>NC_141002.1:32110077-32428786 GCF_052327205.1 Somniosus microcephalus | reverse complement strand
CGTAGGATTGGTCAATCGTCCCATCACTCGACTCTAGGAGGGCCCGCCCGCACCCGACAGGAACCCGCCCCCGCCGCGCAGCAATTGGTCGACCGTCAGGTCGCTCGACCGTACGATTGGTCGACCTCGACATCATTCAATGCTAATGAGCAGAATTTTGAACGTTTTTTGGATACCGCGGGCACAATTTTTGTCTCACCGAAACGTAAATACGCTTACAACCGTTCTGGAATCGTAAGCTTTCTTTTGATGTAACACACGTGTAGGTACGCTCTATAACTTTTGATTGTATAGCCGGACAGAGAGACATACCGTTTTATATATATAGATAATCCATTCATGTCGCAACTAGTATTGCTCACTTGTGCTACAGTATTTTGGAGTTATGCAGTTTGTTTTCCCTATCCCCTATTTACTGATGGTACAGGATAATACTCCAGACTGTTATCTTCACTACAAACCCAAATGAGTTTCAACGGGAGACATTTCATCTGCATTTGCTCATGTAATTTTATCCCCCATCTTTGCCCTACTTTCTTGCATCCAAACTATCTTCCTCTGTCAAAAGGTCCTACATCTGTGAACATTTTTGTGGCTGTTCTTATTTCTACTCTTTGGCAGTCTGAAAACTGTTGCGACTGAACAATTTGGGTGGTGTTCCCTCTGGTCAATTTTCCCCACCAGCTGCTGGAAGCTCCGGCATAAATACATGCTCAGACTGGGACTTGGAAGTCCAATGCTCTAAAATTATAACTAACTTCATCACACTGTGAAGGGTGAAATCTGTAAGATAATATGTTGCGTAAATTTGATTCAGCTAATGTAAAAGACAATTAAAAGGAGACTCAGTGAATTCAGCACGAGTAACACAAACTTAGTCAGTCTGGGGGACTGTTAGAGCCTGGCCTTTGGGTCATCGAAACGGTCATTAGTTGTCAGCTGCATGATCATGTGGATGCCATAGGTAAGGATGTACAAAAGAACCAGCGATGTCACCAGGGCCATCCAGATTGCACGAGTGAAGAACGAGGTACAGTCACTTGCATAAGCAAATAGGTTGTTCTCCACGTTGAAACCCTGAATCTGTTGAGGAAAAAAAGACATAAAAACAAGAACATTTGAAACACTGTTTAGTATTTTAATCAGGACCCAAGTCTGGTGTGTATAGAAGCTTTCTTTGCCTTCTGTACAGAGCCTTGCAACAATTCTTGTATTGTGTAATTTGTTAAATTGGCTTGGAAGCTTGATTCAGACTCGGGACCTCATTTAAGGTGTTTCCAGAACAAACTTTAGGCTTTCATTACCAGATGAAGTGTAAAATTAGATACATGATGATTTTGTGTCATCTTATATTGCACCCTAGAGTCCAATGTCAATCTAACATCAGTCAGTTAACAGGAAGCAACTATTCCCTATGAACAACCAATCAATTTTAGAGTCCAAGATACACAAGAAAGTATACTCTGTGGTGCCTTTACAATGTACTGTGGGTGTCAGTGCCACACTGAGATGTTTGGTACACCAATCCCAAAAGTACTTTACCATTCTGCTGGTGAAGACCAGTATTATGTAAGCAAAATAACACTTATAAGTTGGTCTTCCACAGATGTAGCTTCATTGGCCACCTTTCAATTTTGACCAATTAGGCATCAGCTTTGAGTCAGTGGGAGCACTCTTGCCTGAGTCAGATGGTTGTGGGTTCAAGTCTCACTTCAAAGATTTAAGCACATAATCAAGGCTGACACTTCAGTGCAGTACTGAGGGAGTGCTGCATTGTTGGAGGTGCCATTTTTCCAGTGAGACGTTAAACCGAGGCCCCATTGCTCTCTCAGGTGGATGTAAAAGATCCTGAGGCGCTATTCGAAGAACAACAGGAGAGTTCGCCTGTTGTCCATGGCCAACACTTATTCTTCAACCAACACCAGTAAGAGAAACAGATCATCTGGTCATTTGTATCATTGCTGTTAATGGGACCTTGCTGTGTGCAAATTGGCTGTTGTGTTTCCTACATTACAACAGTGACTTCTTGGCTGTGAAATGCTTTGGGACATCCTGAAGTTGTGAAATGTGTTAGATAAAGTTCTTTAATTATAAAGAGCTACTTCTTCAATTCTTAATCAGCAGAATCCAACTGCAGTGAGGCGTCAGTAAGTTGTGCTTCACTCGTGTTAAAATGCATATTCTGCCATTTTCTACTCCACAGGGGGCAGTGTAATGTTGGCTCCTGTTCACATCATTGTGAAAGTGTCAGTAATGCACCAGTAGGTGCATGACGCAGCATTATTTCACCTTTTGTTGAGGGTGGTTTAAAGGTTATGGGCAGCTTGTTTACAGTTTCTCAGAGAAGCGAAGGACAAACACTGAAATCTGATCAGACTATTTGCTGGCAGTGATGTAACCTGATCTATATTGTCCTCTCATATTAGCTAAAGTCAGAGTGGCTTTCAAGGCAACTTGAGATTATAAATCACCCAACACAGCAAAACTGTAATAACAACAGAAATGCTGGAAAAACTCAGCATCCGTGGAGAGAAATTAAAAGTCGACGTTTCGGGTGAACCCTTTTTCAAAACTGGAAAGGAAATAAGATAGATCGCAAGGCAGGGCTGCGATCGAACAAAAGAGAAGTAAAGAGACATTAAGAGGTATTCAAAACCAGGCGAGATGGTGATAGGACAGAGGAGACAAAGACGGCTCAGGTTTGGTGTGAAGTGTACTGGCAGGATGAGAAACAGCTGCCATGTGGGAGAGAGAAAAAAAAGGAAAACTGTCGTGGAATGAAGACTTCAGCTGGTGCCTCCAACTGAAACTGCTGACAGTGCCAAATATATACAATAGCAAAATACTGCGGATGCTGGAAATCCAAAACAACAACAGAAAACGCTGGAAAAACTCAGGCGGCCAGGCAGCATCCGTGGAGAGAGGAACAGAGTTAACGTTTCAGGTCGAAGGCCTTTTGTCAGAACTGGAAAAAAGCAGGAAATGGAAAGCAAGTTTAGGGGCTGGGAAAAGGAGGAGGGGATGAAAGAACAAAAGGGAAGGTCAGTGGTAGGATAGAAAGCAGGAGAGATTAAGAGACATTAAGAGATATTCAAGGCAAGAGGTGGTAATGGGACAGGTTAAGGAACAAAGGATGGCTCTAGATGAAGTGCGAAGCCAAATATATATGGTTTGTGCTGCTGGGACCTGACCATCAGGTTGCCATTTTGGTCTGGCCACTTATGAACACGCCTCTCAGCCCCTACAGACCAAAAATACATTGTCCCTGTTGTTGCCAAATCTGTCCTAGCGTCTAAACATGGTGGAGTCAAGAATTAGGGTTGCCAACCCTCACAGATTGTCCTGGCATTTCCCCAGAATTGAGGATTGATCCCGCGGGCATGGCTTTGAGCAACCCGGGAGAATATAGGGGAGTACAGGTGATGGGCAGCGCCAGTGCACCGAGAGCAGGCGTTGCTTTGATGGGTGGGTGCTGAGGTCAGTCCTCAGCTGTGCTGATTCAATACCAGCATGCGAGTGTGGCAATTAGCCAGCGTAATAGGAATTTAACATAACCAAGCGAGCAGATCAGCTCATCACTCACCACCTGGTGATGGATGAGGAGCAGGAGACTCATCGACTGTGGAGGATCCGTAAAACTACAGTATCAGGCAGAGAAATCAGATTTCGGACCTAAACCAGATGCTGCTTCAAATCCTGAAAGTCTGTTCATTTCAGGAAATTGCACCACATCTGCCCAATAGATAAGTTTTGCTTATTTAAACGCATGCTTTTGTACAGTGGAGCCACGTTCAAAAAATGGGCTTTTAAAAAAAAAAATCATTCCGTATATGACAAATCTCAGCACAATAATATAGGAAAGAATTAAACAGAGGTAAAGGAAAAAGAGCCAAAACATGGCCTTTAACTAACAGATCTGAAAACCAGTCGCGACCCATTGAAATGGCCAGCTTGCAAGCCAGAGATGCCAAATACTGTATATAGCCTTTAATAGAATGAGAATTTAAATCATTTTGATTCCAGGTCAATTTACTATTTTGTTTTGAAGAGGGGCAAGGATTTTGCAATGGATTGATTAACCATTTTCCCCATTTCTCATATCCATCACTAGATCAACAATTGTACATGTTAATAATAAACAGGATCACACGACTGATTATGTTCAATGTCACCAATTTACCTGAAACTCAGAAATGGTGATGGTCCAGGCTTGGGCTGCCTTGTTAGCTGCAATAAATGTTGCACCGTAAAGCCTACTGGTTCCTACCAACTGACAGTGGAAGGAATACTCCTGTGGCGCTGAAATGCTGGACACATTAAACATGGCGACATTTAGCTCGTCCTGCACAATTTCAACAAAATCCAAAGTGAACCACTTTCGAGCTGATGTAGTGTAGAAGTTGTTCCTCATTAGAAACCTTTGAAGGAAAACAAAATATGCCTCAAATATTTTTTGCGACACCTTATAGTTTGGTAAATTATTATACGTTCAAAAGAATTTTGTTTTCCTGTAATATGCCATCAAAAATAACTTGTTAATGTCACACATCCAATGTTGTTGAATTGTTAGGCCCTCATGACAGATTCACTTCATAATAGCCATGAAAGCCAAAACAGTGAAGAGATTAAGAACATATAAGAAATAGTCAAAGGTGAAAAGAGGAAAGTCAGAGAGGAATAGCAGCAAAAAGACATAAGCAACAGATAAGGAAGGACAAAAACAAAATACTGTGGAAGCTGGAAATCTGAAATACAAACAGAAAATGCTGGATATACTCAGCAGGTCAGGTAGCATCAGTGGAAAGAGAAACAGAGTTAACATTTCAGGTTGATGGCCTTTTGTCAGATCTGATAAGGAAGGACTACATTCTTCGATTTACTGTGTACAGTGCCATGACATTGAATATTAGTAATATAAAATAAAATATTATATAAAAATAAGGACAAAATGTGAGACTTTAAAATTGGGACTGAATTATGTCTGCAAGCCCTGGTTCTATTATCTCCTGCTATTTAACCCCACTTCACTTAAGGATTACATTTGGTCTTGATGACCCATGTGCATCATAGGAGGTCAACGAGTAATATATTAATCATCTTGCATCTAAACACACTTCCTGTTAATTTCTTACACTATAAACTTCTATGTCCACAATTATAATGGGAAATGCTCTTGTAAAATTTTCAACTTATAAATGGACATCCCCGCCAGTGGAGATACTGCAGTGTCAGATAATATCAAACAATCCTTTATTCTCTCCCTCAGAACATTAAATCAATTTTTTTTAACGTGCCCTAAAAAAATTGCTTCTTGCAGCTTTGGGCGTAGCTCCCTGTTATTTAATGGTGCTGTTGCGGGCAATGCAGTCGGCAGCCTCATGCTTCAGGGCGGCTCTTCTCTAAGCTGCCCGCCCTTCCGACTGCTCCAGAGGCATTATTCAGGTCGTTAGTGGTGCCTCCAGCTCAGCCTTGCTCCTCAAGGTCATTTTTTCCTCCCACCTCTGGCTCCAAAGACTTCTAGCCTCGTTCCCCTCCTGACCGCCTCCAGTTGGATCACTTGCTGCTTCACTTGATTGATTGATTGCCTACACCTTCCTGAAGGCCTCCACAAAAATGTTACTTCTCTGCCTCAACTGAGTGGTAATCCTGATTACTTTGGCCGGTGTCCACTGGTCACGTCTCCTATTTGACGTGCCGGCCATGCCTCCCACTCAGCGCTTTTCATGCCGCCTGCCTGTTGAAACCTGCTCCCCTGTTTTGGGACCTGCACCTTTTCTCGGCTGTTCCTGCAGCCTGCCCCCACCCCACCTTCACCAGTAACACTGGGTCTATAAATCTGCCACTGGACCAGGGAAAACATATGTAACTGCATAAATGTCAGGAGTCAAACTGAGTTAAAAGAATATAAAAGCCACTTTAGGTCTGGTTTCAGTCTAGGTTAAAAGCTGTTACCACATTAAAAGAGTTCTTGAAGGCCCTTTTGATTGTATAAAAGCAAATCTCTGTCACTTTGCCAGAAATGATAGAGGCTTACCTGATTTCCAGAGTGTTAGCACTGATACTTGGATTTTTTTGTAGTGAATACTTGAGGGATAACCTAAAGTAAGGTACATAAAAAGATGAGTTTTATAAAGTGTCTTTATATTAAAGCAAGTTTTAAAACTGAAATTCAGAGATCTAAACCCAAATTTATAAAACACAAGGTAAGCACGCTAATGTCCTATAAAATCTCCAAATTTGGGGAAATTAGAATAAAAATTTATTGAAAAGTAATACTAGATCCTCCTCCAACAGCTAAGTAGGATCTCGCCTCGCTTCAGGACTTGAGAACATAAAATCTAGGCTGACACTTCAGTGCAGCAATGACATTGACAAGACAACATTACACAATGCCCAGGAAAATTTAAGTATTCCTGGGCATTTAGAAAGATAAATAGTTGGCAATTGCAGTTCATGGTTGCTATGATATAATGCACCAAGTTCAGAAAAAAAATGCCGTCCAAATGCATTGTAAGCTAACATTATAAAAGCAATGCACATATCACTAAAATTACCTCGGCAACCTTGAGCATGCCAGCAATTTGTTCCTCATTTTTTCCCCCAGGTTCTGAGCATGGATGAAACAGCATTCTCTTGTACTCTCACTTGTATCCATGCTGCTCTGGTGCTGCTCTTTGTTGCAGGGTAGCCCTCACCTACAGAACAATCATCTCTCTGTGGGACATGATGGCGCTGGAGCGCCAAACTCGTTCTCACCTTTGTCTGTCTCCAGCCTGTTATGTTCATTAATAACTAATCGTTTTTATTAAGAACAGCTAGCTTTTGCTAGACACTTTATTGAGCACATGTGGACTAGGTACAATATCTGTAGAGGCCTCCATCTTGACTGCTGCCTTGTGGGTAGCCTAGTGCATCCTGGGTAGCCCACTCTTATATACATACAGCACCACCTAGTGTACCATTCCAGAATGACAGGTTACTGATCATTACACAGCCTTTTCGCCCCCCCCCCCCCCCTTTGTTGCAGGACAACTTTAAGGGTGACCAGTGACCTTTTACGTGCTGCTGGCACCCATTTAGCACTTCACACCCTGTAACACTCTCAGTGCAGCATGCACTGTGCACGAGCAGCATCGAGTGTATAATGAGCTGCCCTCATATTATAGCAGAAGCTCAGCCTGCTGCTCCACAGGTGTACGAAGTGCCTGATGCACAGGTGCCACTGTGCTAGGAGTGCACTATCTATCCCAAAGTGAATAAAAACCGCACCTCACCCAATAGTCATCATTATCCTGGTGACGTGAACCCAATGCTTGAATTATAAAGACTTAACTCTTGCATTCACTGATGTCACATCACAAATACCCTACATACAATAAATAAGTTGCGGGTTTGACCACATTGATATGAGCTCCAAGTACAGAGGAAGAGCACTCCTTGGAGGTTTTACCAAAATACGAGGTGCAAAATAAAATGAAGATAGCAGGATTCACTGAATCTTCCCTCACCCCCTACGCCCTTAATTACATCATAAGCTGTTACAAATTCACATCCACGCTAGTGAAAATAAGCCTCAGGCTGTTGTTACAAAGCTCATCAGAAACACGTTTCCAAACCATATATGGCTTTACATTGCAAAATGTTTGAAAATAAAATCAGCTGCTTAGCCTAAAGAGGCCGGTATTTCAGTTTAGTATTGCAATTTCTTCAACTTACGTGGTATTCGTGGTTGAACATATGGAGCTACTGGAGTCCACTGATTTGGAAATAAAGGTTTCATTGGTCAAGTCAATTAATGTTCCATTGGCTGCTAGCTGCAGACTGGTAGCATGAAAGAGAATGCACGTGTTTGTGCCATTTGTTACGTTCAGGGGTGGGTATGGAACAGAGCTGGTTGACTCCGTAGCCATTAATCGCCGTCCAGTTTGAATCACTCCATCGGTACTCTTTCTAATAACCTGAAACAGTAAAAAGAGAATGGCTGATGAAGCAATTTGAAGACAAACAGTAGCAACCAGTGAGCCTAACATATGACCCATTCACTTATGTACCAGTCATCTGCACCTAGGCCCTTACTTTGGCTAAATAAACCATCACTGCCTTGGTGCACAGGCTTGCTTCAGGATCCATGAATATGACAGCATTTCTCCATAACTATCTTAATCTGGCCTATTCTAAATCAAGTCTCACAACATTACAAGACCAGTTAAGCCACTTTCTTTTTACCCCAGTTGTGGTGTAGATGTGTTCAGTGTGGTGTTCCCCTTTGCATGTCTTCTACAGCCTAACCATTTGTTCCTTCTATGTGTTTCACCACTGGAGGGAGGCAGTGAGGTGGTAGGCTATTGTGCATCAGTGTCTGCCTCTAGAGATGGAGGTGGCACAGGAGCTCCTGACGCTGGATCAGTGGATGGGGCCTGCAACCACAGCTGTCATGGGGATTGGTGCAGTGGCTGCCTGGCCTTATATGCTATCTGACACGTCTAGAGTCATTTGAGGGAGGCGGCTGGGTGTTACATATGTGGTGTCACCAAGACAGCTCCATCATCTGTGCCGGCTCCTGCCATTGCTCTGCTTCTGGACAGACCCTCAGCATGGCCAGGGACCTGCGTGGCAGAGATGTAATATACTTGGATTTTCAAAAAACCTTAAATAAGGCACCACATAATAGACTCATGACACGTTGAGTCAGTGGTCAAGTAGCAGAATGGCTAGCAAGATGACTACAAACAGGAGAGAGAGTGTAAGGGCTAAAGGTCATTCCTGAGACTGGTGGGAAGTGGTGTTCCACAAGGATTGGTGCTGGGACCACTGTTGTTCACCATTTACATAAGAGAATCGTAAGTACAATTTCTAAATTTGCGGATGACACCAAGTTGAGGGTTATAGTTAATACAGGAAGAAGATTGCAACAAAATACAAGAAGATATTAATAAGCTTGCAGAATGGGTGAGTAAATGGAAAATTAATTTCAATATAGATAAGTATGAAGTGTTGCGTTTTGATAGGAGAAATAAGGAGGCCGCATACTCCTCAGAAAATAAGAGTCTAAATAGGATAGAGGAGCAAAGGGATCCAGAGGTACACATTAACCAATCATTAAAAGTAGCAATGCAAGTTAATAAGGCCTTAAAAATGCAAACAAAGCACTGAGGTTTCATTTCTAGAGCAATAGAATTGAAAAGCAGGGAAGTTATGTTAAACTTGTATAGAACCTTGGTTAGACCACACTTGGAGTACTGTGCATAGTTCTGGTCTCCATGTTACAAAAAGGATATAGAGGCATTGGAGAAGGTGCAAAAAAGATTTACAAAGAGGATATCAGAACGGAGAGGTTATAACTATCGGGAGCGACTGCACAGGCTGGGGCTCTTTTTTCTAGAAAAGACAAGGTTGAGGGTTGACCGAATAGAGGTTTTTAAAACTATGAAGGGGTTTGATAGGGGTAGATGTAGTCAGATAGTCACTAATACATCCAATAAGGAATTCAGGAGAAACTGCTTTACCCAGAGTGGTTAGAATGTGGAACTCAGTACCACAAGGAGTAAGTTGAGGTGAATAGCATAGATGCCTTTAAGAGGAAACTAGATAAGTATATGAGGGAGTAAGGAATAGAAGGATATACTGATAGGGTTAGATGAAGTAGGAAGGGAAGAGACCAGTTGGGCCGAATGCCTGTTTCTGTGCGGTAAATTCCATGTAATTCTATGTAACATGGGCAGAAATGAGATCGCTGGAGTAGAGCCTGTAGTGGACAAGCTGTCCCTGTAGCTCAGTCAGGTGGTCACCCAGCACGACACAGAAGTGGGTTGTAGATTCCTCCATTGATGCCTCCAAACTCTGCAGGCTGCTGGGCACAGTCTCAATTAACTGCATGAATTGCTAATGCTGAACCACCAAAATGCATTTGTAGGCAAGCCCCGAGGGATCTGAATCCCTGGAGTTAGCCCTCCAGCAGACCCTCCAGCCACCAGGCTATCCTGCTCCAACTGCATCTACATTTGATCCACCTTACTCTTGCTCTGTGTTTTGCCAAGTGCTACCTTCTGCAACTCATGAACTGATCCCCGCAGTGTGGACATATACTATGTGCTAATGCTTCCTATTGTAAGATACTGTGAGGTGGCAGGCTGAGTTTGCACATTTGTTCTTGGAAATCTGGAAGGGCAAAAGAACGCCACATGTTAGAATGTTGGCTGTAAGTCACCCCTTGACACCATGCTTACATGGTAAGACATTCTAGTGTGTTATGCTGCAGCATTGAACTGTAAGTCTATGTGTCAAGGAGTGAATGAATAAGTAAGAAAAGAAAGGATCCAAAACAAAGGGCGATACTAGCCAGGAGCTTGGGGAAGACTTCTGACCTCCCTCTCCCCAACTCTGTCCTATCCTCCAGACCCAGAATCTCCAGGGCCTTTCCCTTGTGAGGATTCAAGAGTCCTAGATTAGATGACTATCGCCACCACCCCTACCCGCTCTACATACACTGGCACCGGTTATGTGCAGTTTTATCCAGCAAACAGATAGAAAAGTAACATGTGGAATAAGGAATAAGAGAGAAGATATTTGTCACCCATGTGCAAAGTCCAGCAGCCACCTTATACATGTCTGTGAACAAGCAGAATATAGGTGCCTTGTGCGGGCAGTGTGCTTGGTGTTTGTTGCTCGCCACATTTCATGGCTCACAGCTCAAAACCATGATCATGGCAGTAATGCAGAGTGTCCTGGTGAAACATGGGCATACCTGTGCATTTGAAAAATAAGTGCAACAATGGAGTGCAACCTCCATCTGTAATGCTGCATCAGGCTTCCACTGAAGTTTTGTTGTGGTGAATTGTATAGCAACATTGCCTGGATGAGTGCAGCTCCAACAACATTCAAGAAGCTCGACACCATCCAGGACAAAGCAGCCCACTTGATTGGCATCCCATCCACCACCTTAAACATTCACTCCCTCCACAACTGGTGTACTGTGGCTGCAGTGTGTACCATCTGCAAGATGCACTGCAGCAACTCGCCAAGGCTCCTTCGGCAGCACCTCCCAAACCCGTGACCTTTTCCACCTAGAAGGACAAGGGCAGCAGGCGCATGGGAACACCACCACCTCCAGGTTCCCCTCCAAGTCACACACCATCCTGACTTGGAAGTATATCGCCGATCCTTCATCGTCGCTGGGTCAAAATCCTGGAGCTCCTTACCTAGCGGCACTGTGGGAGTACCTTCACCACACGGACTACAGCGGTTCAAGAAGGTGGCTCACCAACACCTTTGTAATGTATGTACCTTTAAGGGGGGGAACTACTTTCTACAGCTCATGTATACTGTAGTACCGGCAGTGACCACACCTGTCTATAACGCTGAGTAGTAATCTGTTGTTTCAGTTGCAGTTTGAACCACGTTGATTAAACACCTGTTGTACCGTTCTCTGCAGTCCTTTTATTATTACACGGACGTAACAGTGGCGACGAGCAAGTTCGAACCTACTTGCAACTCCATCACTTCCCAGGGATTCGCTCCTGGAGAACAGTGGAAGAAGGTCGAGTCCAGAAGCACGGGCGTTGACCACGGGCAACCACCCAGTCATCCAGCGGAGATTTGAGCATCGCAAGGGAGGCTGTCGAGAGCCAGGCTTGGCTTTCCAGTCACAGTGGTCCAGCGAAACGGGCTGGCAACAGGTACTGCGCAGACCCTTCCCGGACAGCGACGGGCTAGAGCCCGACCGAGCGGCACAGAAAAAGGCCGAGCGGCGTCAACGGGGGAGAGAAGCGAGAGAGAGCAGAGCGCAGCCAGTGGTCATGGGCCGAGCAGCGTCAACGGGGGAGAGAGGCGCGCAGGAAAATACGAGGCGCTGCCATTGCCACGAGGACCGCAGAGAGCAGCATTGGCAGCAGTGCAGGAGCAGCGCACGAAACCCACACGGCGTCGCCATTTGCCATGAGGACCGCCGAGAGCGACGTTGGCAGCAGCGTGGGAGACGCCATTTTAAGCCACAGCGGGGAAGAAAGGAAAGTGCGGGAGATGCCATTTTAAGCCAGTCTAACCATGCCTAAAAATGCCGAAGAGTGGCAGTATCACAGCGTTCGACAATGAAGTCGAAGATTGGACGACATATGTCGAACGCATAGAAGTATACTGCAAGGCGAATGAAGTGCCAGATGACAAGAAAGCGCTGGTATTGTTGAATTCAATGGGTGCAAAAACGTATGGCTTACTACGGAACCTAGTAACCCCAGAGAAGCCAGTAGAAAAGGATTTTGAAAAGTGTGTCAATCCTACAGGACCACTTAAACCCCACACCGCTGCTGATAGCAGAAAGATTTAAGTTTCACAAAAGGAACCAGCATAAAGATGAAAGTAATGCTGAGTATTTAACAGAACTGCGCAATCTATCGAAACACTGCCAGTCTGGAACGGGACTAGCAGATACTTTAAGGGACAAGTTTGTGTGTGGGCTTCAAAGTGAAGGAACCCAGAAACGGCTTCTATCAGAAAAGGATCTTACGCTGGACAAGGCTTTCAGCATTGCAGTATCACACGAAGCAGCAGCACGGGGCGCTGCAGAGATACAACGGAGACCGCAAGAATATGGCACAAATGAAATGTCATACGGAACAGTGAAGTGCTATCGCTGCGGCAGAACACACGACCATAATGATTGCTGGTTCAAGGACAAAGTGTGCAGACAGTGTGGAAAAGTAGGACACATAGCAAGAGTCTGCAGGTTGGGAAAGAAAACCAGCAGCAAGAAATCTCCACAGGAGAAGTACAAGAAGGTACATAAGGTGACGGAGAGTAGTTCAGACGAACAGAAGAGTGATACAGACTCCAGAAGCAAGGAGCTGGGTTGTCTGAAACTACATAATGTGATCAAAACGGAGGATCACCAAACTATCTGGGTCACGCTCAAGATAGCAGGAGTCCAAGTGAAAATGGAATTGGACACAGGATCAGCCCTAACAGTCATAAACCGAAGGGACTACAAGCGGCTATTCTCACATATACCCTTGAGAGATACAAAGATTGTCTTGAAGACGTACACGGGGCAAAAAGTCTACCCCAAAGGAAAAATAAGGGTGAACGTTATATGTAACGGCAAGGAAAAACCAAAAATGGACCTATATGTATTGCCAGATGGAGGGCCACCACTACTAGGACGTGAATGGATCCGGAAGATACAGCTAGATTGGCATTCCATACAAGCGCTGACTGTAGATGCCAAAAAGGATGACGACTGTCAAAAATGCTAACTGACACACAAGAAGTGTTCCAGCAGGGACTCGGAACACTAAAACGCATAACAGCGACGATCAAAATAGAGGAAAATACAAGCCCAAAGTTTTTTTTAAGGCCAGACCGGTACCTTAAGCGATCCGCCCAGCCGTCGAAGCAGAGCTGGAAGGTTTGGAACGTTCAGGAGTACTGTCCAAAGTGGACTGGAGCGAGTGGGCTACACCCATCGTTCCTGTAATGAAGCGGTCGTTGAGTAATATTCCTGGGGAACCAAAGAAGGTTCGCATCTGTGGGGACTTTAAGGTGACAGTGAACCCAGTCCTTCACACTGTACAATATCCGCTTCCGCGGATTGAAGATATTTTTGCCTCGCTATCTGGAGGGAAACGCTTCACTAAGATTGATCTGGCCCAGGCGTACCTGCAAATGGAGGTAGAAGAAGCCTCGAAACAGTACCTCACGATCAACACTCAAAGGTCTCTACCAATAAAACCGGCTGGTGTTCGGGGTAGCATCAGCTCCGGCTATTTGGCAAAGGGCAATGGAACAAGTCCTGCGAGGGATTCCAGGGACCCAGTGTTATTTGGACGACATCCTGGTCACGGGCGAAAATGACAGTGATCACCTCACCAACCTGGAGCAGGTGCTCACTAGATTGAAGGAATATGGGCTCCGAGCTAATCGCCACAAATGCGAGTTTTTCCAGAAGCAGATCTCGTATTGTGGCCACATTATTGATAAAGAGGGGTTACATAAGTCCCCTGAAAAGATTGAGGCAGTAGTCAAGGCTCCAGCACCGGAAAATGTGTCACAACTGAGGTCGTTCCTCGGGCTGGTGAACTACTACCATAAGTTCTTGCCGAATTTGTCTACCGTACTACACCCACTGAACACCCTACTGCAAACGGGGGTACCATGGAAGTAGCGTGACGAATGTAAACGAGCTTTCCAGAAGAGCAAAGCATTGATCACATGAAGAGAGGTGTTGGCTCATTTCAACCCAGCACTACCAATTCGGTTGGCATGTGATGCATCACCCTATGGCATTGGAGTGGTGCTGTTGCACAAATTCCCGGGCGGCTCGGAGAGGCCAGTAGCCTTTGCGTCTCGGTCACTAACCTCAGCCGAGCGTAACTACGCCCAGATTGACAGGGAGGCCCTCAGCCTAGTGTGGGGAGTGAAAAAGTTCAATCACTATCTGCACGGGCAGAAGTTCACCTTGCTGACTGACCACCAACCACTTGTCTCCATCTTTAATCCAAAGGAGGGCATTCCGGTGATGACTGCGCAACAGCTACAAAGATGGTCCCTTTTTCTAGGGGCGCACCAATATGAAAGAGTGTAAGGGCACGAAACAGCATGGAAACGCTGATGTGCTATCACGCCTGCCACTGCCTACTGCGGAGGAAGCACCAGCAGTGGATCCTGTCGAAATATTTCATTCGACTATAATTGAATGCTTGCCAGTAACTAACGCTGGTATAGAGAAGGAGACCCGAAATTACCCGACACTGTCTCGGGTATATGATTTGACGGTGTAGGGATGGCCAGCACATGGCGACTCACTGTTGCCAGCATTCTCATCCAGAAGAGAACAGCTGTCAGTATGCCAGGGGACCCTGATGTGTGGATCCCGAGTGGTAATTCCACACAAGTTAAGGGAGAGAGTGCTCAATGAGCTTCACGAAGGTCATCTGGGAGGGGTGAAAATGAAAAGCCTTGCTGGGGCTTATGTGTGGTGGCCGGGGATCGATCAGCAAATCGAGGACCTGACAAAGAGCTGCTCAGCATGCCAGAAGGTCCAAAATGCACCACCACATGCCCCTCTACACCCATGGGAGTGGCCCTCATCTCCATGGCAACGGGTCCATTCATGGACTCAATGTTTTTAATAGCCGTGGATGCACACTCAAAATGGCCTGAGGTGATCAAAATGTCCTCCACCACCACGGAGAAAATTATTGCAGGCCTACGGACCATTTTTGCCAGGAACGGCTTGCCAGAGCAGATTTGCTCTGATAACGGACCACAGTTTGTGTCCGAAGAGTTTCTAAGATTTATGAAAAGGAATGGGGTAAGGCATTACACATCCGCCCCATATCATCCAGCCACAAATGGATTGGCTGAGAGGTTCATACAAACCTTTAAAAAAGCAGTAAAGGCCATGTGCGAGGACGACATTCCACTGCAGCATAAGGTGGACAATTTCCTGTTAGCCTACGGAAATGCGACACATGCAGTCACCAACCAGGCCCCGACCATGATGTTCTTTAACCGAAGGTTGAGATCTCGTCTGGATTTGCTCAGACCAAATGTACGAAGAGATGTTGAGAGTAAGCAATTCCAGCACATCAATGAGAAGCCGACAAGGAGCTTCAATGTAGGGCAAGCAGTCTTGGCCCGCGACTACCGAACAGAGAAATGGCAACCAGGAACGATATGCACATGGCAGGGGCCACTAATGTACACAGTGGACGTTGGGGAGAGCATCGTGAGACGCCATGCTGACCAGATCCTAGAGTCACAGGAACGAGTCAACCCCATGCCTCGCCCATACGTACCTGGTGATGAACCCGACGTACAGGTAGCATCTACCCCAGAAACAGTAGCATCGGAAGCTGATGAACCAACCGACGACAGGGGGCCAGAATCACCTCCGCATCAAGAGCAAGACACTCGGGAAAGGCGCTATCCAGAAAGGATCAGGAAGCCTCCCCAAAGACTGAATTTATAAATAGACTATTTTCAGCTAATGTTGCATGTTAAGTGTGTTAATTGTAATTAGTTTGATATTTAATTGTTAAATGAGTGTTATGGTACTGTTAATCTAAAAGGGGAGGAATTGTAATGTATGTACCTTTAAGGGGGGGAACTACTTTCTACAGCTCATGTATACTGTAGTACCAGCAGTGACCACACCTGTATATAACGCTGAGTAGTAATCTGTTGTTTCAGTTGCAGTTTGAACCACGTTGAGTAAACACCTGTTGTACCGTTCTCTGCAGTCCTTTTCTTATTACACGGACGTAACAACCTTCTCAAGGGCAACTAGGGATGGGCAATAAATGCTGGCCTTGCCAGCGAGGCCCAGATCCCATGAATGAATTTTTAAAACCTGATTTGACACAACAGCGAATGACACTGCTGTTTTGGGGTTTCTGACTAGCCAACTCTTCCATATTTGGGGGTGTCAATTTTTGTCCTTCTGAATGATTCAACACAAAGACATTTCAATTTAAAACTGCAAGCTTTTGTCAAAATAAAGTTGAAGAGTGTAAGCATGCCTGCAAATTAAGTCAGCAACTTTCTTCCTCACGTGCTTCCAGGTTCAGTATTCACTCCTTCAGCCCCCTCCTTCCAGACTGCTGTGGCACAGGCCTTCAATGGAGAGTGGCTCTCCGCATCAGAAAGAACTTTCCATAGTTGCATCATTCAATGGATCTGTTCCAATTTGAGGCCCTTGCTGCAGCCATTTCTCCCTCTCTTTAGTAGCAGGACAGCTGTACCGGTGACCCCTTGACCCTGGTGTAATCCCAGTGTGTCATGGTGCTGTGTGCTGGGAGCACAGCATTGATATGATCTGCTCCTGAATTGACCTCACATTAAAGTGCGAGGTGAGCTCATTGCACTGCAGGTGCCTGCAGCGCTCCAAGACCTGAAGTCTAGCCATCACTGGGCCAGGATCATATTATCGACCAATTGTTAAAAGAAAATTATGTTGTTGTTGAAGAAATCACAATGGTGATTGCATAGGTGAAAGTATAGAATAAGAGCAGATACTATTAAGAGGAGCCAGAAAAGACCTACTTCAGATTCCAATTCTGCTACAAATTGGATGGCTTGCATTTGAATATTTTTATTTTTCGGACTGGTGAATTAGAGCGTCAGATTTTTAGGGACCCGAAGTATTTGGATTTGGGCCATCTGCGTTCATTTGTTGCAGTATTATCCAAGTGCCCAGGCCCAACATCTTCCAGGTTCAAGCATGTGCTGAAGCTCTGCTCAAATTGATCGCCCACCCACCCAGTGAGGACACATCAGCTCTTTCCAAAGTACAATTGTAACACCATGTATTGGTCTCAAAGTACACTGCCAGTCTAACATGTTACATTTCAGGTATCAAACTAAAGTTATTTTCACCTATGCCAGATATGAATTTGAGAACATTCTGCTGTGAATCCTTTAAAAGATTACAGATTGTTCTACTACACTTCTGTGGTTACTTATTTAACAATACTATTTGAATAAAGTGAAGAAATCATTCCATATTTTTTGTGACTGACGACAAAGACAAGTTAATAAAAAAGCTTCATTGATTAAATCTTACACTCCGCAAATTAAAAATGCAGGTATAGAAGAACATCTTTTACAGATGGAACAGTCAGGAATTTGCACCCGTGAACACCAGTCAATTCGTTCAACTCTGCTGAATTCTAGAAATCAGCTGAGTAAAAATTCACTTATCGCAACTCAATCAAACTTTTCTTCAAACCAGAGTCAGTTTTAGGCTACTGAATTGAGGAATTATTCCTGATTTTTGCTTTCTGATTTTAAGTTATTTTTTCCCCATTTTTCTGTCCATACCAACAATGGGGAATAAAATCCAAGATTTGGGCAATCACCAGTCTTGCTTTAGTTTAATTGAGTCCAAATATTTTGCGAACATGGAGAGCTGATTATTGAGCAATGTGGACTAAACCCAAACCACCTCCTCACAATTATCTTCACCCATAAAAACAGGGACAATTAATTCAGATGTTAAAATAAACCATTTCATGTTTACTTGACCCTTGATCTGAATATCATAATCGACGTACTACAGATGTTATACGAAGGTAAATTATTTGATCCTCTATTTGCAGTGAGGAGCTTCATGTAAAGGGAGCACAGCGTAGAGATAGGGCTGCAATTCTAGAATACCAACTCGGAGTCCTTTGACCCACACTCCATATGAACAAGGCTTCACACGTATGACTAGGACGGGCATGGGGAATACAATCTGTGCATTTGTTGATGACACAAATGCAAGAAGTTTGGCAAACGGGCGGACTGTAAAAAAAAAACTTCAAGACGACATAGACAGGTTAGCAGAGTGGACAGACAGGAGGGAATGCACTTTGGGTGGAAAAACAAGGAATGGAAGCATACACTCAATGGAAAGACACTGAAGGGTCTGGATGAACAGAGAGACCTAGAGGTTCAAATACATAACTCCCTGAAAGTGAAAATGCAGGTCGACAAAGCCACAAAAAAGTCCAAGAGCATTTTGGACTTCATAAATTGGATTGCAGAGTACAAGATTAACGAAGTAATAGTAAATTTGTACAAAACATGCTCAGGTCAGTTAGAGTACTTACTATGTGCAATAGAAAGCACAATAGGAAGCATTACAGCATGGATTCACCAAGACGATGGTAGGGATGGAAAACTATACTTTTGAGGAGAGACTCGAGATGTTAAAACTGCTTCCACTGGAGCAGTACAGACTGTGTAGATTTAATGGATGTTTTTAAAATTATGAAGAGCTTTGGTAGAGTGAAAAGAGAACGGCTATTTCCTCTGGTTGGAGAATAAATGATGAGGGATCATCAATTTAAAATGAGCACTAAGAGGGTGAAGGAAGAGGTTCGGAGAATTTCTTCATACAGAGGATTGTTGGAGCATGGAATGTTTTGTCACAAGGAGTGATTGAGGCTGAGAGCATTGAATGCTTTAAGGGAAATTGGATAAATATTTGAAGCAGAGGAAGAAACAGAGCTAGATGGAGGGTGCAGGGCAATGGGTTTAATCTTGGATTGCTCTAGCATAGAGCCGGTACAGACATGAGAGTCAAATGGCCCCTTTCTGTGCTGCAAACGTCTATTAGTTCTATGTATTGTGCAGCTCCAGTTGATAATACCACACAGTGAACCACTTTGCTTCACGCAGCAGTTAGCATTGAGAGCTGAAACGGTAAAAGGCTTTTTTCCCCATAAGGAAAACAAATCTTAAAAAAGCATTTAGTGGAATGAACAATCTTCCTGTATTTCTACAGTTTTACCATTTTAAACTTTCAAGAGACCCATTTCTAGTATCTATTATAAACTCTCAAACAGCATACAATTACAAAATGCCAGGTAAATTTAGCTTAAATCAATATAATTCTTCATTTTTCAAAAGATACAACCATGAGATCAAATAACATTTAAACAGTAGGAAGCATGAGCCATTATTTCTAATTGCATTGGAGTGCTCAGGGACATACTGAGAGTAGTGCACAGATAAATTGCCGCCCTTTAATAAAGCCAGTGTGGCTTTCCTTGCACTCTTGCCCGAGTCTCTGCTTCATCTCCTTGCCAGCTCCCTCCCAATCTCAGTATGTCCCTTTCCTTGCTATTGGCTTCTCTTCCTTTCCTGAACAAAAAGCCTGATAAACATACTACGTCCGCTTTCACTTGAAGGCCAAATAGTTTCACTCAGCAAACAATGGTGCAAATTGGGATATCTGCACCCAAATTCATGCCCATTAATTACACTGTAACAAGCAGTTAGAGGCAGAGTCACAATCACTTGAGGGTAACCTTTATATTTTACTCCAAAGCAAGTGCAGCACAACCAATCTACAAATGTTTGAGAATGGGACCCAGCCTGTCTGGCCATGCCCAACATTTTTGATTATCAAGGCCAGTTACACGCAGCAAAATCACACTGTACTTAGAAATTCTTAATTTAGTTGGCAGCATGCCCTACAGAGGTGCGAGTCCACGTGCTGTGATTTGGTCAGTCTGGGCTTAGGTTCATAAGCAGAATTAATAATCACAAGTGGATAGAACAGCAAAATTACTAATTGCATTCAAAACAACTTGTATTTATATGGTGCCTTTAACGTAGTAAAACGTCCCAAGGCGCTTAACAACAGGAGGTATATTTTAGCTAATGAGTAACCACGAACAATGTCACTCGAGAGTTGGGCTTCTTGCTACAGCAAGAAAACAGACGTTGGGTAACTTTGCCAGGAAGATTGGCAAAATCTGGAACCAGTGGGCTCTGTAATTTAGCAGCAGGAAGCAGATGGTGATGATAAATAGATAAGGGCCTATTTGGGTCGCAAGGGATTATCGGAGTCCTACAGAAGCCTGTTGTATATCATAGAAGAGGCCACTGCAAGTAACAGTGCAAAATTTACCGAATGCATGACGCTTTGTGATTAGTGTAAAGCAGATCAATGGCATTCAAAGGGTTGTGGACAAATTAAGTAGATAGGCTGATGAACTGTAGATGGATGTAGGTAAATGCAAAATAATGCAAATTAGGAAAGAAATATAAAACTTTTGCACAGAATGAATGGACAACTATCAGCAGAGGTGCAAAATGAAAGAATTTTGAAGTTAGAACTGACTGTTTACTGAAATTATCTAGTCAATATGGAGTTTTATTAACAAGGCCCATTAAATACCAGGATATATTTTCAAAGGTATTTAATTACAAGTCAAACAGGCTACTTAATCCTATATAATTCGTTGACAAGGCCATATTTTTGGATTATATGTTGTTTTGGGCACCCCATCGCCAAAACGACGTTGACATATTGGAGATTTTAGACAAGTTTAGCAAGGATGATTGAGGCTTAAATTCTGAAGAGAAACTCTCAGAACTGAACTTTTGTTCATTGCAGGAAAGATTGAGAGGCGATATGGCCCAGCTCTTTAAAATGTTGAATTGTGTGGATAATGTAAATGTTAACAGGATATTTAACAAACTGGGATTGCAGAACTTGAGGACAAGAGTACACTGTTAACAAGCCTCAAATGAGAGAAGAAATTAGAAAGAATCTCCCTTATGGGGAGATGAGTGGATAGACTCCAGTAGAAAAGCAGTTGGTGCTATACTGATTAATTCCTTTAATATACAGCTGGATGAATGTCTGGTGCAGGATGGGATTAAAAGTATAGCCATAGATGATCTGACACTGTACAGAATACAATATTTCCTGTGCTACTGGGAATTTTAATGATGGCTTTTGAATAGAACTGGTTATGGCTGAAAAATATAGGGTGCATTATTAGATTGATACATGAAGGTTCATTCAATTAACTTCATGGGTCAAGGAGAAATTTCACAGCTTCATCGTCTTGGAAATATCACTGATTATTCACAGAGACGGAATAAATTGGGCACAATCTAGGATATTGTAAGCTTGATGGACTAAGGAGACTTTTCTCATTCCATATTTCATGTTCTTGTACTCTCTCTGAACAGGCTAACATGAGTGGCTGACACTATAGTGTGTGTTTGACAAATCAGTGTTAAAATGAACATTGCAAAAACAAGCTATACTCATTCAATATAGCATCATTTTTAAATGTATATTTTTTAAAAAGGCTGGGGAAAAACATGCTAAATGTATGATAGTGAGACAAGATATTTGTGATTATGTGATTGAAGAGAATAATATTGTGGATGTTAATCTGTCATATGTCTCTCGTAATTGTAAAACAAATGTTCAATTTAAATTTCTCCCATTTGTGAGGAGCAATTCCAAAAATGCTGAGATGCAAGGTAGTGGGAGTTCCGATCTACATTTGTACAGCATGTTAACAAAGTTATAGATGTAGAATTTTTACTTACAGATAAAAATGTCACGCAGGCCCTCACAGCTTACATGTTAAGGGCTCTAACGCTTTCAACATAGGTTCCATTGGAAGCATAATGCTATGTGACACCGATAACAAATAAAATACATTTTGAATTCAAAACCTGTGGGTGATGCAGAGAACAGCTGTGAGGCTGATTTCCAGTGTTGGAGGACTGAATTATATGAAAACATTGGAGAAACTTGGCCTCCACAGCCGTAAAAGGAGATGATTGAGAGGGACTCTTATACCGGCATGAAGTGGTGTAGAAAAGATAAACCCTGAGCACTGCTTCAAGGGCATATAGGGTCAAAATGATAAGTTTTAGGGCCAAGAATTTTTTTTACATAAAGAGGGATCAGCATGTGAAAAAGCCTTCCGGGTGGAATAGTGGACTCAACAATCTTGGAGTCATTAAAGAGACAGTTGGCTGCTGTGATGAGGCTACTGTAGATTTTTTCAAGATGGATGATCCAAGATGGATTGAATGACCCTCCTCGCTCTTAATTATGTTGTGAACACTCTGATCATTTTACTATTGCTGCTAATAGTTTTGCACCTTTATCTTACTGGTTAGGTCAATTGTTCCAACATCATAGCAATCTTTCTGAGAATCAATACATTCTTAAATGGGATACCAAGGAGTATTAAGATTGGGAGAAAACAAAAAATATATATATACACAAGGTTGGCTTAGAGAACCATTGAGACACCCATCACCCAGACGTTGCTAGAGACTGAAATGGGATAGCAAGTTCAAGCCTTTTATGTAACAAAGAGCATATAAACCATTAATGGCCAATGGGTTAATGCAACACATGGAGGAATTTCTAGCCATAACTGGACATCAGAAGTCTTGTTTCTGTGTTATTACTCACCACAGAAGGTCTTAGAGCTGTATACATGCCAGAAAATTGTAGTCCTTTCCTTCTCAAAGCACTAGTTGTCATCCCAATTACTTTATCTAGAAATGGAATTTAAATGATTTATGATATCCAGAACATACACATTTAAAAACAACAATAGGTCAGTCAATGCTAACATAGTTGAAATACATTTATTTTATCAACATGAGGGGAATGAATACTAGCCTGAGTTACTTGAATGAATGCTCATCTGAAATAAGACATTGTACCCAACACTCGCTGCTTTAACAGGGCTGGGTTAGACCACAGACCCAAGATGTGTTTAGATGCTGAGAAACCCAGCAAGTTTCTTGTCCATAGACTCCCTCTGCTTTATTTATTAACACAAATCCATCATCATTTTGAACATTAAAGGTGACTAAATATTTGTACAGGAAAGTTTTTAAATATAATAGATTAAAGTGCACTATTTTTTCTTGAACATATAGCTTTGTGTTGTTACCCTGCTAAATTTTACACAGTTTTTAAAAAGGGTTGCATTGAATACGAGAATTTTTGTGCCTTTACATACCAATTAGTTCTGACAACACGATAATTTTTTTTTGAGAATCAATATCTTCTTTGATGGGACACTAGAAATTATTGCGCTTGGGGGGAAAAGACAAAAATACAACATTGACCAAGAGTTCCCAGAGGCCTATCGAGACAACTGCCACCTGGACAGCCCCAGCTGGAGAATGAAATGGGGTAGCAAGTTTAAGCCTTTCATGTGACTTTTGTTGTAAAAATTTTAGGGGGAGGGGCGATGGGAGGTGAAAGCAATGCTGATGAGGAAAGTTTGTCTACTTTGTCTAAAAGTCTCACTGAAATTCATTTCCAGAACGCAGATCTGGAATGAAGCTAGCAAAGAGAGCACTCACTGCTTTATTCGCTCAAACATACACATATCCTACAATACACAAGTACAGTGGATAAGTGGTATAGGTCTATACCATCTTTGAACAATCCACCTTGCCCTGGAATATTGCCAAAAATGGGAACCAAAATTAACCTGTGGTCAACCAGTTCCAACATGTGCTTTAAGCTTTCTCAGAGTGTCTGAATTACAGCAAAACACATTTGTAAGTGGAATAATGTTGATTTACCAGTTAATTATAAACAAAAGTCGCAATTAGATAATTTAATCTTTGACAGGAAATAGTTCACCTATTTAACTTCAGAGTGTAAGATCTTGCTAAGGATTTTCATTGTGAAGAAAGAAACTTCTCAATAAGTAGTTAACCGTAAAATAATTTGTACCGATTTAAACATATTTTAACATTTACTTCTTTCCATTTGAGAGAACATTGAGTTATATGAAGTTATGCCATAAAACATATAAAAACAATGCCAAAGGTAGTTAAAGATGTGTAATCACTCTTCATGAAAACATGAAAACGTTAATTATATTTCCTTCCCAAACCTTCTGGTTCAATATTTTTTATATAATGTCATCAATCCTTTGACGCTTAACCTCAACATCCAATCACTAATTTTCCAAAGCGACTACATGCAAATCAGAACACTACCAAGACAGCTGTTTAAATGAATTATTGAAAAGGATCAATTTTTAAGCATTGTTCAGTTCTCTTTGTAATGGTCGTCTCTAATGAGATGCAGCCAATTAAAAATGTGGAGACATTGGGAATCTGAACGCTGTGCTGTTTAACAACCTAATGCATTTCAAGCCAGCTGTTTCCATAATCTATCCCATGAACTTTACCACATCGATTTAATATCCTGAGGGAAGGTTATGCATCAATACTAATGTAAAACTCAGGAATACTTATCTGTCCCCACATATCCACTATTAACCCTGGCCTGTTATCTTCTACAGACAAAAATCCACTCCTTCTAGCTGCAGTAATACAGGAATTATTGTGTCCTGTAGAATGTTTGAGTACAACAATAAGGGCAATAATTGCAGTTCAGTCTTTACCATATTTAAACCAAGAAAAAGTAACATAATAAAAATCAATCTTACCATTGTCAACTAGACTCTGTGCCAACTTCAAGTCATTTGTGCTGTTCATTAAGACAGAGATCATTATCATCAATGTGCTACTGTGATAATCATTGACACAATTGTTACGCATAATTCAATGAATTGCACTCTTTGAGGGTTATGTTGTAGAATTCATTTATGGCCATTACAAACTGAACTCTCAAAGGCTCATTGTGAGATCACTATGCTCCTTCTATCAATAAAAACATAACAAAGCTCACTTTAATATAAAACTGTCCACTTCCTTCTTTCTCATGACCTAAACTAAATTACGTTCTTTATATAGAAAAGAGAAGATCTCCCATGGAGTTGCTCATGGTCAGCAAGAGGTAACGCTGTTGCCTGGAGGGGATAGTCTGTCATGTAATTTAGGAAAGCGATGCACACATTTCCCCAGAAAGTATTTGGAAAGAAGTTTGTAAGAGTTCTCTCCAGAGATAGTAAAGTGTTTTTAGTTGGATCCTGTAAAATAAACACTGTTTCTCTTATGTGCTGACAATTGATTAATAAATAAGCAAACCCTCAGTTTCATATGAACAAATAAATATCTGTATGCATTATTCTCTCGGCTTAGGAAACTAGAAATATCAAAAAATATCCAAAACTTAAGATTAAAGTCATTTATTTCCTTCTTTCCCAAATAGCTCTGTAGCATTACTTAAATTACCAAAATGTTCTATTAAATCTTTTTAATATAGGATTTTGATTCAGAATTTCCCCCCAAACTGTAATAATGCTAAAGTCCTAATACTTGCTACTTATTTATATGAACAATTAACTTATTCAAGTTCTGAAAATAAAAATATATAAAAGGCAACTTCTATAAATATTTAGAATAGATTATGAAATATAAAATCCTGCCCAAGTCCTTCCCCACTTGTTGCTTTTCTTCTTAGCTGAGTGTTTGCATTTGGCCCTCTTGTTGTACTTGCTGGCTGTATTTGCAGCTAGTATATTTTTTTCTTTCAAAGTTATCTCAGGAAAAAGTTGAAGAGTTTGTGCTTTATATCATTCGTGATGTTGTATACAGAAAAACTAATTGAAATGGCCTGAACTGCTTCTTCCAATGGTTCCCTGGGGACTGTTGCCTGCACTAATTTCCCATTGATACACAGGAATGCAGGAGGGGATGCTGCTTACAAATAACAAGTCTTGATGTGTTCTATCAATTGCCAAGACTTGCTGTCACTCCAAAATAAATCACCTTGTAGATGCATATTGGGATCTGCAGCCTGCAACCAGGTGATTCTCTTTAGCTTAGAGTGATAGACCTGGGAAGTCCCATGAACTCCAAGCTGAAGTTTCTCACAAAAGACACATGCATCTAAAACATAGAAAACGCTATTTTATGATGAGCTTAATCATATATTTTTTATGCCGTTATGTTACAAACATTATTTCCAATAATAAATCATTAGTTCAGTGGAGTATCCAAGATAGCAGCTCAAAAAATATTTTCAACAATTTGATTGGTTTGCCACCTCCTTATATTTGGTATCAGTTTCCCATTTTAATTCATAGTTTTTTTTTAATAAGTAGTAGTTTTTATTCCTGTATCTTACTTGCTGGTTGGTGCATTCTCTCATTGTTCAGTTGTGATATGTTGCTGTTTTATGAATATGAAATATGAACCAATCAAGTGGAAGTGTAACATAGAAGTTTACAATTCATACAGAAAACATGTGCTTGATGCAATTTACTTTTACATATATACTAGTGGGTCCATTATGACGCTTTTTAACAACAATAGAGATGTTACACCATTTAATGCACAATTTATTACCAGGGTAATGAATTTATGGTGACTTAACCAGTCAAATTCTGTTTAGATTACATGGTATTCTGGGATTTTTCCAGTGGTTTGGGGATTGAGTTCAATATTCCCCATTTTTATTTTAAAATTGTAAATCTGTGGTTTTTAATTATTATATCTTCTTTTACTTATGCGCTCAGTTTTTAATCCCTGACATTTTTGAATACAGAAGATAGTAGGCAAGATTTACCAGGTAGGAGATCGGTACCAGGATCAGGCAGAGGGAAGTTGTCTGGGAGGTGAGGGATGACAGGAGTGAGTGAGAAAGTCGAGGGTTGGGTGGCAGTGGGGAAGCAAGGGGTGACGGTCTTGGGTTGTGCTGTGGTGTGGCAGTGAGGTAGGGGAGCACAATTCACATGAAAGAACTTGGAAAGAAGTTTGGAACAGTTCGACTCAGACACAGAATTGTATGATCGGTTCTGTCGCCTGATAAGTAAATAGATACCACTGCTGTACAAAAATAAATCTGTTCAGCTGTTTGATTTGTCAGCTAGTGCTGAGCAGCGCTCTCGTCAGTGTTGGCTGGGGATTATATGAACGGCACCAAATCAATAGTATTTAAATGAAATTGACTAAATAGGAATAGGTGAATGGAGTAAGGAAAGCATCTGATTCATAAGCTATTTAAGTACCCATCAGCTCAGAACAACCCAGCAGGTTATCACAGGAGTCCAGCGCCAAACTGATCAGTACAGACAACTTGTAATGAGAAGGAAAATCTGCACAGAAGGCTCAAATTAGTTTAGCAAGGAAGGATGAAAGCTTTAAATCAGGATAATCATTATCAGCAGATTGTACTGTACTGAAACAAAAAAAAAATCAATATGCTATATGCAGATCACGGGCAAAGAGGAGTTTAATAATTTTATATTTGTAAAAGCACAGTGAAGATTTTATTTCTGGAGGTGGGGCTCCTGAAGGTGAATGGTGTCAATGCTGGGAAATGGAGTACGTTTCTATTTTGGGCACCTATTACAAGCAGAAGTACTTGTAGGTTAGACATGGACTTGATTAAGAAATGATGCTCTCTCTATTCTTCCCCAGCAATATGTCTTAGACAGAACTTCAGAAGATTATATGGGGAGGATGCAGTATAGGCTTTCATGATAAATGTTAGGAATGTCCTTCTCCTCACTAAGACAGCCTTATGCGAGATCAAAGACTGCTAGCATTATCCATCAATGGACAAAAACTGGGAATCAGGTAACAAGTGAACAAAGTGCATCTTTATCATCAGGTTCAACACTTTAGAACATGGTGATGTGCATGTTTATTTAATAACATTTACTTTCAGTGATAATGAAAGGTTCAAAGACAAACTCTCTCTGAATTATTGAACTTATAACAGTTCTTAGTCAGATGTTTCTTTATCTAGTCACAATTTAAAGAGCAAATGCCAATGTTTCATGCATATAAGGTTAGGTATTATAATGCATACCTGTCGACTGGTGCTAATTTTATTATAATTAGGTTTGGTTTTGAGGGATCTAGTTCCAGTTCTGTCTCTTCAAAATGGTTAATTTGAACTTTGGTCCAATTTAGATTTTCCTGCAGATGTTTTATGGCCCTCCAGTCAACTGCCGGCAGAATCAGGGATGAGTTTGAGGAGTCAAGCAATTGCTGGAAAGAAAATATATTCCACGGATCAAATTCAGAGAATAAACTTCACAAATCCATTTGCCTGTAAAGGAGAACAGTTAAACACCTGATAGTATACAAAACCTCTCTGAGAAAAGTATATTTCCTATACATTTTTATTCACTTTACAGCATAATTTTCTCAGTGTGGCAGAGCCACTAAGGGACTCTGAGCAACTGTATATAATTCCCTTTAGCGATGTTTTACTCCAACCTAAGCCTGTACCAGTCTGTTAGTTATTTCTGTGTTTGTATATACTGTTTGCATGTACGGGGCGTGGTCCCTTTAAAAGCGCGGGCAAACACGATGACGTCATGCCGCTAATCACGTGACCACCCAAGTGTGGGAAAAACATGACGACGTCATGACGCCATCCACGGGACCACCCTGGCAGTCCTCGTGGAAGCTTCAACTTGTACAGACCTGTTTTCGTGGTTCTCCTATATCGATCCCAACAAACTGTTTAAACTCGTTTAGTTTTGCATTAAAAACCTGTTTGTTTGATCGCCTGAGTCGACCTCAGTTCTTAGTTAGGAATTCGTCAATTCCTACATTGGTGACCCCGTCTTTTGTGAACATTTTTCACAAAAAGACAACATGGAGGCCAACTCCGTTTCGTTGAAGCTACCGCAGTTCTGGGAACAGCAGGCGACCTCGTGGTTCATCCAGGTCGAAGCCCAGTTCGCCCTGCGAGACATCGTTGCAGATCAAACTAAATACCTCTACGTGGTCTCTGCACTCGACAGTTCCACCGCCTCGCGGATCATCAGCCTCCTCGAGAACCCTCCAATGGAGCGCAACTATGACACCATCAAGGCGCGGTTGCTGCAAGTCTTTGGGCTCACTAAATCGGAGCGCGCACGTCGATTGCTCGCTATGCCCGGGCTTGGGGACTCTAAGCCTTCGAAATTGATGAGCCAAATGCTCACACTCCTGGGCTCCGAACCGGAATGTTTCCTTTTTCGGGAACTATTCCTCAGCCAGCTGCCTGAGCAAGTGCAAGCTGCCCTGGCCAGATCCGAGGTAGAAGACTGCGTGGCACTCGCGGCAGAGGCGGACGAAATTTTCGCGGTAACGCAGCAGTACTGCACCGCCACGAGGTGCCCATCCCCCACAGACGCCGTACCAGCTCATCAGCCTGCTGGGCTGTGTTTCTACCACGCGCAGTTCGGCGCAAAGGCGAGACGTTGCCGCCCTCCCTGCAACTTCCCCCAAAAAAGAAAACAGCTGCGACTTATTAGGAACGGGTCTAATGGGCGCCCCGCGGCCGCCATGGCGATCGACAACGCCGGCAAGTTGCTTTTCATTACCGATACGCTCTCCGGCCGTCATTTTCTGTGCGACACCGGAGCACAGTGCAGCATTTTGCCAGCGTCCGTCCTCGATGTACAGGCAGGGAAGCACGGCCTCGCCCTTGAAGTGGCCAATGGCGGAGCAATTCGGACTTTCGGCAGATGGCGTGTGGAGGTTTGCTTCGGGGGGGGGGGGGGGGGGCAACGGTTTTATTGGGAGTTCGTTACGGCCAAGTTTTCTCAACCCATTCTCGGCGCAGATTTCCTGTGCGCCAACAGCCTCCTGGTCGACGTGCAGAACCGGCGGTTGATCAACGCGGCAACTTTTCATTCTATCCCTCATTACCGCAGTACCACTACGTCGCGCACCGTCGCCTGTGCTTTTCCGGCTCCGGATGAGTTCGCTCGCCTGCTCGGCGAATTCCCCGACCTGTCAAGGCCCACTTTCTCCTCCACGGCCATGATACATGGTGTGGAACACCACATCACCACCAACAGCCCCCCGGGTCTACGTGCAGGCCCGGCGCCTGGAACCTGGCGGTCGCGAAAGCGGAGTTCGCGACCATGGAACGGTTAGGGATTATTCGCCGGTCAAATAGTCCCTGGTCTTCACCGCTCCACATCGTCCCGAAGCCTGGCTGCGGATTGCGGCCATGCAGCGACTATCAACGCCTAAACAACGCCACCACTCCTGATCGGTACCCGATCCCCCATATTCAGGATTTCCCCGCCCATTTGGCAGGGAACACTATATTCTCGAAAGTCGACCTCGTCCGGTGCCACCACCAGGTCCCCGTTCATCCCCAAGGCGTTCAGAAGACTGCAGTCATCACCCCATTCGGCCTATTCGAGTTCTTAAGAATGCCGTTTGGCTTAAAGAACGCCGCCCAGGCTTTCCAACGCCTGATGGACTCCCTGCTGTGGGACCTCAAGTTCCTCTTTCTTTACTTAGACGACATCCTCATTGCCAGTCCCACCAAAGCAGAACACATCTGTCACCTCCGCACCCTTTTTCAGCGTCTCAGCCAACACGGCCTGATTATCAACCCGGCCAAGTGTCAGTTTGGCCTGCAGCAAATTGATTTCCTGGGGCATCGCATCACTTCAGAGGGAGCAGTTCCTTTACAGGCGAAGGTAGAGGCGGTGACATCCTTTCCACGCCCGCAAACCATTAAGGCCCTGCAGGAATTCCTAGGCATGGTAAACTTTTACCACCGTTTCGTAATTAAGGCAGCACTGCTCATGCAGCCCCTGTACGAGGCCCTCAAGGGCAGGACTGGTAAAGATTCGGTAGACTGGACGGAGGACATGGCCCAGGCGTTCGCTGACACAAAAAGAGCCTTGGCCAATGCGACTATGCTAGCGCACCCGCTACCAGGAGCCACCATCGCCCTCACCACTGACACGTCAGACTATGCCATCGGCGCCGTGCAAGAGCAGTGGGTGAACGGGACCTGGCAGCCATTGGCATTCTCCAGCCGTCAACTACGGTGGAACGAGAGGAAGTATAGCACATTCGACCGGGAGTTGCTCGCTCTTTTTCTGGCCATCCGACATTTTCGCTTCCTCCTGGAAGGACGTCCCTTCACCGCCTTCGTGGACCATAAGCCGCTCACCTTCGCCATGGCCAAGACCGCCGAACCGTGGTCATCCCGACAGCAACATCACCGGACGTACATATCCGAGTTTACCACGAATATTCAGTGCGTGGCCGGTAAGGACAACCTGGTGGCCGACTGCCTCTCCCACGTGACCATCAATACAGTTCATTTAGGCATCGATTACGCCCTCATGGCAGCGGATCAAGCCTCGGACCCAGAAGTCCAAGCCTACAGAACCACCGTCACTGGCCTCCAGTTGGCCGACGTCAAGTTCCATGCGGCAGGTACCACGCTCGTGTGACGTCTCCGTTCGGGACCCTCGCCCTGTCGTACCGGCCGTCTGGCGCCGCAAAGTGTTCGACGACATACATGGGTTATCACACCCAGGAATGAAGGCCTCCCAGAAGCTGATGTCGAGGAAATTCGTATGGCACAGCATGCACAAGGATGTCCGTGACTGGACCAACACCTGCGTTGTCTGCCAAAATGCCAAAGTACAACATCACATCAAAACTCCGTTGGCCACCTTCACAGTGCCGGAGCGACGGTTCGGCCATGTCAATGTGGACCTGGTGGGTCCACTCCCACCCTCCCATGGTTTTTCACACATCCTGACCACGGTTGACCGCACCACCAGATGGCCGGAGGTGGTTCCCCTATCATCCACTACTTCAGCGGATGTGGCCAGGGCGTTCATTTCCACCTGGGCCGCCCATTTCAGAGTGCCCGCTGATATTTCTTCGGACAGGGGACCACAGTTTTCCTCCGAACTCTGGAATGCGGTGGCCCAAGGGCTCGGTGTCAAATTACACCGCACCACAGCCTACCACCCACAGGCGAATGGTCTCTGTGAACGTTTGCACCGGTCACTAAAAGCCTCCCTGAGGGCCAGCCTCCAGGACGCTGGATGGGTAGACAAGCTACCATGGGTCCTGTTGGGCCTTCGCACGGCTCCCAAAGAAGACCTTCGCACTTCATCAGCGGAGCTGGTGTACGGTCAGCCGCTGCGAGTCCCGGGAGATTTCCTGCCAGAATCGACAAAGCCATGGTCCGCATCTGACCAGCTTACTAGTCACCAGGAGGCGGCCAGATGCTTCGCGCCGGTGCCCACTTCGCACCACGGGCTGCAGAGTTCGCACATTCCCCCGGAGCTTCATAAGGCCAAATACGTCTTTATTCGTCACGATGCTCATAGGGATTCGCTCAAGGCCCCATACACTGGTACTTTCAGCGTGCTAGAGGCAGGGGACAAAACCTTCAAGGTGGATGTCGGTGGTAAACCGGACCACATTTCGGTCGATCGTCTAAAGCCGGCACATCTGGACCTCGACCGCCCCGTCGAGACAGCACAGCCGCCAAGACAAGGTCGGCCACCTATCGTCGTCACGCCAGACCAAGTGCAATCACCCACTCCACCATCAGCCGTCCAGCAGCCTCCGCGTCGGGAGTACAGGAGTCGTTCTGACAGGCTTGTCAGGCCCCCTCACCGTTTGACCTTTTCCGTTAACGAGAATTCTGGGGGGGGGGGGCACATGTGGCGGAGCCACTAAGGGACTCTGAGCAATTGTATATAATTCCCTTTAACGATGTTTTACTCCAACCTAAGCCTGTACCAGTCTGTTAGTTATTTCTGTGTTTGTACATACTGTTTGCATGTACGGGGCGCGGTCCCTTTAAAAGTGCGGGCAAACACGATGACGTCATGCCGCTAATCACGTGACCACCCAAGCGCGGGAAAAACATGACGACGTCATGACGCCATCCACGGGACCGCCCTGGCAGTCCTCGTGGAAGCTTCAACTTGTACAGACCTGTTTTCGTGGTTCTCCGATATCGATCCCAACAAACTGTTTAAACTCGTTTAGTTTTGCATTAAAAACCTGTTTGTTTGATCGCCTGAGTCGATCTCAGTTCTTAGTTAGGAATTCGTCAATTCCTACATCAGCTTGTTTATGGTAACGGAAAACAGGTGTGACTAAACAGGCATTTATCCCTTTATTACTATTGTGCATCTCAGTTTTGCTCCCAGTCTAAAGTAGGTGTAAGGAAAGTAGTGAAATAAACTTTGCTTGCTCATATCTGGAAAGGCCTTTGTTAAGAAACTTGTAAAGGTTTATGCTTGGGAGGGGAAAAAGTAAATAAAAGTAAATGGAAAATGTCTCCTGAATTGCCATTAAAAAATAGGAGTTAGCAATACAAAGGAAGGGAAAATAAGTAAGTCATTTGCTCAGTTTGCCTGCAGCATTGTTATTATACAGATTTGCATGTTATACATTTGTCTATTATATCATAAGAGGGGGAAGAAATTTGGACCCATTCTGACAAATTAAGATGGTGGAAATGGCCACTGCAATATGCACAGTAGCCTGAAGCAATATGACCTGGTGGAATGTGCAAACCTGTTCATATGGATTAGCTAGTTCAGGTCTAGAACTGGGATGGGTTTTGTGGAAAGCATAGGCTATTTAGAGGAATTAAATAGATATACTTAAACTAAAAAAGCCAATTGACTCATTAGGAAACATCTAAACTAGAAAATTGTAAAGTGAGGTTAGAGAAGCACAAGATGGAGAATGGAAGAAAACAATCATAGAAAAAGTGGCTGTGATGGGGGAGTTGATGTTAAGAAACTAAGAAGTTTACTGAATAAAGAAGAACCTCATAATAGGATTTATATAATATTGATAAAGTTAAGTAGTTCTGACAAAAATACACATATGACAAGCAAGTTACTGGAGCTTGAAGGCCAAGTATTGGGAAAGGTATGTAATGGGTACATGGTTCAAGGCTGAGGATGGACATCTGTTTCATATGCTGACTTAAAGGGGGTGATTTTCATTCAGAAGTCGGGAAGGAGGCGGGACTACAACTTTCAGGGTTGTCGTCCCGCCTCCATCGTGATGCGGCCAATCCACGCGATTTTAACTTGATTGACCTTGTTGAGTCCGCCCAGCGGGCTCAGCAGGCCAATTAAGGGCCACCCGGCAACAGGTGACGTCCCAGACTGAAATTTCATCTGTCAAGACGTTTTGACAGATGAAATATCAGCGTTTCACAGCTGTTTGAAGCTGTCAAACACTGACAGTCTTACTTCTAACCTGAGTCCTTCTACACAGACTCAGTTAGAAATCTAACTGGCACAGAAAGCTGCAGGCTGACACTTTTGACAGTTCGCAGTCATTCTGCTTTCTGTGCTGGTTAGATGATGGACTCCCAAAACCTAGAGGAAGGAAGGCTGAAAAGTAAGTACAGGTAATTTAAACTTCTTTACACACTTTAGACACACCAAACACACTTACCTTTGCACTCATGCACCCATCACTCACCTGAACACCAACATCTCGACCCCTCCAAGCCCTTCAACCCGACTCCTCTAGCTTGGCGTGGTTTGGAGCCGTCGGGAATCCCACACCTCAAGCTTTAAAATAGGGATTAGGCTAAAAACTGCCTGTTAACAGGCAGTTAATTGGCACTAATCCCTTCCTGCCTCGGGTAGGCGGGTCCCAGTGCGGGGCGGGTATCCGCCGCCTTTGAAACTTACACAGAGGCGGATTGGGGGGTGGGATGGTGTCGGGACCCCCGAATTCGGGACTTTAACCCCCCGCATGCCTCCAATCCTGACTCCACGGGTCAATGAAAATCGACCCTAAAATGTTTAGAATAAATTAGGGACTTGCGGCTCTGTTAATAAGAGAAGATCTGGGAGTAATTAAATAAATCATTTAACCTGGAAGGAATATGTATTTGAACGGAAACAACGTAAGGCAGGCTCTCATCGGAGGAAACCCAACAGAGCAAAGGACAGAATTTCTTAGAGAAGCCTATGTTTGCTTTATAACTGAGATGGTATGATCAGAATGAAGGGTTAGAAAAGGAAAAATGTATAAATATGTTGCTGATAAGGGACAGCCAGCAAGGATTTGTTAGACAAATCATGTTTGACTAAATCCTGATTCAGTTCTTTGATGAAGTAACAGAGAGGTTAATGAAAGTAATGCAGTAGACTTTGTTAAAGTACCACGTAACAGACATATTTGGGAAATAGAAGAACATGGGATTAAAGGGACGGTAGTAACTTGGGTAGGTAGTTGGCTAAGGGATAGGAGGCAGAGAGTCAGGTGAATGGATTTTTTTCTGACTGGAGAGAAGTATGCAGTGGGGTCCCCCAGGGATCGGTATTAGGACCATTGTTTTTTCTTGTTATATATAAATGAATTGGACTTGGGTACAGGAGTACAATTTTGAAGTTTGCAGATACAGGTAGACTATCCTTTATCCGAAAACCTCGGGACCAGCCGAGTTTCGGATAAAGGAGAATTTCGATTTCGGAAGGTGGGTCGGCGGGGGGTCGTGCGCACGACTTACGCTGACGCTCAGCGTAAGTCAGTCGGGGTCGGCGGTTGTCGGGGCTGGCGGGGTGGCGGTTGTCGGGGCTGGCGGGGTCCGCGGCGGTTGTCGGGGCTGGCGGGGTCGGCGGTTGTCGAGGCCGTCGGCGGGGCTGGCGGGGTCCGCGGGGGGGGGGGGGGTCGGCGGTTGTCGGGGCTGGCGGGGTCCGCGGTTGTCGGGGCTGGCGGGGTCGGCGGTTGTCGGGGGGGTCGGCGGGGGGTCGTGCGCACGACTTACCCTTTATCCGAACTTCCGCAACCGGAACCCTCTAAAAACCGAAGGTTTTTTCGTTCAGCGTAAGTCGTACGCACGACTTACGCTGAACGAAAAAACCTTCGGTTTTTAGAGGGTTTCGGTTTTCGGAAGTCCGGATAAAGGGTAGTCTACCTGTATACAAAATGTGGCAATGTAGTAAATAGTGAGGAGAATAGTAGCAGCTTCAGGAGGGTTTAGACGGACTGTGAAATGGGAAGGCACATGGCAGATAAAATTTAATGCGGATAAGTGTGAAGTGATGCACTTTGGGAGGAACAACATGAAGAGGCAGTATAATCTAAATGGTACTATTTTGAGGGGAGTGCAAGAGCAGAGGGACCTGGGGGCGCATATTCACAAATCTTTGACGGTAGCAGGGCAAGTTGATAAGGCAGTTAAGAAAGTATATGGGATTTGTAAATTTGTAAATAGAGGCATTGAATACAAAAACAAGAAAGTCATGACAAATCTCTGGTAAGGCCTCATCTGGAGCAGTGTGTACAATTCTGGACTTTAGGGAGGATGTCAAGCCCTTGGAGAGGGTACAGAAGAGGTTTACCAGGATGATACCAGGGATGAGGGACCTCAGTTATGTGGAGAGATCGGAGAAGCTGGGATTGTTTTCCTTACAGCAGAAGGATAAGGGGAGACCCAATAGTGGTATTCAAAATTATGAGGAGTTTTGATAGAGCAAGTAGCGAGAAACTCTTTCCTCTGGTAAGTGGGTTGGTAACCAGAGGTCATAGATTTTAAATAACTGGCAAAAAGAACTAGAGGGGAAATGAGAAATGTCTTCACACAGAGGGTTGTTAAGATCTGGTATGCACTTCCTGAAAGGGTGGTGGAAACAGATTCCATAGGAAATTTCAAAAGACAATTAGACATGTACTTGAAGAGGACTAATTTGCAGGGTTGTGGGGAAAACCTGGGGTGTGGGACTAAATTCGACAGCTCTTTCAAAGAGCCAGCACAGGCCCAATGGGCCGAATGGCCTCCTTCTGTTCTGTAAGATTCTATATTTCCACATCTTATAATCTGCTTTTAAAATAGTGTCACAGTCCAAGTATTACAACATTCATTTTAATAAGACTTCACTCCAGAAAAGCAGCAAAAAATTATGGAAGGTCACAACAGTGCCTTTACATGAAGCCTTCACCCTGCTGTCTTCAGTGATGGAACAAGATCTAGCTGTGAATAAGGTCAAGATCTGATGCGTTTTAAATCATTTATTACCGGCATCCACAGTGTCTACACCTAAGGGAATTCCTCCTTTTCATCTAAAATGTTTAACATTTTTTTCCTTAATTTCTTGCACATTTAGAATGTAAACTACAGTATAGCATTCAGCTTTGGACAGAGAATACATTACACATATAAGAGCCATTAATTTACAACCATTAGAACAGCACTTAAGTGTAAAGTACAAACCAGAATGTTATTTCCCATCCTTCAGTAGGTAAAACTGGACAAATATCTTTGAAGAGAAACAAATGATTGGTTACAACTGCAGGAGAACAGCCTTGAGATTTTCTATTTTTCCTGTGAAGGTTAAGCCTTGGGATTGATAGGTTATTTTTCTACGCAAATGGAATAAGTAAGTCGAATTTCCACATTAATATAGCAAGTTCCAACCTAATCTAAATTAATTAAAAGTTATGCTGGCCGTGTAATCAGATTTCCAGGGTTTGCATTTTTTTCATTATATTTCTGCTATTTCAGGTGCGTTGCGATTGTTTTTCGCCATTACTATAATTGAATTTGTGCATCATGTATTCAATCACAGAGAAATTGCTGCCAGCCCCAATTTTGATTGCCTGTCATTACATTTTTATAGAAGATGCCAGAAGGAAAGTTTTCTTCCTCTTTGTTTCCCCTTCAAAACAAGTCAGTCAGTCATTTTGACCTGAAGAAGGGTTCTAGTCTGCAGATCAATCCTAATAAAAGCTGTCAAGTAAATTCTATTCGGGATGAACAGTTGAAAACCCTTTCAGTAGTATTAATGAGCAAGTTTCTTTGCTTTTTCCCCTAGTTTTCCATATGCCACAAGGAGCTCCATTTTAACTGACAGTGACATTTTGTGACATTTTGCAAGCTTTTTTTCATTTCTCTATGTGTAAAAAGGTCACCCTAAAGTGAAGACTTCAGTCACACCTCATTACAAAACTGGAACTCGACCTAAGGAAAGGTGTCCCCTGTTACATGTGCTGTCAACATCAGGAATTGTCCTATTGCCATGGAAGCTGCTTTAATAGTTTGTGATAGCTTGGACAGTTAACTGATACAGCATTCAGCAGTTTATGAATAATCTCTTCAGTCACTTGTAGCTTACGTTTAAACATAGATTAATTGTGATAAGTTAATCATCTTATCCTGCGCTACCAATGACATCTGGTTTATCAGTGACTTGAACCCTGTAATCAGGTCATAGCGGCGTACAATCACTCTTACTGCCCATTATTATTTAAAAGCAGAGTTCATGGCAGAAGTTTTATTCTGATTTGGGTAAGCTTTTTAGGAGTCATAGACCAATAGTTTGAGGCACATGTAGTTGATGCATGCTAACAAGAATAAATACATGCAATATAAACCGCTGTAGCGTTTCAGTCAATTAGATGTGCAGTGATTACTTGTTAGCATGTATACAGAACAGTCCAAATCCCACTCGTTTGGAAAGAAATTCGCTCATTTTGGTTTAAATATGCATTTGAAATCAGTCTCACTCTTACTGATCAAGAATCTCACTCCGAACATTGCCCTGATGTTGAGTGCATATACTTTGAGAAAAGAACAACGAACAGTTCCCTAAATCCTCGGTTACATAAATTAGCCTAAATATACAGGATACTGGCCTGCACTTTTAGACCTAACTGTTATCTAAAGATTTCTAAATGGCATTAAAAATAAAGTGAAGAATAGAGTGTCAGAATGGCTGAGACTCTTGTAATTGTAATTCTGAGCAGGGACAGGTGTCAGCACTCTCACCTTGGAGTCAGAAGATTATGGATTCAAGGCCCACACCACAGACTTGAGCACATAATCCAGGCTGACACATCAGGGCAGTATCCCCTTGTTGGAGATGCTCTCTCAGGTGGACGTGGAAGATCCCTTGGCACTATTCAAAGAGCAGGGGAGTTGTCCCAAGTATCCTCGCCTCAACCAACATCACTAAAAACAGATTATCTGCTCATGAATCTCATTGCTGTTTGAGAGTCTTTGCTATGTGCAAATTAGCTGCTGTATTTCCCTACATTACAACAGTGACTACACTTCAAAAGTACTTCATTAGCTGTGATTTAATTTAGGATACAGAGGTCGAGAAAGGTCCTCTATAAATGCAAGCTCTTCCTTCATCTCAGGGCCAGCGGGAGCACGGTGCAGGACTATTCCAATACTCTCCTGGCCAGCCTTCCATCTTCCACACTACATACATTTGAGCTCATCCAGAACTCTGCTGCCTGTATCCTAACATGCACCAAGTCCCATTCACACATTACCTCTCTGCTCACTGAACTACATTGGCTCCCTGGCCACCAACACCTCAATTTTAAAATGTTCATACTTGTGTTCAAATCCCTCTATGGCCTCACCTCACACTAGCTCTGTAACCTCCCCCAGCCCTGCAACCCTCCAAGAACTCTGCATTCCTGGGATGTTTCAGTACTCTAAAGGCGCTGTACATATACAAGTTGTTGTTGATACTCGGTAGGCAGCATGAAGGGCTTGCTGCATCTTCACAGGAAATAGCTCAACAGGGCAGAGTCAGCTGCCATGTCTTTGGAGCGTCCACGGACTTGAGGGAAAGCAACACAACAAAAAGTGCAGATCAGGAAAATGAGTCAGTTGTACGGTGAGGGAAAAGAGAGTGTGACAACTGGATATGGAAAAGGATATAAATGAAGGCAGCAGGGAAGGCTGCAAGAGGTAACTGATGCGCTATCAATCACTCAAAAGACTGAGGTTAAGCGAGTAACTAACAGGCTTTTATTAACAAGAGAATGAAGGTGTGCCTCGAGTGGTCGACCAGTCCAGAATACAGAGGGGCTGTGGAGCAGTCACCTTTATACCTGGACTCGTGGGAGGAGTCAGCCGAGGCATGTACAGACATGTACACAGTGGAATACAAACAGTGGTTTACCACATTCACCCCTTGTTTAAAAATGAGTCCGGCGGGGTGAAGTGTATTAAAAGTTTGTGTATTGGAGTCTCTCCGGAGGTCTTGTCTGCCGCTGTGATCGACGTGGCGACGGCAGGGGTAGTGAAGCTTCCGGCGTCGAGTCCCGCGTAGGCTGGGGCACTGGTGTGTAGTCCTCGTGGGTGTCGAGCGGGTCGCGGGGCCCAGGCGTGCCGTCTGCTGGGGTTGGATATTGGATCGTGGTGGGGGGTGGTAGTGGGTAGTGGGTTACTGGGGCCCCCGAGGGTGCGAGGTCTCGTATGGAGACAGTGTCCTCCCGCCCATCCGGGTACGCAATGTAAGCATACTGGGAGTTGGCATGGAGGAGGTCGACCCTCTCGACCAGGGGGTCCGTTTTATGGGTCCTCACGTGTCTTCTCAGTAGGACCGGCCCTGGGGACGTCAGCCATGGCGGTAGCGATGTCCCCGATGTGGACTTCCTTGGGAAGACAAACATTTTCTCATGAGGGGTGGCGTTAGTGGCAGTGCAGAGCAGTGACCGAATAGAGTGGAGCGCATTGGGGAGCACATCCTGCCAGCGGGAGGTCGGAAGGCCCCTAGACTTTAAGGCTAGCAGGGCGGCCTTCCAAACTGTCGCATTCTCTCTTTCCACCTGTCCGTTCCCCCGGGGGTTGTAACTGGTGGTCCTGCTTGTGGCAATACCCCTAGCGAGCAAGTACTGGCGGAGTTCGTCGCTCATAAACGCTGGATATAGCTGGGGAAACCGAACAGGGTGAAGAGGTCGTTCAGACATTTAATGACCGTGGCACTGGTCATGCCCGGGCAGGGGATGGCGAACGGGAAACGGGAGTACTCATCAATAATGTTGAGGAAGTACACATTGCGGTCGGAGGAGGGGAGAGGCCCTTTAAAATCAACGCTCAGGCGCTCGAAGGGGCGAGTGGCTTTTATCAGGTGAGCCCTGTCTGGTCTATAAAAGTGCAGTTTGCACTCAGCGCAGACTTGGCAGTTCCTGGTCATGGTCCTGACCTCCTCAATGGAGTAAGGCAGGTTGCGGGCCTTGATGAAGTGGAAGAACCTGGTGACCCCCGGGTGGCAGAGGTCATTGTGGAGGGCCCGCAGTCTATCGATCTGTGCGTTGGCGCAGGTGCCACGCGAGAGAGCATCCGGGGGTTCATTGAGTTCCCGGGCCGGTACAAGATCTCGTAATTGTAGGTGGAAAGTTCGATTCTCCACCTCAAGATCTTGTCGTTTTTGATTTTGCCCCTCTGCTTGTTGTTAAACATAAAAGCAACTGAACGCTGGTCAGTGAGCAGGGTAAATCGTTTTCCGGCCAGGTAGTGCCTCCAATGACGCACAGCCTCCACAATAGCCTGGGCCTCCTTCTCAACAGCGGAGTGTCTGGTCTCCAGGCCCTGGAGGGTTCGTGAAAAGAAGGCCACGGGTCTCCCCGCCTGATTAAGGGTAGCGGCCAGGGCAAAGTCGGACGCGTCGCTTTCCACCTGGAAGGGGATGGATTCGTCCACTGCGTGCATGGTGGCTTTGGCAATGTCTTCCTTGATACGGTGGAAGGCTAAGCGGGCCTCTGCCGTCAAGGGAAAAGAGGTGGACTTGATCAGCGGACGGGCCTTGTCCGCATAGTAGGGGACCCACTGGGCGTAATAGGAGAAAAACCGCAGGCAACTCTTCAGGGCCTTGAGGCAGTGGGAGTTCCATAAGGGGACGCATCCAGTCGGGGTCGGGACCGATGGCTCAGTGTTCCACAACACAGCCAAGGATGGCGAGGCGGGTTGTGCAGAATATGCACTTCTCCTTGTTATACGTCAGGTTCAGGAGTTGGGCGGTGCAGAGGAATTTTTCGAGGATTGCGTCATGGTCCTGCAAGTCATGGCCGCAGATGGTCACATTGTCCAAATATGGGAAAGTGGCCTGCAACGCATTTTGATCGACCATCCAGTCCATCTCCCTTTGGAAGACGGAGACCCCGTTGGTGACGCCAAAGGGAACCCTAAGGAAGTGATAGAGGCGGCCGTTTGCCTCAAAGGCAGTATACTGGCGGTCCTCAGGGCGGATAGGGAGCTGGTGGTACGCTGATTTCAGGTCAATGGTCGAGAAGACGCGGTACTGCGCGATCTGGTTGACCATATCAGCTATGCGGGGGAGTGGGTAAGCGTCCAGCAGGGTGTAGCGATTTATTGTCTGGCTGTAGTCGATGACCAGGCGCTGCTTCTCACCGGTCTTAACGACCACAACCTGGGCTCGCCAGGGGCTGGTGCTGCCCTCAATAATCCCCTCCTTCAGGAGCCGCTCCACTTCGGTTTTAATGAAAACCCTGTCCCCGGCACTGTATCGCCTGCTCTTTGTGGCGATGGGCTTACAGTCGGGGGTGAGGTTAGCAAACAGTGGGGGGGGGGTGACTCTGAGTGTGGAGAGGTTGCACCTGGTGCGCGGCGGGCAATTTGGAAGCTGCGGACTGTGAGTGGGGGGAGGGGTCCACCATACGCCATCGTAACACTTTTAAGGTGGCACTGAAAATCTAACCCCAGTAGAACGGCAGCGCAGAGGTGGGGCAGGACCAGAAGTTTAAAATTATCGTACACAGTCCCGTCTACTAAGAGTGTCACCACGCAGTAGCCGCCAATGTCCGCCGACTGGGACTCGGAGGCCATAGAAATCCGCTGGTGTGCAGGCAGGACTGGGAGGGAGCAACGCCGCACCGTGTCAGGGTGGATGAAGCTCTCCGTGCTCCCAGAGTCAAAAAGGCAGATTGTTTCGTGACCATTTACCTTAATGTCCATTGTGGACCGGGCCAGTTGGTGCGGTCTCGCTTGGTCCAGCGTAACGGAGGCCAGCGTAGGGGTCGGTGTGTCGTTGCAGGTATCAGATGAAGCGGTGTTGGGGGCCTGCTGCGTCCTGGCTGGCGTCCAAGATGGCGGCGTCCATGAGCCCCATGTGGCTGGAGGCGTCCAAAATGGCTGCTGTTCCGGTGGTTCGCAGATGGCTGGGGAGGCCCAAGATGGCAGCCCGCACGGCCCACACGCGGCGCTGCTGGGGTTCGGGGTGGCTTTGGCCCTGCAGACGCTGGCGTAGTGTCCCTTCTTCCCGCAGCCCGAGCAGATCGCATTTTTCGCCGGGCAGCGCGCTCTGGGGTGTTTGGCCTGGCCACAGAAGTAGCATTTCTGGCCTTGGGACACTGCTGCGGTAGTTGGGCCATTGCTGGGACGTGGCTGGGGTGGCACGGCGCTATGAGACGGTCCTACCGTGTCCCAGGCTGTCGTTCCCCGCGGCGTCCACGGTGCAGAGGAGTAGGCATCCATGCCCCGGTAGGCTGCGTCCAATGATAGTGCGAGTTCAGAGGCCTTGTTGAGGTCGAGGTCACTCTGCTCCAACAGTCGCTGTCGGGTGTAATTGGACCTGTGGCCCGCTACAAAAGCGTCCCGGATAAGTTCCTCTGTGTACACGGCGGCCTTTACATCCTTACAACCACAGGCCCGGCCGAGCACAGACAGTGCCTGAAGGTATTCCTCGGTCGATTCCCCAGGTTGTTGTTTACGACTCCCCGGAGGTGCCTGGCGTACATCTCGTTCACTGGGCGCGTGTACTGGTCCTTGAGGAGCTTGATAGCAGCCGTGTACGAGGTCGCATCCTGGATGACCGAGTATGCTCGGTGTTTCACTTTGGAGGTCAGGACATCCAGTTTGTCCTCATCCGATTTGACCGTTCACAGAATCACAGAAACCCCACAGTGCAGATAGAGGCCATTTCGGCCCATCGAGCCTGCACCGACACATATCCCACCCGATCCCCGTAACCCCTACACCAACACATATCCCAACCTATCCCCGTAACCCCACGTATTTAATCCCCCTAACACTAAGGGTCAATTTATCATAGCCAATCAACCTAACCCGCACATCTTTGGACTGTGGGAGGAAACCGGAGCACCCGGAGTAAACCCACGCAAACACGGGGAGAATGTGCAAACTCCACACAGACAGTCACCCGAGGCCGGATTCGAACCCGGGTCCCTGGCGCTCTGAGGCAACAGTGCTAACCACGACCGTTGCAGCGGAGGCGATCAGGAATTTTTCAAAGCACCTAAGCCAGTGAGCAAACTTGGTGGATGCGTCCGCCTCCCGATGGTTTAAGTCTAGGCATGCTGGTGTGAGGATCTTCTCCATTATAAAAAAATCTTGTTAATAAAATTGATGCGCTATCAATCACTCAAAAGACTGAGGTTAAGCGAGTAACTAACAGGCTTTTATTAACAAGAGAATGAAGGTGTGCCTCGAGTGGTCAACCAGTCCAGAATACAGAGGGACTGTGGAGCAGTCACCTTTATACCTGGACTCGTGGGAGGAGTCAGCCGAGGCATGTACAGACATGTACACAGTGGAATACAAACAGTGGTTTACCACAGTAACTAAGGCAGTTCAAGAGAATAACCAAAAAAGGTCCAGGAGGGAATGCAGGAAAAAGGTAACTGGGGGGAGGGGGGGGCACAAACGGATTGTAACTGAATAGGAGACAGCATCTGGCAGGGGGAGAAAGAGATTCGCAGATAAACCAAGGAAGCCAGCCTGCAGAGCCGGCCACATTCGAGGAAGATGCCAACAGTCAAACTCGATCACTAGATCCTTGGATACGAGGCCTGCAAGTATAAAATGGGGTTTTGGGCAGGAATTGAATTAATGTACTGGAGGCCAAGGTATATGCTACAGGCTGTTGGCCATTCCTTTACTTCAGTTTTGGTTGCATCAAAGGCAATGCTGGGCTCCATAGGGTGAGCAGGATCATATGCCGCTCCCATGTACAAACATCATATCTGGAATCTTGCTGTTTATTCAACTGTGTAAGAAATATGTTCAGGAGAAAATATTTTGAATTTCTTATAGACTGAACCAAATCTTTGTTTTTACACAACTAATGTCTTAACACTTTGTTTTTCTTCTACATAAAAATAATTCTTATAAATAAATCCAACTTGTAATTTAAGCCTGAATGATACAGTTTAACAATGTGGGCCCTGAATTTCCTAGAGAGCCTCTCTGTCACCTGCTATGACTTTAGCAGGAGACTGGGGAACACCATGGGGAATAAGCAAGGTTGTTTATGCTGTTTTCTGGGGGTTCTGCTAATCTGCTGCTGAAGTTATGATGGAAGCCAGGAGAACTTCGATGGAATTTCAGACCCGTGGTGTTTTTCTACCTATTGGAGAGAATGGGACCATGTGGTTGGTAAGGTATATCACTCCTGGTTTGAAATATCCTGATAAATTGCAATTGTAAGCCCTGAGGCACATTAGTCCTGCTCATGACACATCTGGGATTGTAAGTTTTAGATCATAAGGGGACAAGAGTTTGCTGCAAACTGCAGTCCTCTGCGAACATGAATAAAAAGATTTGGGAGAAAAGTCTGAATTGCTATTTATATATTCCAACAAAGGCAATAAAAATAATTTGTAAAATATTGCTGTTTCAATGATAAAAGCTTTGCATATTTGTCAAATAAAGCATTCAGACAGGACATGGCATAGAATTTGTATTTTGACTCGAACTAAATACGATTGTGGGTTCAGGTCCCACTCCAGAGACTTGAGCACATAATCGAGGCTGATACTTCAGTGTAGTACTGAGGGAATGCTTCACTGTCGGAGGTGCCAACTTTCGGATGAGACGTTAAACTGAGGCCCCGCCTGCCCCCTCAGGTGGACGTAAAAGATCCTACTGCACTATTTTGAAGAGTAGCAGGGGAATTCTCCCCAGAGTCCTGGCAAATATTTATCCCTCAACCAACATCACTAAAACAGATGATCTAGTCATTTATCTCATTGCCGTTAGTGGGACCTTGCTGTGCCCAAGTTGGCTGCCGCATTTCCACATTACAACAGTGACTACACTTCAAAAGTACTTCATTGGTTGTAAAGGTCGTTGGGATGTCCTGAGGTAGTTAAAGGTGCTATTTAAATACAATTTCTTTTCTTTTTATTCTGTAGAGTTACAGTCACACCTTATTGGGATTTAATGGAGTTTCTTAGAAGGACAGATGTTTATGTAAAATGGCTTTTTCTTCTTAATCTAAATAGCTGTAGTTACTAGTGTTGAATTAGATGTATGGAATGCTATCATAGACCCCACTTATACTATATTACATTCATACACAGCAGAATACTGTGTGACATAGCTGTATTTACCTGGATATTGCAAAATGTTTCAATGCCTCCATAATTAGGACCATAACGTGTGAAGTCTTCGACACTAAGCTGTGGAACAAATTGAAAGGTCAAGGGGTACACATCACAAATCATTTAACAAAGAATGTGTTGTCATGTACTTTGATAATATAAATAGCTACTACTAACCTCATTCTGAAGAAAGAGAACAACATTCTGGGCACCTTGGTTAAAAATTGGTTTCAGGAATGTATGTAGCTCATGGTTTTTAATGATATGACCTTCGTATGTTGCACTTTTCATATTCCATAAAGAGCTGAAAGTGAATCACAATACATTTCAAAGGGGTTTGGTGTAAGAATTCTCATGCAGATACTATAAAGAATGCACACAAAATATGATTATTTAATAAACAGAAAAGGGAACTCATTTGCATACTTTACTTGGCTATGACTAAAAAGATTAGATTTTTTTTATTGCAACTGTAAATTCAAATGCATGTACAAGATAAAGTCAACACCTTGTATATCAACATTTACCTGAAGTTCTTAATATTTTCTTGAATTATAAATATGTTGGAGTACTACAAATTATGGTTTGACCTTAGAAAAAGGCAACCCATACGGTCCTGAAATGGGACGGTTTCCTTAACAAAAAGGTTAAGTATGCCTGCCATATAATGATGCTACAATGCCAAAGTTCTACCCGGGTCTCAGTATTTCTCCTTATTTTTAATACACAAGAACATTGGTTTAACCTTTGTCCCTCAATGTCTTTTAGTTGGTTTAACTGTTAAAATCCAATAAAATCCCACTAAAAGCATTTTTTAAAGTTGGTGTTTGTTAAAACGACTGACAAAATATCATACGCACCTGCTTCTCAAAGCTACCCTGGCCTGCATATGCATTATCTCCTTGGAGTTGCTTTTGCCTGCCCCCTCAGATTATTAGAAGCAGTATTTGCCTTGCGGATGCCCTGTGCAAAGGTTTGGTTTTGAGCCTTTAGATTTTACGAGGCTTCTTCAACAGCACCTCCCAAACCCATGACCTCTACCACTTAAAAGAACAAGGGCAGCAGGTGCATGGGCACACAACCTTCAAGTTCCCTCCAAGTCACACACCATCCTGACTTGGACATGTAGCACCGTTCCTTCATCGTCGCTGGGTCAAAATCCTGGAACTCCCTCCTTAACAGCACTGTGGGAGCACCTTCATCAGACGGGCTGCAGCAGTTCAAGAAGTCAACTCACCACCACCTTCTCCAGAGCAACTAGGGATGGGCAATAAATGCTGGCCTTGCCAGTGAAGTCCACATCCTGGCGAATGAATAAATTAAAAAACTAGACAATGATGCTACCTTTTATGTAACAAAAAATTCGTAAGGTATATGGAGCAAAGGCTGGTTAGTGGAGTTGAGGTACAGAACAGCAATAGATTGGGAAAATGGGAAGTGCAACGAGACCTGGGTGCCCTTGTGCACCAGTCACTGAAGGTAAGCATGCAGGTGCAGCAGGCGGTTAAGGCAGCAAATGGTATGTTGGCCTTCATAGCGAGAGGATTCAAGTACAGTAGCAAGCATGTCTTGCTACAGTTGTACAGGGCCTTGGTGAGACCACACCTTGAGTATTGTGTGCAGTTTTGGTCACCTTATCTGAGGAAGGATGTTCTTGCCATGGAGGGAGTGCAGCGAAGATTCACCAGACTGATACCTGGGATGGCAGGAATGACGTATGGAGAGAAATTGGGTCGATTAGGCTTATATTTGCTAGAGTTTAGAAAAATGAGAGGGGATCTCATTGAAACTTATAAAATTCTAACAGGACTAGACAGACTAGATGCAGGAAGGATGTCCCCGATGGCGGGGGAGTCCAGAACCAGGGGTCACAGGCTAAGGATAAGGGGTAAGCCATTTAGGACTGAGATGAGGAGGAATTTCTTCACCCAGAGAGTGGTGAACCTGTGGAATTCTCTACCACAGAAGACAGTTGAGGCCAATTCATTAAATATATTCAAGGAGTTGTTAGATATATTTCTTAAGGCTAAGGGGATCAAGGGATATGGGGAGAAAGCAGGGACAGGGTACTGAATTTGAATGATCAGCCATGATCGCATTGAATGGCAGAGCAGGCTCGAGGGGCCGAATGACCTACTCCTGCTCCTATCTTCTATATTTCTATCAGCCATGATCTAATTGAATAGTAAAGCATGCTTGAGGGGCAGAATGGCCTACTGTTGCTCTTAAATAATCACTGGAAAAACTGGGGTACCATGTAATTATACAGGTTGCACGATTCTAACACCAATTGCAGATTGCAATAGATGTGGAACTGACTCAATTCAAGTGTGGTGAATATGTGGAATAGATTCCTCCCCAATGTAGTAGATATAAAAAATAGACTCCTCAGTGTAGATATATGAGGAAGGAATTTACTGTGGGGATGTAATCGGGAAGTTACACCCGAAATTACACCCATTCGTGCACCCATTTTGCCAATGTCTAGTTACACCCAAATTTCCTGCAAATGTCATTAACATATGCCGTAATGTAAAAATATGCATAAACAAGCAAGTGGGGCCCGAGGAAATGCGTCTAACTACTTAATAAGGTGAAGTATGAAAATTAAAGTTTCAAACCATCTAAATATCATTCATGCACAGAAGGCACAGCATATTTAATAACATACAATCGTAGAAGCTTTTCAATTGTTAGTGACTTATACTGATGCCATAAAAATACATTAAAAGCAATAGATAATACAGTGAAGGTCTCGGAGGATAATTTCTTTTTTGATCAAAAAAAGCATTAAAACACCAGAAAATTACTTTATTTCCTGCTGTGTCTAAAATTCTGGGCTTAATTTTAAACTCATTTTAAAACTAATTTTAAACTCGTGCATAGCCATGACTCAGTAGGTTGCACCCTTGCCTCCGAGTCACAGTGTTGTGGATTCAAATCTCACTCCAGAGACTTGAAGACAAAAATCTAGGCTTACACTCCAGTGCAGTACTGGGGGAGTGCTGCACGGTCGAAGGTGCTGTCTTTCGGATGAGACGTTAAACCGAGGCCCCGTCTGCTCTCTCAGGTGGACATAAAAGATCCCATGGCTCTATTTTGAAGAGGAGCAGGGGAGTTCTCCCCGGTGTCCTGGCCAATATTTATCCCTCAATCAATATCACTAAAAAAAAAAATTCTCTGGTCATTATCACATTATTGTCTGTGGGAGCTTGCGGTGCATAAATTGGCTACCATGTTTCCTACATTACAACAGTGACTACACTTCAAAAAGTACTTCATTGGCTGTAAAGCGCTTTGGGAAGCCTGGTGATCCTGAAAGGCGCTATATAAATACAAGGCTTTCTTCTTTCTTTCTTTGAAGTGGTGTAATTGCAGGAAACTCACACGTGCGACTCTTTAGCCTGGGGGCAGAGCCATTATAATGAGTCGAGATGCATTTGGGGACAGGGATTGATAGACGGGCGTAAAAGAGCAAGGAAATTCAGGCCATGTAATTATGTGCATAGCATACTTGCGTCCGAGTTTCATCGATCTTTTACACCGGGTATTTGCTTTAACAAACCGATTACATAAGGCAAAGATACCCATGAAATTGGATTAGACTATTCCCCATATGGTAGGTATGCAAGATAGGCACGTATCAGAAGTAGTAAATGTGTTGAATAAAGTCTTGTGCAGTATAGTAGATATCTGGCATCTACTTTTTTTTAAATCAAGTGTGGTATGAGACTCCAATCGAGTGTAGATATGTGGAATAGACTCTATAGCATCCATGTGAAATAGACTATCAAGTATCGTAGATATGTGAAATAGACTCCATTTGTGTGTAGATATTTGGAATAGACTCGAGTGTGGTAGATATAAAAAGATTCTTCCCCAGTGTCGCAGATATATGGAACAGGCTCATCCCCAGATTAGCAAATTAATCATCCCCAGTATAGATTTGTGGAATAGACACACCCCAGTTTTCAGATTTGACACTCTTCTCAGTGCTGACAAACTGATCCAATTTGCATTAATTCAGGTGTGGGGAACACTCAAGTCTGAACTTTGACACAATTCTGATGACTCATTCCCAGTAAGAGAGGTAGCACAATGTGCAGTAGGCAACTTCTGACAAAAAGCAAAATACTGCAGATGCTGGAAATCAGAAGCAGGAACAGAAAATGCTGGAAACAAGTAGTATCTGTAAAGAAAGAAAAATGTTCTTTTCTCAATTTCAACTGTCTCCTTAACCACCTCACCCTATGGCTGCTTCTGCACCATGTCCACTTCCCTTTCCTCTCCAAAGTCCTTGGAATGTGTTGCACCTCCCATTTATGTGTCCATCTCCCCACATCTCCGTTGGAATCTCTCCAAGGAGGTTTTCAACCTTCCCACAGCAGCAAATTGCCTCCAACCATAGCCATGAATGGGATTCTCTGGGACTGACAGTGATACATTATCACACCTTGTTCTCTATGCAGCCATTGCTAAGGTCGCCCACACCATCCTCCTTCAATACCTTTCTTCCATTGTCTAACTTGGCAAGACTGCCCTCGCCTGTCTTCTTAGCTATCAGATTGTAGCCAGAGCATCACCAGAAATAGATTCTCTTCCATCCCCCTCACCATAAACCCCCGCAGATTCTGCATCATCAGTGAGAAGTGATTAAAAACCTCTACCTACCCATAGTGCCCATTAAAAAGTGCAAATAACATCTTAAAACTATGTACAGCAGCTCGAATATCATTATTTCAGTCCAGTTTCTATCCTTGGCTTCCTCAACTATATGCTGTCCCTCGGTGGCATCATCTGCAGATATAGGGTACCATTGCCACCAATTCCATCCTCCTCCTGGGCCACCATCTCAGCTTCGGGAACCAGACGGTTTGCAATCTCAGCATCCTATTCGACCCCAAGCTTAGCTTCCAAGCTCATATCCTCTCCATTACAAAGACTGGCTACTTTCACCTCCCAACATCGTCACCTCCACCCATTTGCCACTGAAACCCTCATCGATGCCTTTCCCACCTCCAGACTCGACTATTCCAATGATCTCTTGGATGGCCTCTCATCCGCCACCATCCATAAATGTCAGCTCATCCAAAACTCTGGCGCTTTTATCCTGTGTGTGGAAGCCCTGCTCACCCATCACTTCTGTCCTCTATGCCGCAAATTTAAAATTCTCACCCTTCTGTTTAAATTCCCTCGTGGCCTTACCCTTCCTTCTCTCCAGAGCCTCCTCCAACCCTACAAATCTCCCCCAGAATACTTTGTTCTTCCGACTTCAGCCTCCTGTACATCTCCCTCCCTTTGCCACACCACTGGCAGCTGTGCCATCAGCTGCATAAGCACCACGTTCTGGAATTTCCTCCCTAAACTTCTCCATTAGCCTCTGCCTTTAAGAGGTAGGAAGGAAAAGGAGACCACTTACTGCTTGGAAAACAAGAGTCTAAATGGAAGAGAGGATCTAGGGGTACAGATACACAAATCACTAAAAGTAGCAACATGTAAAGGCTATTAAAAAAGCAAACAAAGCACTGGGGTTCATTTCTAGAGGAATAGAATTGAAAAGCAGAGAAGTCCTGTTTAACCTGTCTCGAACCTTGGTTAGACCACACTGTCTCGAACCTTGGTTAGACCACACTGTCTCGAACCTTGGTTAGACCACACTGTCTCGAACCTTGGTTAGACCACACTCTGCACAGTTCTGGTTTCCAGATTATAAAAAGGGTATAGAGGCACCGGAGAAGGTGCAAAAAATATTTACAAGGATGATACCAGAACGGGGAGGTTATACACAATGTTCCCTCTAATGATTTTTGGGTGCAAGGCCCCTTTAAAGGGCTGCGCGGCCCATTCAAATTTCCATTCATGCGCGGGTTTTTCCATTTAAAAGCTACTGAGCAGCCTGCACAGGGCCTCCAGATCACTGCACAGCTGCGTGGCTTAACAGGAACATAGCAGGAAAGATTGAACAGGCTGGGGCTTTTTTCTCTACAGTAGAGAAGACCAAGGGGTGACCTGATAGAGGTCTTTAAGATTAGACGTAGAGAACGAGAAGATGTTTCCACTTATGGGCAAGACAAGAACTAGGGGCCATAAATATATGGTAGTCACACTAATAAATCCAATAGGGAATTCAGGAGAAACTTCTTTACCTAGAGAGTGGTTATAACGTGGAACTCACTACCACACGGAGTAGTTGAGAAGAATAGCATAGATGCATTTAAGGGGAAGCTAGATAAACACGAGGGAGAAAGGAATAGAAGGTTATGCTGATAGGGTTAGATGAAGAGGGGTGGGAGGAGGCTTGTGTGGAGCATGAACACCAGCATGAACCTGTTGAGCCGAATGGCCCGTTTCTGTGCTGTTCATTCTATGTAATTCTGTGCAAGACCCTCCTTAAAACCCACCTCTTTGACCTATTGATGGCCTCTCCTAACATTTCCTTCTTTAGCGCGGAGTCCATTTTTGTGATTAAGCCCCTGAAGAGCTTTGGGACATTTTTCTACATTAAAGGCACTATATAAATGTAAGCTGTTGTTGGCAGCCAAAGGTATTCATTTATGCTTTAATTTTCATAGTTTATGTGCATTCATTCAATTTACTTCATGTCATTTGGAAACAGTTTCGAATGAATTTTTAAAATCTGGCTGGGTTGAAAGTTTATTTCTGCGTAGATGTACTTTTCTGTGGAGGAGGCAAAATGATTATCCTGTTGCGGACTTTGTTCATTTGGACAGTTTTATTTCAGAGAACAGGCAGGGAGTATGTACTGGTATTTGGGTTAGGTATGCGGAATATCTGTAAAAGATTAGGGAAATGTTTGTGCATGTAGTTTTAACTTATTACAAATTTGGCCCTGCAAAGGATCTTTCTTCTATTAAATTCTATTTTGGTTAGTTATAAAAAAATTAAACATGGACATTTTGAGTAAAGATTTAACACAAAGCTGGGAAGTTTAATATTTTGAAAAGTACTGCAACAAATGAAGACTGTGCTAGCACTTTGGAAGCTTGATCCATGATGACACTTACCATTTAGATTATGTTCAATTCCAGCACACCAACAGGCACCCTTCAAGGTTAAATAGGGGGTAGAGGTTCTGTTTTCAAAACGTACTTGAAATTGCACTGGTTAGGTTACAGTTCAAGTTGCCAATAAAATTAATTTGCAAACGTAAAATATTCCAAGAACCAGTGCAATTGGACAGCGTAATAGAACGTAATCATTTATTTTGTTTTTCTTTCCATTATAAAGTATTCCTTGTTGTATTCAAGAGTGGTAACCTGGTGCAGTTTTATTAATATAGCTGAAAGTGGGTTGATCACCAAAAATAAGCATTTTTAATAAGCATGTCCAGTCCGCCACCCGTGAGTAACCTGATTTTAATTCACTCAATTATTTGAAACAACTATATTAAACCATTTACTAGTTACATTGGTATACTGGTCAGTTTCTTAGTAAATTGAATATTTTTTGACATGAAAAAACTTTTGAAACGTGCCTAAGTGCCTGTCGCCTAAGAAAATAAGCACAATTTGAAGAGCCTTCCCAAACCAGTGCAATCTCGCACTGTCAACCTGGGGGCATGGTCGGTATTGTGGGCGGAGCCTGATCCAGGAGAATTCAATCTTAAACCAGCGTGAAAGATTGCGGAAAACACGAACGTAAGTGGTTTTGGGTGTAACTCAGTTAAGTTTAAAAATGCCTGATCCTTTGCGCTGTGTCAGAGACAACACAAGATGAAAAGGGAGGGAGCAGTTGCCTTCCCAATCTATTCAGACAAATCCATTCCTCTAACATTACATGCCTTGCCACTGTATATACTTTTGATATATTTTTTTATCAATCCATACAGCTGTGCTTATGAAGATCATGGCAATCTTTCTGCTTGTCCCTCAAGCACTGGTTCTTGGGCAGGTTTTTTTTTTTATTCGTTCCTGGAATGTGGGTGGGCATCGCTGGCAAGACCAGCATTTATTGCCCATCTCAAATTGCCCTCGAGAAGGTGGTGGTGAGCCACCTTCTTGAACCGCTGAAGTCAGTGTGGTGAAGGTACTCCCACAGTGCTGTTAGGGAGTGAAGGAGTTCCAGGATTTTGACAGTTTTAGGACAGTAAAAGCAGTTACTATAAACATTTACCGTCTCTTACCAGTTACTCAACTGGCTACGCTGAAACAACCACCCTAAACAGGAAAGAACCTTCCTTTAACTGGATGCAGACAGGTTTACAATTCAAACAGGACTCGAGCACAAAAAGCACTGTTTGTATGTAGTCCTGTTTACCAAGACACAAAATCTACTTAAATGTAGATAACATTCTACCATTTTGTTCAAGGATCATGGTTTACAATACTGAATTCCCAAGTTTAGTTACTTCAGACTGCATTGTGCTTCCTGTGAAGTCTACCCCTAATTTAGAGCATTACTAACCAACCTTCACTAAAAAGCCTTTGTAAACTATACTGTTGAATGATTCTTATAAAGAACCAGAGAAATTGAACCAGTTGTGGATCACGAACTGGCAATTAGTTAGATAAGAAAAGTGGCCTGTCTTAGTTTTTCATAACACGTTTTAGAATCTACTCCTGATTGTTTCAAATCTAGTAAGTTAATGAAATTATTGTAACTAAGTTGTTACAATAAAGACAGGGCCCAATTTTCAGAAGCTTTGCCATAATCAACAATGGCAACATTCTTCAGAAAAGGAAAGTGGAAACTATAAACTGGCCTCCTGACTAGTGCAGATTACAGGATCCCACTTATTGGTATTGAAAGTTTCAAACCCCTAGCAGATGCAGGTTAGCACAATCGGTAGCACAGCTACTGACTGTGGGACTCCAAGAATTCCTTACAAAAATCAGCTAATCTAAATGAATATCCACAGCCGGTGCATCTGACTGATCCAGGAATATCGCAGGGAAGTTATTTTCTACAATTAATAGCATCTGTACAGGGAAGCAATTAGAGGTGGGGAAATAAGTACCCTGTTTATTTTAGTTTTAAAAAGTGGAAACCGGGAGAAAAGGATAATTTAGTACGGGTCAATGTGGGGGAGGGAAAAAGAGTACTTTCAAGGAAAAGTGTTCCCTCTATCTCGGCAAGTTAAAAAGAAATTAAGTTTTGAAAAGACTCCAGTGGACACGTTTAAAACATTTATCCCTTCATGCACACCTACCATTTAAACCTCCACACATCAAAGTGCAACTTAATAAAATGGAACCTATCAGTTAGCAGTCTCATTAATAACCAACAATGATGGTCATCCTTCTCATTCCTGGATGCGGACTGGCAGGTTAATTCAGTAACAGCAGCTACAGGTATGTGCCCAACCAATACTGAATCTTTGCACTGCTAATGGCTCCATTATCGACACCCAATTCCAGGCAGGATGTTGGTCCATCAAAGAACAGAAGATTATCAATTCACACACCGCTTAAATCAGCTTTGTGACTTTCAATTTTTTTTCATCTTCAACACTGTGGGTCTCAACTCTTTTAGTAATATTCTAGTTAATATGTAAATAAATTCATACAGGTGTGATACCTTAAGTTTATGGGCAATCATTTCAGCTGAAATTTGTCAGGACAGTATTTCAGAGAGAAGTGTGTATAATTATGAATATAGAATTGGAGTTCAGGATATTGGCTGAATGACAATCAGGGAATTACTGGCCAACAGCACACTGCCTTGTTATTTCTGACCTTAGAAAATGCTCATTTTATCAAAATATTGTTGGTAATCAATGATGCCTTGTGCAGCAATTCCTTGCTCTGAATAATGTATAATTTAAATTTTTATTAAATGCTTTTAAATTTAAATTCACAGCCACCATAAAAATGACTGAGATAAAGTTATTACTTGCTGACTTCACTCAGTTCAGTTTAAGCAAAGCTCCAAAAGCATTCAAGACTTTAACAACATGCTCAACACTGTAGGCTTTTAATTAAAATCACACTGGTAAATTCATCTGCAAAAATTAGAAATCAGAAGTACAAATTAAGTTTAAAATGTTAAACAAAGACTGAGAGGGTAACAAAAGTACACTGTGCACAATGTATAAACAGAACACATATTGGAGATCAGCTGGTACATGTTAGTTTGGCTCAGTTGGCAGCACTTTTGCCTCGGAGTCAGAAGGTTTGGGTTTAAGTCACACTACAGGACTTGAGCATGTAATCAAGGCTGTCATTCCATTGAAGTAGAATCATAGAATTTTACAGTGCAGAAACAGGCCTTTTGGCCCATCAGTAACATTGTCAGATGTGCCATCTGTTACAGTTCAGGCTTTATCCCAGCAGATTTGTCTTGAGTTCACAGCAAAAAGGCAGTGTCTGTAAGCAGACTGAACCTCCTATGAACCAAAACCTGCTCCCTTCCCTTACACATGGCATGTCTGAGATAGCACAGCCAGGTTTAAATCTGATTGTATCACTTTTCACTGAAGTGCTTTGGGATATTTCCAAAAATTGCAATATGTTGTGGTAAATGTTTTTCTTTTTCTTTCCATAAATGAAAGATAAACAATAACTCACGTAATGATTTATGATGACCATACCAAACCATCACTACTCCAATGCATATCCTGCATAATCAGAATTTCTCAACTGTGTTAAAACCTTGTATTAAACTCCCAGCCATCTGTTCAATGCTGATCTTAGATTTCTGGTTAGCACCCTTGGATTAACATTGACGCACATTGGCCTACTCACTATGCGCCACAGTATTTTACAAACACAACCATAATTGGCAGTGTACCTATTGACTGAAGTAGGCTCAAAAAGGAAATACTAAACAGTATTGTAATTGAAAAGCTGAAAAGTGCTATCGAGAAAATTTATCTGTCACAAAACTAATAATCACCAGAAATTTCAAACACCTGTACAATTAGCCATATACAGTTCAAATGTTGACTGGAGATTACATAGTAACATTCTGCCCTTTTATTCTTCTCATTAATTTATTTAGGTTAAATGTGATGTAGAAAATAAAAGCAACCAAATTGATAGAGATACATGATGAGAATTTTTGACAGCAATATTTTGAAGTTGATGTTTGCACTTTCCACAAAGAAAATTAGCCCACATTTACAAAATCATAGCTGATTTGGGAATTTCTATCCTGACACCACTTGGAACCTACTCACAGAGAGAAATTTACTTCTGTTTAACTTAAAGCTCACATCCTGACTACATTTTACAGCAGAATGCGGACCCACAGTAGGTTGCCGTGAATATAAAGAACTTACAACCTGGTAATTTTCCTGACTGAGGAACCCCTTTGTTTTCATTAAATTTTGGTCTCAGACTCACCTGAAGGTCGACCACATCAGCACCGGGACATGATCCATGGCAGAAGTACCCTGAAAAAAGCTGGCTAGAGTACAGCAAAGCAGCAGCTGCAAACAACGATCTCGAGCCATGGCACTTTGAGGGACTCGTCTCTCAATAAAACACACTGAAAATAAAAATGCATATATATATTTTTTTAAACAAACTCCGCTGGTCAGATCTGTAATGTCCAGAACGAACCAGGCTCGTCTAGTATCTTCTTGTTTAGGAGAAAATACTGATCAAGCAGGTGGGCAGGAAAAGAAAATTTAACTGAAGGGCATTTTGTAGAAGATATAAAAATAATTTAGCACTTCCTAATGTGCCATGAAGTAATGACAAAAAGGGTGTGTGAATGATTTTGCAATCAGTAATGAGAACACAAGCTGCTTAACTCTTTAATCACCCAGGCTTAACTAGCTTCAAAACCTTTTCCACCCCTTCCCTTTTGTGTTCAATTCCTAAACTGATTTGCTGAAATCTTTCAAAAGAAGAATGCACAGGTCCAGAACAAATGTAAAATATTTTCAAAATAAACTAAATTAAAAATCTTTGGGGTGAAGATTTCCTCTGTGTGCCATATGTAACTAAAACATAAATCTGTACTTCGCAAATGGTTTATAATCTTGTGTAGTGCAAAGAAATCTACTGTTCGTGGCATTTCTGATTTTGGTACAGAAAGTGGTTCATTTAGATCATTGCTCCAACCCTCGAACATACAAAAATGGTGGACAGGAAATGACATGCTGGAGCTTCGAACATGCTCTACAGTCATAACGCCTTTACCATCATGATTCCAACACGATCCACCTACTAGCAACCGTATAATCTCATCGGAGAGACAAATGAAGATTTAAAAAGACCCAAGGCCAATGTAGGGAGAAAGAAAATCTTGGAAATTCCTCTTCGAACCCCTAAGACAATCAAAACTGGTCCAGGAGACCACAATGATAATGATTTATATCACTTCATACCTCGCCTACCTTTTGTATGCTGTGATTTCTCTTTTGAAGGTATGGAGCAAATCCACACTCAACTTCCTAAGACGGCAACTTGTTGCATTTGTCTATGATCCTCTATTTAATTGAAATAATCTATCTACATGAACACAGTCGAGTCCCTTTTTTTAATCTTAAACACCTTCAATCAAATCAGGAGTCTATGCTTCTCTAAAGTAAATAAGCCCAGCTTTTTAAGCTCATCGGGGTCACCAGGATGTTTTAAGCTGTGTATCATTCCTGTGGCCCTCCTCTGAAATTCATCCAAAGCTTCTAGACCACCCACCATGTGAGGGGACCAAAAGTGAATGCAGTATTCTATGAGGCCTAACCAAAGTCCTGGACAATATGGTGCTTTTGCTTTATATTGAATCATCCTAGCAATACCTCATACTCCATTTGCTTTGGCTAACGCATTATAGCACTGATTGTGAACTTTACGAGAATTATGTACTATAACACCATATAACACTTGCAGTAGTTTATTTTCGTCCACAGTCCCAACATTCTCACAGATCACACAGAATCACAGAAACCCCACAGTGCAGATAGAGGCCATTTCAGCCCACCGAGCCTGCACCGACACATATCCCACCCGATCCCCGTAACCCCTACACCAACACATATCCCACCCTATCCCCGTAACCCCACGTATTTAATCCCCCTAACACTAAGGGTCAATTTATCATAGCCAATCAACCTAACCCGCACATCTTTGGACTGTGGGAGGAAACCGGAGCACCCGGAGGAAACCCACGCAAACACAGGGAGAATGTGCAAACTCCACAGTCACCCGAGGCCGGATTCGAACCCGGGTCCCTGGCGCTGTGAGGCAGCAGTGCTAACCACTATGCGTATCATCTGCAAACTTACTGTTTCCCCAATGATTACATCCAGTTCATTAATGAATATCGTAAAAAGCAACAGCCCTAACGTCAATAGTTCTTTCAAGTTACTATCTGCTTTTAATGACAAGGCACACTGAAATCCAATTTGTTGATAAAGTAGGCTGTTTGGTAAGGTGCAAGTGATCTGTTCTTCCCCCAAGATATCACGGTGTCTGATAAAAGGGGGGGGGGGGGGTGGAAATCACTTGGTTCTGCTCAAAAAGTATCGTTACCTCCCTGTAATTTTCCCATTTGGTGACTATGGTGCAGAGGAGAGTATTTGGCAATTAAGAACTTTGGTGAATCTCTTGCCTTTAATTTTTCGATTGGTGCAGAGCTACAATAATCAAGAGAAAACCTTCTGTTGTAGCATTTATCAATTAGTTAAAAATAAGCTGATCAAAGGAAAACGACAAACATAGCATTAGGTACAAAGACAAGAAGTGAATGGAGTACAGAGAGCATAAAAAGAGAAACCCTACATTTTCTACATGTAAAATTTCTGTGCACATTTGCAGTTTGTGATAACTGCGTGCCTTCATTTTATTTTCCTTGACTTTAGAACTAAAAAAAGTGCATTTTAATGTTTGACCAAAAATTCTAGGGCAAGTTAGCGTGCAAAATGACTGTGCAATGATAATATTGCTGGACTAATACCAAAAATGAACTGGCTGAGAGTGGTTCAGAACACACAAATGATTCAGTACATGGCTAAACTATTTAAAGGACAGCAAATGTCAATCAACTAAGTTTCCCTATAATAATGTACATGGGACAATACAGTAAATTGTAATTTAACTGATGGAGTTCCATCCTGCTTCAAATTATAATAGTGGTTTTATATATTTCTTTATTTACCTTTGATTAAATATTAGAGCTGATTCTGTGATCGCACACTTCCAGGAGGAAGCTGCAATTGCAAGGGGTGCATCTCGGAAAACCACGGGCACACAACTATTGATTTTCTATCCATTAAAATTAATGGATGGAAAATCACAGGCTGCACACTCGCAATTTCTTGAGATGCCAGTTGGAACTGTCGCATAATGGGATCACCTTTGTAATATTGGGGATTAGGTGAATCATTTTTCTGAACTGGCTAGTGCTAAAATGAAAACGGTGTTTTTCTTGAGACCACCAGCTCAGAACGGAGGTATGCTATCCGGGTTATCACAGAACTTGTGTCAATGCTCATTAACATGATATGCTTTGCATCTTTGATCTGATCTTTGTTTGACAGTTCTGTATCCAGAGATACCTCAGGCTGGGAAATAATACGATAAGCTTTCAATAGTTCTTTAATTGAGTTTAGAGGTCACTGTGGAGAGGCACGACTCCATAAGTGCAACATCATACACAACAGAGTTAAGGACTGTATTGATAATTATTTGCTTCTTTATAATCTTACTTCTCTCAATAAACCTATTTTGTATTTTTTACACTGAGCTGAAATGGTAGTTTTTCACCAGTTTGGAGAGATCTAGATCACATGGTTGTAGCCTGCACTATTTCCAGTGCAAACGCAAATGGTCGAAGGCTTCAAAATAACAGAAAATGCTAGAAACACTCAGCAGGCCGGGCAACATCCATGGAGAGAGAAACAGAGTTAACGTTTCAGGTCTGGGACCCTTCATCAGAACTGGAGGCGGCTAGAGGTGTAACAGATTTTAAGCAGGTGCAAGGCAGGGAAAAGGGGAAGGGAGGAAGGAACATTCTGTGCTAGGTCAGGAGTGGTTAAATGTTGCAAATGGGGATGGCAAAAACATAAACAGCCTGGAAAATGGGGGCAGAGGTTATGGTCTGAAATTGTTGAACTCGATGTGGAGTCCAGAAGGCTGTAAAGTACCTAATCGAAAGAGGTGGTGCTGGTCCTCGAGCTTACGTTGAGCTTCATTGGAACAGTGTAAGAGGCCGAGGACAGAGAGATCAGAGTGGGAGTGAAGCGGAGAATTAAAGTGACAGGCGACCGGAAGCTCGGGGTCACCCTTACGGACTGAACGGAGGTGTTCCGCAAAGCCCCCTTTCCCTGCCTTGCACCTGCTTAAAATCTGTTACATCTCTAGCCTTCTCCAGTTCTGATGAAGGGTCCCTGACCTGAAACGTTAACTCGGTTTCTCTCTCCACGGATGCTGCCTGACCTGTTGAGTGTTTCCAGCATTTTTTGTTGTTATTTCAGATTTCCAGCATCCGCAGTATTTTGCTATTGTGTTGTGGTAGAAGGCGTCATTGTTTTCCCTGCGATAACACTATTCCAGATATTTCACACATTAGATCAAGCTTCAGTTCAGAGGAAGTGTGTGGAAATGACTGGTACTGAGCAAATATTGGGAAGTCGTCTAAATTGTAACAGACACCATTGGGTTATGTTGAAGAATCCATCATATAAACAGGATTTCAAATTTTATTCCAGTTACACTTCAGTTTATATATCTTTCGCAAGTCTAAGAGATTGATGTACAATAAAGAATTAACGATTAACAAAATAATCTAATTGAAATCTATAGTTTATGTACTTATAATCTATGATGATAAATAAAATGTTGCAATGCTATTCTAACAAAGTTGTAATTTTTAATTGAAATCAAGCACTGAAGCATGGCTGTCTAACACAGCACATTGAAGAAGTTGATGAACTACGACTTTCATTTAGCACAAAATGAATTTGTTATTACGAAGTCATTCATGGAAGTCAAGTCTTGCATCAAGCAAGTTTGTGCATAATTCAGTATTTCAGGAATCCGAGAAAAATAGTTCTTTCCCAAAGTGTGTCGGTGCTTGATCTTGCGAATAAATGTGGCCTCATAATCCTGCATGGTGAATAACATAAACCTATGTAAGTCACGGTGACGATTTTAAGCTGAAGGTTAATAGATGAGGTTTTCTTTGACATGTTGTAAATATATATCTGTACTTTTAATTTGTACCATGGATGTTAAAAGCCCTGAACTGTCAAATTCAGTGCAAGAAGAGTAAGAGACACTAGAGAATGAAAGGATAATGAGTGCACGGAAAGACAAAAACAGGAAACATTAGATGAGCAAGACAATGAACCTATAAACCGAGAGAGGGAAGACAAATGAACCAAGGGAAAAGGCAAAGGATTAGTGGGATCAACAGCAAGAGATTATAGAAAAGGAACAATAACAAGCTAAAATAGGGGAAGAATAAGCAGATAAAAAGAGGGGAAATGAGTTTATGTACCTTTTCAATATTGGCAAGTTTAAGATGAGCCACAGCTTCTTCTTCTGTCAGGAGGATGCAGTTCCATGGTGACCACTCAAACAGTTTATCCCACCTTATCATTGTTAGATCATTCAGATTCTTGGAAGCACTCAATGCAGACTGTGTACCCCAAATACTGTCAACCAAATGTTTCAAATCTTGTTCCTGCCAAAACAATACCTGGTTTGTAACTTCATTTCAAAATAAAAATAGCTATTTAAAATAATGGATCAAAAATGCGAAACCATAACCTTTATTTAAAAAAAGGCTTCATAACTAATTTTATTATGGAGGTGTCAGTCAAAAAGGAACTCTTGTTCTGGCCAATATTCCTCCTTCCGTCAACAGCACAAAAAAATAGATAATTGGCCATTCATCTCTGCTTTTTGTGGAATCCTGTAGTGTGCAAAATGGCCCCAGTGTTAACCTTTATAACAACAACCATTGCAATTTAAAAGTAATTCACTGTATGTGAAGCATTTGAGAAGTGAGGAGGTGCTTTATAGAAACATAGAAAATAGGAGGAGTAGGCCATTCGGCCCTTCGAGCCTGCTCCACCATTCAATGAGATCATGGCTGATCATCCAAATTCAGTACCCTGTCCCTGCCTTCTCCCGATATCCCTTGATCCCTTTAGCCTTAAGAAATATATCCAACTCTTTCTTGAATATATTTAATGAACTGGCCTCCACCGCCCTCTGTGGCAGAGAATTCCACAGGTTCACCACTCTCTGGGTGAAGAAATTCCTCCTCATTTCAGTCCTAAATGGCTTACCCCTTATCCTTAGACTATGACCCCTGGTTCTGGACTCCCCGGCCATCGGGAACATCCTTCCTGCATCTAGTCTGTCCAGGCCTGACAGAATTTTATAGGTTTCGATGAGATCCCCTCTCAATCTTCTAAACTCCAGTGAGTATAAGCCCAATCGACACAATCTCTCCTCATACGTCATTCCTGCTATCCCAGGTATCAGCCTGGTGAATCTTCGCTGCACTCCTTCCATGGCAAGAACGTCCTTCCTCAGATAAGGCGACCAAAACTGCACACAATACTCAAGGTGCGGTCTCACCAAGGCCCTGTACAACTGCAGCAAGACATCCTTGTTCCTGTACTCAAACCCTCTTGCTACAAAGGCCAACATTCCATTTGCCTTCTTATAAATACAGGCCTTTGGGATATGGGACATAACACCAGAAAATGATGGACACACTTAGCATTTGACTGGCTCAGAGTATTTCCAGCATGCTTGGTTTTTATTTCAGATTTCTAGCATGTGCAGTATTTTGCTTTTTGGGACATAACTTCATAATGAAGTGTTGAGAGAGACTGGTCCTGGCTCACATCAAAGCCAGTGTTCCCGCCTCTCTTGACCAACACCAGTTTGCCTATCGTGCAAACAGATCAACGGAGGATGCAATCACAACTGCTCTACACTCTGTACTGAATCACTTAGATGGCAAAGAGACCCACATCAGAATGCTGTTCATAGACTACAGCTCAGCATTCAACACTATCGTCCCCAACAAGCTGGCCTCCAAACTCCACACTCTTGGCCTGAACACTTCCCTCTGCAACTGGACCCTGGACTTCCTAACAGACCCCAGTCTGTCAAATTAGGTAACCACACCTTCCCCCCTCCCCCCCCGACCCTGAACACAGGGGCCCCACAAGGATGTGTGCTGAGCCCCCTCCTCTACTCCCTCTTCATCCACGACTGTGTGGGTGTTCATGGTTCCAACACCATCATCAAGTTTGCGGATGATACCACGGTAGTAGGCCAGATCACCAACAACGATGAGTCAGCCTACAGGGAGGAGGTCCAGCATCTCGTGAAGTGGTGCGCCGATAACAACCTGGCCCTTAACATCAAGAAAACCAAAGAAATCATTCTGGACTTCAGGAAGTCTAAAGGCAGAAGTCACACCCCCATCCACATCAATGGGGCTGTGGTGGAAAGGGTGGACAGCTTTAAGTTCTTCGGAGTCCACATCACGGAAGACCTCTCCTGGTCCCTCAATACCTCCTCTCTGGTGAAGAAGGCCCAGCAGCGCCTATACTTCCTAAGGAGGCTGAAGGGATGTAACCTGTCACCCCTGATCCTCTCTAACTTTTACCGCTGCACAATAGAGAGCATCCTGACAAACTGTATCACAGTATGGTATGGCAGCTGTAGCTACTATGACCGGAAAGCCCTGCAGCGGGTAGTCAAAACTGCCCAACGCATTACCAGCACCCGGCTACCGACCATAGAGCACATATACCAGAAACGCTGTTTACGGAGGTCACGGTCCATCATCAAAACCCTACCCACCCCAGCCACAGTCTGTTCGCCCTCCTGCCATCTGGGAGATGCTACAGATGCATTCGCACCCGTACGACCAGATTTAGGAACAGCTTCTTTCCCAGGGCTGTCATCCTACTGAACTCCACAAATAAACTCTAAAGCCTGCACATCTGCCAATGCACTTTATTATGGTTATGTTTATGTTAATATACTACAAGCCAAATGTATGTTGAATGTTTAAATGTCTTAACCTAAATGTACACTCTCGGGAGCCGCAAGCCTACATTTCGTTGTACTGCACTTGTGCACTAACAATGACAATAAAGTTGATTATGATTATGATACCATTAATTTGACATTAAAAGTTAGTTACCTCCAGCCACTAGAAATATTTTCCTCTATTTGCCAACATTAGAAAACAGATTTAGAGAGAGTATAAATCGAGTATACCAGGTTTATATTCACACACTTTTTCACTAACATTAAGTGGGGAAAAAATATACCCAATAGGGTTTGTTTAAAATTAGCTGCAGTAAGTGTCATATTGTACCTGTAATAAGAATGCCAACTGGGCTCCATCTCCGAAATCTGCCTCCGCTTGCCTCAACCGCTTAAGCATCAGTTTGTACTGGGTCGATTCCTCATGATAACGAGCTTCATTATCCAGCTTAAAGCATTGTCGACATATACGCAGATTCTGTGAAGTTAGTGACAATGGGAACTCTGTGGAAGGCAAGTAACTTCCGCAACTTGAACAGAAGTAAATGTTTTTGCGCAATTGCATTGGATCCTGTGGAACCTATGAAAGAGATTAAATGTTCACTTTACAGAGTTAAATAATATCTTCAACTCCTCCCACTGTACCCAAACAAAAAATTAAGGAGGAAACCCCTCCATTGCTACTCTTTACACAGCAACATCAAATGAACTGATCAGATTTACCTTCCACTGAAAATGGAAACTAATACTACAAGTCTCCAATACCAAAGTGAAGTTATATTAGGATTTTCACACTGCATTTATGTACAGACCAGCATAAAAATGCTGTGGAAATTTTAGTATAAAACAATCAAATGGTCACTGTGTTGGTTCCAGTTAAGATATTCCATTACACTTAACCACAGTACAACATCATAACACACACTGGAGCCATTAAACTAGAAACTGAGGTGGGGCAGCAGTATCACCAGAAGTGCACCACAGGGCAACGCTTTGATCTCATGACCCTGCCCCAAATTACAGTGGATGAGGGTCATTAACACATTAGGAGTGAGTCCTGTGCCAGTAGCGGCGCATTCAGCAACAACAGTGGAATCTTGGAGTAGCACCTGTTGCTTCAAGAGGGGGAAATACAGGCTAATCAAATTGAAGGTTGAAGTCAGAGTTTGCAGGTCCACAATTCAATTGGAAATTTCGCTAGCGGGCCCACTTTCATCCCAGAATGGTATTTATGCCTGCTTTCAGCAGACATCTACCACTAGGCCTAGCAGAGGAATATATGGAAAGATTCCGAGGATAACCCAGGAATGCCCCAAAACCGCTGTTAGGATGTAACCGAAGCCAGCAGAAGAAGCACCTAGCGTCCCCCACCTCTGAGGTGGAATTTACTGTGCAGGGCAAAAGGGGCAGGACTCTGGCATGTCTGGGTCCTGCACCATTTTCTACCCCCCCCCCCCCACCCAGTAACCAATGAGAAACACGCAAAATAAAGTTGTAAGTTTGTTATGTCCTATTTTGTTGTGGAACCCATATCCTTATCCCAAACTGCGAGTATTGTCCAGTTATACTGTGAAAGTACCAAGCAGCATTAATACTTTCATGCCAATAGGTCTATTGTGGTAATATCAGACACAAAATTTGTGTAAGTTCTCAATTGTGGTACAGTTAAGTAGAATGCAGTACAATCCAGAAATGCCGTAAGGGCTCCGTCATCATAGTGGCTGGTTGATGAGATACAAACAGATCTGAGCGATTTAGGGCACATTTTCCAACGATTCCAGTCATATTGGCATGGTCAATAGAATTCAGGTATGCATGAACCAGGAAATTGAGTAACCATCCCGCTCATCCAATCCCTGCTGCAAACATCCCCATTTCAATCTTCAGATTGGGCTGTACATAGACATAGCTTACTCTTGAATAGGAGCTTAATTCAGTATGCATCCTGCTGAATATCCCGATCAAGTGTAATTACCACCCAGCATTACTTCCACCCATTCAGACCAGGCATTAAATGTAAGCTGCATGAATATGGTAGGAATAAACTAAAACTGCCAGTTTTACTTTTTGGATAGATTGTATTTTTTAAATTATTTAGGTTATTGTTATTTCTATCAGTAGATATGCAGCTGAATTATTGTTCCCAAGAAGACAATGTGACCAACCGTTAGTCATTACAAGTTTTCAGGAGAACAGGAAATTCCTTAAAGAAAAGTAGATTTGTCATTCAACCTCTGTATGCACCATGGCATCCAACTGGATACAGCAACCTCATCAGTACCAACTAAAGCCATGCCTCTACTGGTGGGCATTCATTCAACGTGTCCACTTGTCTGTATGGGAGCAGATCTCTGGGCAGCAATGAGAGCAGGGAAGTCCTGAAAAATGGCTCCTTCCAACATGTTCAAAATGGACCAACCAGCCGCTGGAGACTGAAGTCTAAGGCCTCTATTACAGCAGTGTGAGCATTAATGATAGCCACTCTGATGCGGTGCACAAGCTCTTTCACCGAGGGCTCTGCTACAAATAGTCCAAGAGTTGCCCTACACTCCTGGATAGATTTTAATGTTGGGAAGCCTTTTTGCAAGACTGGACAAATGGACTCATCCACACTTGCTGTAGGACCTTGCTGGATACTTTGCATATTCTCCATTAACTGCAGAAAACATTGGTGTTCAAATATCATCTTTCACTTAAATACAGGGTGCATGAGGTCTGCACTCCTGTGCGCTGCAGCTAACGAAGGATATGAGCTGGCCATTCAGCCAGCAGGTTCCTGCTCTTCCACTACCATCACCACCTACTTCAGCTCACTGTGCGCAATGCATCACCTGGTGTATCAAACTACCCAAATCCTGAAAAATGGATTCACTTGTGTTGGTGCTTGCGACAGGTGGATGAATGACGCAGGGTGCTGGCTTCTTAGGAGCCAGCGGGAGCTGCAGTTGCTTCTTGTGGTGCACCAAGCAAACAAGACTTGTGCTTCTAAATTCATGCTACCCCCACTACCTCTAAGTGCTACTTATTAATGATTCCCAGTTTGATTGCTTCAAAAGGAAAGGGTTTAATGTTACAGGCTCTCCTCTGATTAGCAGGTGCCTGCTATAATGTACCACTTTATTCTTGAAGCAGAGGGGTTGGATGTGCCAAGAGCAAACATGGCGACGTCCAAGTGGCTATCCTGCAGCCCATTATGGCCGAGTGCATATACATACATCATGCCACTACATTTTGTCAGAAGGACATTTTGGGTAAAGCCCTTTAAGGGAGTCAGTGTGGCAAGAGTTTTAGTTAGATTCCAGGTTCAATACATGCCCTGCTGCAGAGTATGAGGAAACTGTTTACAGTAACACATACTTGATGTATAGTAAGGGTAGGTAGCCTTACTTTGGCCAATTTGGAGCGGTCTCTACAAATCTTGCAAATTTGCAACCAGGGTCTGAAGTTTGGAAACGGCATTCATTTGGAGTATCACTTCCTCCGAGGTGCTCTGTGTCCGCACATCTGCTCCGTTAAGCCATTGTTTTCAAATGTCTTGATTATGTTGCTGACCAAAAATCTTTGAAATGCTGCTGCACTACTTTAAATTCCTGTAGTATCATTCCTTTCTCAAAACAGTGAGCTCCCAATTGCTGACGCATTACATGTTGGGCACTCACAGGAACATCTAACAGCAATAGGGCATTCAGCTCCTTGAGCCTGTTCTGCCATTCAATCAGATCATGGCTTATCTGTACCTCAGCTCCATTTACCCACCTTTAATCTATATCCCCGGATACCCTCACCAATCCATCAATCTCAGTCTTGACAATTTCAATTGACACAGAATCCAGAGCTTTTGGATGAGAGTTCCATATTTCCACTACCCTTTTGGTGAAAAAGTGCTTCCTGATTTTACTCCTAAATAGCCTAGCTCTAATTTTAAGATTGTGCCCCCTTGTTCTGGATTCCACCAGAGGAAATAGTTTCTCTGTAACGAGCCTATCAAATCCCTTTATCATTTAAAACACCTGAATTAAATCATCTATCAATCTTCTAAACTCATGGTAATACAAGCCAAGTTTATGCAACCTGTCCTCATAATTTAACCCTTTAAGCTCCAGTATAATTCTGGCATATCTACACTGGACCCCTTACAAGGCCAATAAATCTATCTTTCCGGAGATTCGGTGCCCAAAACTGAACACAGTACTTTCGATGGTGTCTGACCAAGGCTCTGTACAACTGAAACATCACTTCCTCCCCTTTGTATTCCAACCCCCTGGAGATAAATGCAAACTTTCCATTATTACTTTTTGTAACTGTGCACTAGCTTTTTATTGATCTATGTACCTGGACGCCAAAAATCCTTTGTTCCTCAACAATTCCTAGTCTCTCGGAATTAAGAAATTATGGTTTGTTTTTCTTGGATCCAAAGTGGACGACCTCACACTAAATTCCAGCTGCCAACGTTTGCCCACTCACTTTCTCTGTCTATGTCCCTTTGTAACATCCTGCTCCCGTCTACACAACTTACTGTCTCGTAACTAACTGTCATCTGCAAATTTGAATATAGAATTCTTTATTCCTTGATCCAAGTTATTGATATATATGGTGAAACGCTGAGGCCCAAGCACTGATCCCTGGGGAGCACTACTTGTCACATCCCGCCAATCAAAGAATGTTTCCTTTAACCCTACTAACAAATATCCTTGCGGGGAGGTTTGCTAGCACTGTTGGGGGGGGGGTTTAAACTAACTTGGCAGGGGGATGGGATACAGAGGGGAGCTGAAATAGGGGGGGATGTGCTGCCAATTATAGAGAAAAAAACAAGTCAGCTTGGTAGACAGGGCAAATATATAAGGGCAAGGCTGGATGGCATCTATTTTAATGCAAGGAGTCTTGCAAATAAGGTGGATGAACTGAAGGTGTTGATAAACACATGGGAGTATGATATTGTTGCTATCACGGAGACATGGTTGAGGGAAGGGCAAGACTGGCAGCTCAATATTCCGGGGTACAGAATCTTCAGGCGAGACAGAGGGGGAGGTATAAGGAGGGGGTGTCGCAATATTAATTAAGGAGTCAATTACTGCAGTAAGGAGGGATGATATATTAGCAGGGTCCTCTAATGAGGCCATATGGGTGGAGCTTAAAAACAAAAAGGGGGCAAGCACTTTGCTGGGAGTGTACTATAGGCCTCCAAACAGTCAGGGGGAGATAGAGGAACAGATATGTAGGCAAATCTCAGAGAAATGTGCAAATAATAGGGTAATAATAATGGGGGATTTCAACTTCCCCAATATTAACTGAGATAGTCAGAGTGTGAAAGGCTCAGAGGGTGTAGAATTCTTAAAGTGCATCCAGGAGAGCTTTTTGAGCCAGCATGTAGAAAGTCCTACAAGAGAGGGGGCGGTACTGGACCTAATTCTAGGGAATGTGGCCGGCCAAGTGGAAAAAGTGCTAGTAGGTGAGCACTTTGGTGATAGTGACCATAATATGGTAAGATTTAAGGTGGCCATGGAAAAGGACAGGGATGGGCCGGAAATAAAGGTTCTAAATTGGGGGAAGGCCGATTTTAATAGGATAAGGCAGGATCTGGCCAAAATGGACTGGGATCAGCTACTTGTAGGAAAATCCGCATCGGAGCAATGGGAGGCTTTCAGAAGGGAGATTGAGATCATACAATGGCAACATGTTCCCGTAAAGGTCAAGGGTGGTTCCAAAAACCACAGGGAACCTTGGATGTCAGGGGATATACGAGAATGGATTAGGAAAAAAAGGAGGGCTTTTGGTAGATACAAAAGGCTAAAGACGGAGGAAGCCCTAGAGGAGTACAAAAAGTGCAGGGGGATACTTAAAAAAGAAATTAGGAGATCAAGGAGGGGCCATGAAATAACACTGGCAAGCAAAATAAAGGAAAATCCGAAGATGTTTTATAAGTATATTAAGGGTAAGAGGATAACTAGGGAAAAAATAGGGCCCATTAGGGACAAAAGTGGCAATCTGTGTGTGGAGCCGGAAGATGTAGGAGGGGTTCTAAATGAATTTTTTGCATCTGTTTTCACTATGGAGAAGGACGATGTAGACATAGAAATAGGGCGGGGGGGACTGTGATATGCTCGAACATATTAACATCGAGAGGGAGGAGGTATTGGCGGTTTTAGCTGGCCTAAAAATGGATAAATCCCCAGGCCCGGATGAAATGTATCCCAGGCTGCTGTGTGAGGCAAAGGAGGAGATTGCGGGGGCTCTAACACATATATTCAGGACCTCTCTGGCCACAGGGGATGTGCCAGAGGACTGGAGAACCGCTAATGTAGTACCATTATTCAAGAAGGGTAGTAGGGAAAAACCGGGGAACTACAGGCCAGTGAGCCTAACATCAGTGGTAGGAAAATTATTGGAAAAAATCCTGAGGGACAAAATTTGTCTCCACTTGGAGAGGCAAGGATTAATCAGGGATAGTCAACATGGCTTTGTCAAGGGAAGATCATGTCTGACTAATTTGATTGAATTTTTTGAGGGGGTGACTAGGTGTGTGGATGAGGGTAACGCAGTGGATGTGGTATACATGGATTTCAGTAAGGCCTTCGATAAAGTCCCGCACAGGAGACTGGTCAAGAAGGTAAGAGCCCATGGAATCCAGGGTGCCTTGGCACATTGGATACAAAACTGGCTTAGTGGCAGAAGGCAGAGGGTGATGGTCGAAGGTTGTTTTTGTGACTGGAAGCCTGTGGCCAGTGGGGTACCACAGGGATCGGTGCTGGGTCCCTTGCTGTTTGTGGTCTACATTAATGACTTGGATATGAATGTAAAAGGGTATGATCAGTAAGTTCGCGGATGATACAAAAATTGGTAGGATGGTAAATAGCGAGGAGGGTAGCCTCAGTCTGCAGGACGATATAGATGGGTTGGTCAGATGGGCGGAACAGTGGCAAATGGAATTTAACCCGGAAAAGTGCGAGGTGATGCACTTTGGGGGGGACTAACAAGGCAAAGGAATACACAATGAATGGAAAGACCCTAGGCAAGACGGAGGGTCAGAGGGATCTGGGTGTGCAAGTACACAGATCCCTGAAGGCGGCGGAACAGGTGGATAAGGTGGTAAAAAAGGCATATGGGATACTTGCCTTCATTAGCCGAGGCATTGAATATAAGAGCAAGGAGGTTATGATGGAGCTGTATAAAACACTGGTTAGGCCACAGCTGGAATATTGTGTGCAGTTCTGGTCGCCACACTACAGGAAGGATGTGATCGCGTTAGAGAGGGTGCAGAGGAGGTTCACCAGGATGTTACCAGGGCTGGAGCGCTTCAGCTATGAAGAGAGACTGGGCAGGTTGGGTTTGTTTTCCTTGGAGCTGAGGAGGCTGAGGGGGGACATGATTGAGGTGTACAAAATTATGAGGGGCATAGATAGGATGGATGCTGAGGAGCTTTTTCCCTTAGTAGAGGGGTCAATAACTAGGGGGCATAGATTCAAGGTAAAGGGCGGGAGGTTTAGAGGGGATTTGAGAAAGAACTTTTTCACCCAGAGGGTGGTTGGAGTCTGGAACTCACTGCCTGAAAGGGTTGTGGAGGCAGAAACCCTCACAACATTTAAGAAGTATTTGGATGTGCACTTGAAATGCCATAGCATACAAGGCTACGGGCCAAATGCTGGAATATGGGATTAGATTAGACAGGGCTTGATGGCCGGCGCGGACACGATGGGCCGAAGGGCCTCTATCCGTGCTGTATTACTCTATGACTCTATGACTCTGTCACTTACCTCCCAACCAATTACCAACCCGTGTCACAAGGTTACCTCCAGTTCCGTGCACTTTTATTTTTGCTAATAATCTCTTGTGCGGAATCTTATTAAATGTCTTCTGGAAGTCAATTTAGACAATGTCCATAGCTACTCCCCTAGCCACCATGTTGGTGCCTCCACAAAAAAATAACTAGATTAGTCAGACATGACCTGCCCTTCACAAATCCATGCTGACTCTCTGATCTGGGAAGACTCAGCAAGGTTAGGTGTGTGTAACTCTGCAAACCTACTGAATAAGATTCTCACTGCCTCTAGCCAGAGATTGGAAAGTGAAGCGTATGGGATCACTTTTGTAACAATAAATGAGCATAAGTGCACAAAATTTCATATCTGAATCGACCCCTGCCCATTAAAATCAAACTGGACTTTTTTGTACCTTAAGGAATCTGGCAACTTCTGGGTTAAATGTTGGTGTTTTGATGTACTGAAGAAAAAGTGTTGATATTCTCTGTCTGAGTCCTTCCAGGTAAGATTCCTTTACTTGTCTCATGAGAAGATCTGCCTCTCTGTCAATCAATTCAACAATTTCCTGTGTTAACTTACAGTCATGTTCCTGTATAGAAAGAGAGAATTGATATTAGGGCTTAACTGTAAGAACCAGATGATATAACTATAAACACTGTAAAGCTTTTGGAGGAAGAGAACAGAAATATTTCAAAATTTAATTCAAACTGTGCCATGGGAATGGAAAGTAGTTAACATAATACCTTTGCTCAAGAAGGAAGACAAGGATAAACCAGGCAAACTCCTAGAATCCATAAATCAAAATAAAATCAGAAAGCACTTGCATTAATATAGTGCCTTTTGCGACAGCCAATTAAGTAGTTTTTAAGTGTAATCATTGTTGTAATGTAGGAAATGCGGCAGTCAATTTGTACACTGCATGGTCCCAATAAAATAAGTGAGCATTTGGATGTGCATGGGTTAATCCAAGACACAGCACAGATTTGCCTTTAGCTTGATAAATTTTGATAAGATTTGTTTTTGAAGAGGTGACTAATTGGATAGATAAAAGGGGATATAATGTACATATATTTTCAAAAGACATTTAATAAGGCATCTCACAAAAAGCTTGTTAGAAAAAATGTAGATGTACGGTCATAAAGGAAATCCAGCAGCATAGATGGAAAGTTCATTGACGGATAGAAAACAAAGATCAATGGTAAATGAGCTTTGTTGGGATTGGAGAAGGGTGTAACCCAGCAGTCAGTACTTGGTCTGCTTTTGTTCTAGGTAAATATATAGATGATTTGTACTTGTGCAAAGTGAGTACAATCTCTCAATTTGCTGATGACACAAAAGTAGGGGATTTGGCAAACAGTGAAGAGAATTGTAAAAGATTTCAGGAGGACAGGTAGATTAGTGGAATGGACAACCAGGAAGATGCAATTTAATGTGGATAAGTGTGACACAATACATTTTAGGAGGAAAAACAAGGAATGGGAGTATATACTCAATGGAAAGACACTGAAAGGTGTGGATGAACAGGCAGACCTAAGGGTACCAGTACACAAGCTTCTGAAAGTGCAAAATGCAGATCAATAAAGCAATAAAAAAGGTCAACAGCATTTTGGCTTTTACAAATAAGGCATAGAGTACAGGAGTATGAAGTAAGGATACATTTGTACAAATCATTGCTTAGAGTATTGTGAGCAACTCTGGGTTCCCCATTATAGAAAGGGCAAAGGGAGCATTGAGAAATTATTTTTGGAGTCGTCGTGTGATGGTCTTCTCTGCTCAAACAGAAAGAGTAAGAGAAGAGTTTTGATAGAATATATGGGGGAAACTATTTCTTCTGGTTGAGGAAGAAGTCCTTATTTTACTTTTCTTTTTAACAGTTGATGCAGGCCATTCTGAAACTATAAAATAATAATCTGAATTAGGATACTACAGTGCCAGTCACTCTCCTGTCCGCAGCTTGAGAAATGGGCCAGGATTTTTCTCTTTTTTTCCTACCAGTTTCAGAGTGGATGGAGCAGGAATTGTGGTGGGGAGTCATTCAACTAGCTTCCCTTAGATTTGTCACCACGCCCTGGATTTTCTGCCAGAAATGACAGCAGACGTCGAATGCGCGTTGCATTCACAGCGTCCAATTTTGCCAAGAGGGTTTGGTTCCAGAATAAAAGGCCATCTTAACCCATGCAATTGATAGCAGAGCAATCACACTAGGTAATGTGGGAGACTTAAAAAGAAAAAATGTCTTCACCTGGCACCAGTGACCACACTGCACTGTGGCAAGAGCTGCATGTATTTTCTCCTTCCATTCCTCCCCGCCACCACTCCCCACTTCCTCCTCCCACCCAAGATAGGTGGTGCAGCAGCCCCAGGAACACCGCTGAGAGCCCGTCACCAACATTCAAAGCATATTCAACATTAGCCTGAGCCTGGAAGATTGGCCAGGGTCAGACCAGGGGTATGCCCCACCCCAATGTATTTCTGGCAGGAATCTTGCTGTCAGCAGACATGGGTACTAGTGTGTTAAAATGTGAAGTACTCACTTATTGCCTCATACTGACAGCAATTCAGCAAAGAAATAGCCCAATTTCAGTTAAAGTTAGACCAGAACAAAGAACGTTAAAAGCTGTATTTCTCATATCTAAAATTAGGTTGGGCAGACATCTCTGATTTCCATATCTTACAAAAAATGCATAAATAATTTTTGTATTCGTACTTATTCCTAAATCGTACAAAATCAGTTAGTAACATAAAATTACTAAAGCCTGCTGTAGTACATCTAGCCCAAAACTAAAACCCAGAATGCCCATTTACAGTGTGAGGTGCACCATTTTAAACATCTGCAGTTATTTTCAATGTGATTTTCAATATATGTCTCTGAAGAATGACAGTAATTTCAACCATCCATTCCAACAGCCATTCTTTTTTAAAAAATCATTTAAACCTCATCCTATCTTGCTCATCCCTGAAAATGCTTTTCCAGGCTTGCCTTTGAGTATTCATCTGAAAGAGAGCACCCCAATGTCAGTCATTTACCATCTGTTAGGCACCAACATAACCAGTTCTGTACTGATTTTACACATTTCCATACCTTGACTGTGTGTTTTAATGTTAAAAGAGCGTCTAGCCTCTCATCCTGCGTCAGGTATTTCATGTTAATACTGTTGTAAATATCACGCAGCTCTCTGGCCCGAATAATGAACTGTGTGTCCATTTCAGTGACTCTCCCATCATATGCTTTCCACCTTATGGGGTCTGCACACTACAACAGTTAAAATATATTTAAAATTATTTTTCGCAGCTCACACTAAAGCACTTTAAAAAATATACACAAATATATTTATTATTAAAACTTCTCACACACAACTTTGAAAACAGCCAATTTGGCGACACCTTGTGGTCAATAAAATGCATACCATCACATGATTTTAATGCTTTGACTAACATAGTACATTTAGTTTATTTGAAGAGCACAGAGAAATAAATGTTTGCGGTACAATATATTTGTGTTCAGTTTCCACTCTTGATTAATTATTCCTAATTAAAAGAAAGCAATATTTTGAAGCTGGTAGATTAAAACACTAAAGGTTATTTCAATGCTCAATAGATTAGCTAAACTTCAGCCAAGGCAAATAAAATAAAGTAACCAAAATCTGATGGTGAAAGAAAACTGAAATTAACATAAGACAAAATACCTGGTGCTTATTAAGATAATGGGCCAGTAATTCCGGTCCCAATGCGTGAGTACGGACGGGGTACTCACGCGTGGGCCCGGTGGAAGTGCCGGATTTCAGCATGCACAGCGCATGCGCGGGAAACCGGCATTTCCTCCAAGGGGTTCAGAGGTCCAACGCGTGCGCGCAGAACTCTGCGTGCACGCGTTGAACTTCCTTCTTTTTGACAGGTTTGCCCGTGTGTAAGGGCCTGAACTTTTTACACAAAGAGGCGTAAGGACTGGATTCTTGAAGGTAAGTGGTCTATTATTTAAAATTATTACATTTTTTCCAGAGCTTCATTGTTTTTAAAGGACTTTACAGGAAGGTAAGTTTATTTTTAGACCCGATTTCTTAAAAAATTTTTTTTTTCAAAAATGTTATTAATTGTTTAAAATAGTTTTTAAAAGTTATTTATAGTTTATTTAATTATTGGGATTTTTTTTTAATTTTATTTAAAGTTAAACTAGTCTTTTGGGTGCCCGTACTTTTCATGGGTTTGACAGTTCTTACTATCAAACTCATGAATGAAGATTCCCCTCCCCTGATTGGCTGCACAGTGCTCACCTGATCCCAGCCGGCACATCGCACTAACTACGCCGCTGGATCAGGCAAGCACATCGCGCCGACATCTGAACCGGGCCAGTGACAGGAATTCCAAGCAGGCCCAGGCTTCAGATGTCGGCGCGCCGGGTGAGTGCACATCGGGGGCTTGCACGCGCTGCAAGCCCCCGATCCTAATTTCTGGCCCAATAGGTAACAGAAATCATGGAAAATTCTGCATTATTTCCACTCTACAGTTGCTGCAAGGTGAAGAGCTTGGCTTTCTCAAATGGTGGTTGGCTGCCATTGTAAGAAATTAATTCATGTGTGGCTTTTTGCAAGATTTATGTCTTCTTCACCTACTAGAACCCTACTATATTTCGAAGCTGCTGGGATGTGAATCTGACTATTTGTTCATCAATATATTTGATGAAAAGATGACTTACCACATTCTTAGAACAAGAATTGAACCTCATTTCCAACCTGAACTAGTATAAATTATGCCATTTATCCAGTATACTCAATTTGGATACTTTGGATTTTCATTTTAATATTACACTCATAACTACACAGTGCTCTGGAGGGATTTGGAAATAAAGGCTGCGATTTTGCCGGCGCTCAGAGGGCGGGTCGGGAGTAAAAATCCAAATAATTGATGGCGGGTTGCAAACCTGCTGCCATCCCGCCTCAACACAACTTTGCAAAGTGTGGGGTCTGCGAGTCCCGATCAGGCCCAACACCAAACAGCGGGAGATGCACTAAAGACAGTTAACAGCTTGTTAACTACCTAGATAATCCCTTTACTGGCTCTTCCCATTTTAAGACATTTTCTGCGTGTTGCCCGTTGTTCAACAAACACGCCAGCTGAGTGTGCCGGGTTCGGCAAGTTGCTGAATTGTTGACAGCTGCTCCTGCAGCATAAAAGCGGACCTGCAACATGGCTCACTTTCAGATGCCAGAACTTTGTGCTTTGAGGTTTTGGCACACATTTTGCAGGTCTATTGAGCTTGAGTGTTTAAACTGAGATCCATATGCATGGTGACCTCCTTGGAATACGCTCTGGCCACATTGACTGAGCGCTTATAACATCTCTTCCTCAACCGAGATATATACCAGCAGGATGGGAACCATTTATACCCTTATCCTGGTCCTCAGAATCGGAGGAAGAGCTGCCACAGCAGCACCAACAATAGGAGCGCCAACCTTCGCCTCAGCCACCTGATGATGCACAGGGCAGAGGGTGTCAGCGCAGGGCTGCACCTCACCACAGGAGATACACCCAACACAGGGTTTACAGGCAGAGGATGAGCTTCCTCAACATGAGGAGAAGCAGTGCCAAAGGCTAGGCTGAGACTTCCGTGAGAGGAAGTTGCTGACATCTGCACAATGCTGCACCAACACCTGGAGCCCAGAGGAGCAGGTGGCCACTCCTTACCAGTGGCTGTTAAAGTCACCACCGCACTCAACTTCTTTGCTTCAGGGTCCTTCCAGGAATCAGCAGCATCTCCCAGTCGGCTGCACACACTTGCATCATGCAGGTTACCGATGCCCTCTTTGCAAAGGTGCACAATTACATCCACTTCTCCACGGATGAAGCAAGTGTAACTGTGCGTGCGGTTGGCTTTGTAAATATGGCAGGCTTGCCAAGGGTGCAGGGCATTGTAGACTGCACACGTGGCCATTGGGGTACCCCATCACAACCCAGCTATATTTGTCAACCGCAAGGGCTTCCACTCCCTTAACATCCAGCTGGCGTGTAACCACAGGAAGAACATTATGCATGCTTGCGCCAAGTTCCCTGGCAGTTGCTATGACTCGTTCATCCTGCGGCAGTCTACTGTGCCTCAGATCTTCAATCCGCCAACCCAACTTTCCGGATGGCTACTTGGAGACAAGGGCTATCCCCTGAAAAAGTGGCTAATGACACCGATGAGGAGGCCATCAAACGAAGTTGAGGAGCAGTATAATGTGAGCCACATTTCCATCAGAAGCATCATAGAGTAAACCATCAGCTTGCTCAAAATACGATTCAGATGCCTCGACAGATCTGGTGGAGCCCTACAGTACGTACCAGCCAGGTCTCCAGAATCATCATGGTCTGCTGTGCCCTGCACAACATCACACAGCAGCGTAGCTTAGCGCTGCCCGAGGAACAAGTGGCTCAGCGCACAGCCTCCTCGGAAGAAGAGGCGGCGGCAGATGAGGGACGCCTTGCGGGGGTGGATGTGCCAATTCCACCAGCACGCGAACACATTGCTGGCCGCGAGGCAAGGAATGCACTCATCCATGCCAGATTCACGTAATTTTATGCATCAACCACATGTGGCTGGCACACGGGATGTCTGGCCGACCTTCTTAACACACCATACAGCATCTGTACAATAAACTGTGGTATCCGATCACTCTCACCACCATCATTACATATGAAAGGCGCCCTGACCCCTCACTGTGCAACTTCCATTTCTGAGCACACATCGGCCAACTCTTTGAATCTTTGCCATCGCTTTTCTTTAATACATTTATAATCACGATGACAAACATTACTTTGTATGAGATAAAAACACCCAAGTGACTACCCGTGACTATTTGTGTGTTAACTTTCTCTTACGCGTGCTTCTATGTGGTGCATCCCCTGTGGCCTGAGCAGATGTAGAGGCACCTTGTTCACTTCTATTCTGCACCTGCTTAGACAGTTTTGGCAGGCATCTTCTGGGTTTGGGAGCGTGGGAGGGCTCAGCAATAGTCTGCTCCTCCTGCGGCTGTGCAGGGGCTGAGACGGCCATCTCAGTTGAGTGAGGAATTGGGGGCTCTGACTGAGGACTCCGCAGTGGCATGGTAGTGAGAGCCCTTGGAGAGGAGCCTACACTTCCTTGTTGTCGACCACCAATATCCCTCTCATGGGTCACCCGCACTTCACTGCTAGCAAGTCGCTGGAGAGCCCCTGGCTGCACATCAGTGGAGCCATGAGGACCCGTCTCTGTACTGACAGTCCTCATAATGGGGACGACCATGAACTTCTGGTTCCTCTCCTCAATAGATGCCCATCTATCCTCCACAGAAGACCATCTATTTAGAAGCGTCACCATGCTCATTTGATTCTGGCGTTTTATGTCTTCCACGGAGGTTGCCATCCTTTCCATGGCGGCACCTACATTCACCATTGTGTGCACCACTGCATTGCTCATGTTTGAGATGGGCTCCTCCATTCTCTGCACACTCGCAGTTACTGTGGATGCAAACCCTGTCAGAGACTCCTGCACTTGTTCCTGAAGCTCCAGCACCGCTCTCTTTCTGGATGGCGCCAGAGGCACAGGGCTGGATTTTGTGAATGGAGGCGAGACAGCTGCTTGTCGTGTCAATGTCCGGCCTCCATCCTCGCCTGACCAACCAGAGGGATCTTCCCCTGATTGAGCTCGTTAAGCCAGCCCTGCGGGCTCAGCAGGCCAATTAGGGGGAAGTCACTGACAGAGCACGTCAACGTCTGATGTGCCATCTGTCAAGACTTCTTGAAAGAAGAAATGTCAGCGTTTGACAGCTCTGTGAAGCTGTCAAACACTGACATTCTCTTTAGTTTGATGAGTTCTTGTGCTCAGGACTCATCAAACCTTTCAAATTTGTAAATTTGACAAGGAGGGTGTTGGCTCTCCCAATCCACCGTGGCTGAACGCTGTAGAAAGAAAACAAGGTAAGTGAACACTTTTTTAAAACTTATAACCCACCTTGCATACCTACCACTCCACACTTGCACCCATCACTCACCTCTACACCTTGCTTCTAGGTGCCTCCAACCGCCGCAGACCTCCTCCATGTCTCCTCCAACCCGGCGGGGTTCTCAGAGGTCGGGAAGCCATCACCTGTAAAGGTAAAATGGCACTCATTCTTTTTACTGCCTGTTAATCCTTTTAACTGTCTGTTAACAGGTAGTTAAGTGCCTTTCCCGCCTCCAGGAGACGGGACCTGAAGCTGCACATCTTCCCGCCTCCTGGCAAAAGGGCACGGAGGCGGCTTTGCCATCCGCCCCCACTTTCTTCGAGTTTACCGCTGTCCCGCCTCCATGCCAGCCTCCTCGGAGCTTGGAAAATCCAGCCCACAGTGTCTACATGCAACTGAGCAGAGCTTGGAGTGTCCTGCAACCTCCGACAAGGACTCTCCACTGCTGTCGCTGTCTCCACCATCTGCTGATGCTCACTTGTGAGCTGTGATACACCAGGCGATAACACTATATGTCGTGAAGGACCCACCGAGATGTGCATTTCTGTGCTGGAGCTGGGTGCGCTGATTTAACATAGAAGATAGGAGCAGGAGTAGGCCATTCGGCCCCTCGAGCCTGCTCCGCCATTCAATGAGATCATGGCTGATCATCCAAATTCAGTACCCTGTCCCTGCCTTCTCCCCATATCCCTTGATCCCTTTAGCCTTAAGAAATATATCCAACTCCTTCTTGAATATATTTAATGAATTGGCCACCACGGTAGAGAATTCCACAAGTTCACCACTCTCTGGGTGAAGAAATTCCTCCTCATCTCAGTCCTAAATGGCTTACCCCTTATCCTTAGACTATGACCCCTAGTTCTGGACTCCCCGGCCATCGGGAACATTCTTCCTGCATCTAGTCTGTCCAGGCCTGACAGAATTTTATAGGTTTCGATGAGATCCCGTCTCAATCTTCTAAACTCCAGTGAGTACAAGCCCAATCGACCCAATCTCTCCTCGTACGTTATTCCTGCCATCCCAGGTATTAGCCTGGTGAATTTTCGCTGCACTCCTTCCATGGCAAGAACATCCTTCCTCAGATTAGGTGAACAAAACTGCACACAATACTCAAGGTGCAGTCTCACCAAGGCCCTGTACAACTGCAGCAAGACATCCTTGTTCCTGTACTCGAACCCTCTTGCTACGAAGGCCAACATACCATTTGCCTTCTTAACCGCCTGCTGCACCTGCATGCTTACCTTCAGCGACTGGTGCACAAGAACACCCAGGTCTCTTTGCACTTCCCCTTCTCCCAATCTATTGCCATTCAAATAATAATCTGCCTTCCTGTTTTTGCCACCAAAGTGGATAACCTCACATTTATCCACATTATAGTGCATTTGCCATGTTTCTGCCCAATCACCCAACCTGTCCAAATCGTACAGGAGTTTCACAACATCCTCCCTCACAGCATACCCTCCCACCCAGCTTTGTGTCGTCTGCAAATTTGGAGATACTACATCCAATTCCCTCGTCCAGATCATTAATGTATATTGTGAACAGCTGGGGTCCTAGGACCGATCCTTGCAGTACCCCACTAGTCACTGCCTGCCACTCGGAAAACGACCCGTTTATTCCAACTCTTTGCTTTCTATCTGCCAACCAGTTCTCTATCCAAGTCAATACCTTGCCCCCAATCCCATGTGCCTTAATTTTGCAAGCTAATTTCTTATGCGGGACCTTATCGAAAGCCTTCTGAAAGTCCAAATACACCATATCCACTGGTTCTCCCTTATCTATTTTACCAGTTACATCCTCAAAAAATTCCAGTAGATTAGTCAAGCACGATTTACCTTTTGTAAATCCATGTTGACTTTGTCCGATCCTGTCACTGCTTTCCAAGTGCTCTGCTATTACATCTTTTATAATGGACTCTAGCATTTTCCCCACTACCGATGTCAGGCTTACCGGTCTATAATTCCCCGCTTTTTCTCTACCACCTTTTTTGAATAGTGGGATAACATTAGCTACCCTCCAATCCATGGGTACTGTTCCAGAGTCTATTCTGGTGACGCTGCTCCCTCAGAGGCTGCAGATTCCTGAGGAGTCGTCCGGCTCTTGCTCCTGGACAGTGGGAAGGGGGGTTCTCAATGGTCCTGTGGGGGAGTAAAGGCATGAGTTACACGTGATATTTAGGTAGCAGACACATCCTATTGTGCAGATGATCAGAAGTCAATCTGTATGATCAGATGCCATATCAGTCACTCATGAAATTGAAATGAGAGGGTTACAAATCTATTCAGTCACCAGCTTGCTCTACTGCGCCCGTCTCTCCATCCCCCACTTCCAGCTCCTCTGCACCTCCGATGATGTCAAGAGCAGCTTCCTCAGCGTTTGTTAAAGTCGCCAGGGATAATGGGCCTCCTCCTGTCCTCCCTCTTATTGTGGGCTCTCTCTTCCTGCAATGAGGGACACAAGTGGAGTTTCAGCGAGATTGATGGAGTGAGTGCAAAGAATCCATAACACAGAAGCTTGGAGGGAGACAAAGATGGAGTGAGGTGCCAAAACCAATGTGCTTCCCTGTGCGTTGTTAATTGCTGTCATTGCATAACAGGGAGAGTGAGTGTAAGGGGTGCATAGTAGGATGGTGAAGTGATTCTGTACATAGAGAGGGATAGGTAATGGTGCAAGGGAAGTAAGGGTAAGTTGGGATGTGGAGGAGTAGATTGACAATGCAGAGTGCTGGTGATGAGAACAGATGGGAAGCAGATTGAAGGAAAGTGTGATGTTATACTCACTTTTGCTGAGCGTAGCAGATCATTGAACCTTTTTCGACACTGCACCCAGGTGCGTGAGCACAACAAACTTGTGCTTGCCTCCTCAGCAATTTGCAGCCAGGCTGCCTTTGTCTGTTGAGGAGGCTTCCTCCGGCCATCGGGAGGGAACAGAACCTCCCTGCCCCCTCTTACTCCCTTCACAAGAGAATGGAGGGAGTCATCATCAAATCGAGGAGCATCCTTAGATCTTGCAACAATCATGTTCAAAAGACCCATTTTCAGAAACAGCATAAAGGGAATGAAATCCAAAGCCTACATGGGCCCCTTAAAAGCTCCCGAATGGAAGAGGTCAGCAGAGGCGAGCAGCACACCCGAACCCACTGATTGGGCCAGATAGTGTGCACGGCGGGCTTAATAAGCCCAGTTAAATTAAAATCGTTATTTCGGAGTGGCTGAAGCCGCCAACCAGTCAACCCAACTCCAACCTGCCTCCGCTGGCAAAATTGCGGCCAAAATGTCTAATAAATTGGACCCTGCTAGACTTGGAGGAACTGTACTGGGGAGCCAATGAGCAAAATGTAGTTTTTCCATAGACTAATATGTTTAAACTACTCTGGTTTAATAAGTGACAATAAACACTACATTTGAACTCCATCTAAATTAACTTTTTGCTTGTGCTGTTTACTTTTACTGTATATTGTTCCAAGGCGTACACTTGAATGTTTAATTTCTCTGCAGCAGAGCCTGACAAATAATTCACAGCTTTAATTGATCAAATTGATTCAAAAAGTGATTTTATACAAAATTATTTTAACACAATAAATATACTGCTATATTGACCTTATTCAAAAGAATCTGAATTAACTTTGGTCCAGTCTCCTTAGCAGCATCAACTTTGTGCCGAGCAATAGATGCAATGAGCTGTGCTTCTTGTTCCAGGAGCGAGTAAAGAGCTGCTTTTCTCTCTGGTCCAGTAAGAGTACGGTTTATGTTACTCAGCTCCTCCTGCTTCCACACTAAATATACACAGACAAAGCACATAAAGGTAATCTCGTTTCACAGTCTCACTGCAACTTGGAAAATATGATTCTGTCTTTGAGCACCAGAAATGAATGATCAAATAAAACAATGAGTATTGGAAACAAAATTCAGAACTCCAGATGATCAGAATTTTCAACTGAAAGGTGAATATCACCTCTGACTAGAGGTGAAATTTCCCATTTTAAACATCCAATAACATTTATAAGAAAAGATTATGTACATACTACAGGTGGCAAGACCAATAAAGCTCTGCCTTGAAGCCACAACATACCTTCCAATGCATGAAAAAGTAGATCAAAATCTTCTTTTGTCTTAGGATTCATCCTTCTTTCATACTGCTTCTTTATATAAGCTTGCTTTTCTATTTTAACTTTCAGTTCCTGCTCCTGTTCCCATCGCAGCCTCCTATTCTTTTGCATTCTGATTTGCTGAACATAATTATTAGCAGACCAGCGCCTAAAGTAGGTCTGCAGCACAATTATCTGAAACATGAGAAACAAACATTATAGCTAAACATCAGACATGAATTTTTGATAGTACTAAAACAAATCACAATGTATCAGTAAATTGTGGGTTTCCATTAATGCTGACATTTTCTAGAACAAAAACTTTTTGTAAAGATGATAAGGCTTTTTCTTTACAGCTATCATAACCACACTTACTCCATCAGTTACCACAATTCTATTTTACAATCAAAGCATGGAAAAGCAATTTACTATTATCTTAAATTCTACATATTGCAATATGTCTGTACAGAATACATGCTGTTTAATCATTTTCTTTGTAGCTTAACTTTCCATGATTTTGGAGCAGAAGAACATAATTTTCTGACTTCAAACAACATTAATACTCAAACACAATTAACAGTACAAAGTGACATAATAGCACATGAATTTCTCCCTTTCAAATCAACATCCAAATACATTTTCACTTTAGAATTTTCCTTCAGTGATACATTAACTCCCAATCCACTAAAACACTCCATCTCAATTAATTTGCATGTAATAATTTTTTAAAAAGGACACAGAAGCACTGGAGAAAGTGCAAAAAAGATTTACAAGGATGGTACCAGAAAGGGTACCAGCTATCGGGAAGGATTGAACAGGTTGGGACTTTTTTCTTTAGAAAAGGGAAGGCTTGGAGGTGACTTAAGAGGTCATTAAAATTATGAATGGGTTGGACAGGGTAGATGTGGAGAGAATGTTTCCACTTGTGGGAGAATCTAAAACTAGGGGCCATGAATACAAGATAGTTACTAATAAATCCAATAGGGAATAAGGAGACATTTCTTTATTCAGAAAGTGGTTAGAATATGGAATTCTCTACCACAGGAAATGTTTGAGGTAAATAGCTTCGATGCTTTCAAAGGAAACTAGATGAGTACATGAGAGAAAAGGGAATAGAAAGATATGCTGAAAGGCTGAGATGAGTCAGATGGAATGATGAGGGAGGAGACTCGTGTGGAGTATGTTAAACTTGTATAGAACCCTGGTTAGACCACACTGTGAGCAGTTCTGATTTCCATATTATAAAAAGGACACTGAGGCACTGGAGAAGGTACAAAAAATATTTAGTAGAATGATACCAGAATGGAGAGTTATACCCATCAGGAAAGATTGAACAGGCTGGGACTCTTTTCTCTAGAACAGAGAAGACTGAGGGATGACCTGATAGAGGTCTTTAAGATTAGGAAAGGGTTTGATAGGGGAAGACGTAGAGATGATGTTTCCACTTGCAGGCAAGAGCAGAGCAAGGGGTCATAAATATAAGATAGTTCGAATGTGGAACTCACTACCACAGGGAGTAGTTGAGGCGACTAGCATAGATGCATTTAAGGAGAAGCTAGATAAATACATGAGGGGAGAAAAGAATCGAAGGGTATGTCGATGGGGTTAGATGAAAAAGGATGGGAGGAGGCTCATGTGGAGCATAAACACCGGCATGGACCTGTTGGGCTGAATGGCCTGTTTCTGTGCTATATATTCTATGTAATATTTAGCAAAGGAACATGGGAACAGGAGTAGATCATTCAGCTTCTCGAGCCTATTCACCAATTAAATCATGGCTGATCTGTACCTCTACTCCATTTAATCAGTCTTTGCTTCATAACCATTTCACTACTGAAAATTAATAAACTCACAAACAAACAAAAACATTATGGGTAGCCATCAGACTCTAGGGATAAAGTTACATATTTAACAAAGAAGTAAATTGCTCTGAACAAAAATGCTGGATATTCAATTTTTTCTTTGCTCTTGTTCTTAGAACAGTCAATCCCATTCCTGACCAGAGGTTCATCCAATACTTTCGTTAAAAGTCTAAAATTACAAGAGTATTTAATGGTTTAGCTGGGAGTCTATTCCGTCAATCCACTGCTGAGAGTGCGGGGAAGGGGAAGTTCTTTGTTATATTAAGCCTTGATGAGGTTTGTTAATTTTATACTGGTATCTTCTGGTTTTGAACGCACAGTACAAAATAAAGAGTCTGCCGGCATCTGCATGATCCATCACATTCATTGCTGTTCTGAGGAAGGGTCATCGACCTGAAACATTAACTCTGTTTCTCTCTCCACAGATGCTGCCTGACCTGCTGAGTATTTCCAGCATTTTCTTTTTTTATTTCAGATTTCCAGCATCCGCAGTATTTAGCTTTTGTATTAGTTCCACGAGCCTTTATTTCCTTGATGAGCTTCACATATGAAACTTTACAAGAAGCCTTCTGAAATTCAAGTGGTTATCATTCACTGGATTATGAGATGTGGCCTGCTACTTCTAAATCCTTGCTCCTTATGCGCTTGAGATACTGGCAGCATACCAGAAAATGCTGTTAAGTATTTCCTCCACTGCTGCTGCAAGGCTAACTGGCCCTAATTCCTGCATTCATGTCTGCAATGTTTCTGGCTTTTTGACCATTTTTCCCTAAAGAAAGGAGTTGGAAAAATATTTACTTTTAATAATGGCTTTTTAAAACTATGAGCATTCTCATGAGTTAAAAAAAGAGGTACCTAGACAAAAAGGTGGTTAAACTGCTAATTGGAAGTTGCTTTTCCCAGAGACTAATCAATAAGTGATCCATTAGTTAGTCTGGGTATTTGTAAAAGACACCTTTCAGTGTTGTGTTGGAAAACCCATTGATCTCTCTTAGCCTGTGAGAAGGACAAGTTTTTTTGATATAGATCGAGAGGCTTTTATGATAGAACACGAACACCTGAAAAGGCAGTCAGGCTTCTGGAAACAAAGAATAGCTGTGGCCTGGGCTCTAAGACAACCAGGATGCAGAGGGTTTTAATTTATCCCTTAAACTCTCAATATTATAAATATGGCTTCTCCAATCATTTTCTGACTTCTCCTTCCTCTCAAGTTGCTGAATGTGTTGTTGCCTCCCAAATCCATGCCAATCTTTCCTGCAAATCCATGTTTGAACCTCCCAGCCACAGTACTGAAACAGCCCTAATCAAAGTCACTAATAATGTACTCTGTGATTGTGGTGCATTATCCCTCCTCATCCTCTCTGCAGCCTTTGACACGTTGACTGCACGATCCTCCTCCAATGTCTTTCCTCCGTTGTCCAGCACAATGAAATAGCTTCCATCTGGTTCCACTCTGAACTATCCAATCGTAGCAAGTGCATCTCCAACAATGGCTTCCCTTCACGTTCCATTACCTCTAGAGCCCCCAAGGATCAGTCATTGGCCCCTCCTCTTCCTTATTTGCATGGTGACCCATGGCGACCTCATCTGCAGAAATGGGGTCAGTTTCCACATGTACGCTGATGACACCCAGCTCTACATCTCCAGTCAAGTCAGAATACTTGTCCAATATCAAGTCTTGGGTAAATCACAATTTCCTCCAGTTAAACATTGGGAAGACTGAGGCCATCGTTTCGACCCTGCCACAAATGCCATCCCCTCTCTGGCAACTGTCTCAGGCTGTCCGCAATTGCGGCATTCTTTTTGACCCAAGCTGAGCTTCTGACCCCATATATTCCCAATCAGAAAGAGCACCAACATCCACCTCCGTATCATTGCCATCTGCTGCTGAAATCCTCAACTATGACTTTGTCGCTTTCAGACACAACTATTCCAATGCTCTTCTATCTGGCCTGCCATCCTCCGTAACTTCAGCTCATCCAAAATGTGCAGCCTGTATTCTGTCCCACATTCATTCTTGATCACCCATCACCCCTGTCCTTGCTGACCTACATTGGCTCCAAGTCCCCCCGACACCTCAAATTTAAAATGTTTATTCTTGTGTTTAAATTTCTTCATGACCTTGTCCATCCTCCTCACCATCGCTGTAACTTCCTCCAGCTGTACAGAATCCCCACCACCCAAACCCTCCGTTCCCGACTCTGGACTCTTGCACATCACCCCCTTCCTTCGCACTGCCATTGGCGATCATGCCTTCAGCCGTTTAGGCCCCACGCTTTAGAATTCTCTCCCTAAACCCATTTCACCTCATTCTCCTCCAAGGCCCTCCTTAAAATCCACCTCTTTTACCAAGCTACACAATAGCTATATAAGGTGCTATATAAATGCAAACTGTTGTTGCAGTACAATAACTTGTTTTGATCTACAGTAAAATGCATCCCAGTATTTGATTACGGTGAAGAATTGTTTTAATGATAACTATCAACTGTAGCTCCAAAAATATTCCCGTTAGCCATTTTTGACTTCGTTTGAGTCACATTTCCACAATGGAGGAAATATTTTTACACTTAATAGCTTGTGTATGAGCAATGATATCTTTACTTTTCTTCAGGCAAATGGCAGTGGCCATGTTTTTCCCACCTGCCCATTTGTGAAACTACCACAATAAGCAAATAAGAGTGCATCAAGGTATCAGACTGGCTGTGGTACATATCGTCCTTTATTGACTACATCACTAATTTACTTGGTAAATAGGAACAGCAGCGGCTAGTAATGCATAAACTCTCTTAATTTAGAAAAAAAAAACAGATGCTTCAAGGCAACAAGAGTCAAAGAAAGCAAGGAGGGAGAAATTTGAAGTGTATCAAAAAGTTGAAAATTCTCATCCCCAAGCAAGACCATGAGGAGGTGTACAAGAGTGGCACAGGGTGCCCTGTCTCGTGATCATCGCTCCATTCCTGTGGGATCATTTAGATTTTGCTTGATGTTCCAGAATGACAACGAAAAATGGGAATTCACCATATTGGCATAAAACCACACTGTGGCACAGCACATCAGAGTTGCAACACCCTGAAACCCTTTTAAATATAATTTATGTAACTATTATCCAAGAAGATTATTTGGTGTAACTAAATTAACAAATTGATAGTTAACTTGTCATCTGTGGGAAGAGTGCCAGAATTGTACAGCTGCGTGTCTGATTTAGAAATTTAATGAAATATTGACAAAGAAGTTTATAAAGTAGCCAGTAACTTTAATTATAACTCACCGCATTCAATCTTCGAGCATGGTATTCTGCAGCAGTGAAATACTTTCCTGGAGTAATCAATTTATCTGTGATATTGGACACGTAACAGCCAATTTTGGTTATCTGTGTGGAGGTGTGATTTGCTGTTTGTTGATACTGATTCTTGTCAGAAACTGTCTATACAAAAAGATAACATTATGGAAATTTACCAAAGTTGGAGGAAAATAAATATTTATTACAAGTGGTGCAATTTGCTGGTAATCTAAAACTGTGTGGAGAACTAAAACTCATCATGAATCCATTTTCTGCTTTTCTCAAGAGTTTATTTTTCAATATACAGTATTTCACTGCGCTAATAATTATGCTAATTAACTCTGGGAGCATAAGGGCCAATTTTCTGAGACTGGCAAGCAACTAGCACAACTCTAGCCAAAAGCACACTGAATTTCCCAGTTATTTGGTGTCAGTTCATTTGCAGGGAGCTAACTTGATGGCTGGGACTGGAAATAATGTTGTTGCTGAAAGTTAAAGGAATACGACCACTTAAAGGCCGTATGGTGGGTGCAAAAACTCTTAGAGCAGTGTTGTCCAATAGAAATTGCTAACTAACCACACGTGTGGCTAGTGACACTGTTTTAGCCACATGCACTAATTTTAGTCAAAAATCCCTTACATACATAATACAGATGCACAAATGTACTTCACGTGTCTATTTACTAAATAAACACCTACCACCATTCAGTAACCAAGGAAGTAAAGCGCTCACAACAAACAAAAAATATTTGCACTCTGCTTTTCATCTTACCATTTTACCAACAAACATACAAAAAAGTTAAAGTACATACGCATGCAGTGTGAATGAGTATTGAAATCATATGCCTAATGACTGTGTCTATTACCCATTTTTTGTAAATGCAATCATAATCATGAATGCAATTAGCCACATGCTAGAGACAACACTATCTTCAAGTCTTCAGAGGGGCTCTAAATGCACCTGTTGGCAGGCCTTTGCCAAGGCAGAAGGGGATGGGCAGGGGCAGAAAAAAGTGCCATGCAAAAGTGAAATGAAAGGAATCCGTCACGTTTTGGAATTCCAGACTATCCCACCATGGGGTGACCCTAGTGTAATATATGTTACAAATGCTACTTTGAGCAAACTAAGTTCTTAAAGCATTAAATCCATAGAAAAGCAGGGTTTGCAGGTAGAAATTAGGTTTCCAGACAGGAACAGCATGTTGGTGACAATGGAAGACAGTTTGACATTCTGGTGGCCATTCCCACTCATTGCTGTTGTATCAACCCCAAACATTTGAACTCAGCATGAGCCATTCATTGCCAAGGCAGACAAGAGGTTAGGTACTTGGTTTGATTAAAAGCTGTAGTCAAGCTTTAAAAAAAAGGGCTGCAAAACCTGGAGGTAGTAGGGCAGCAAAGGGCTGCTAGAAGGATGGAATGCAGGAGGGAGGTGTTTAAAAAAAATAGCTTTAAGTCAATCAAGATGACCCAATGAAGTGGGGTAGCATAGTGTATTCACTGTTTTTTATCAAGTGAAAACAAGTAGTATTGATGAAAATAAGTAAATCAGATCATAATTATTGCTCTGCATGTTCGCCTCATGGAATTTTAACAGCTTAATGATTCTGATCCATATATAGTCTCATCTCACGAAGTGTGCACTCAATCTGTCTTTGGAAAGATTGAAGAAGTACACAAGTGAAAGACTTAAGGAATCTATTAAAACAGCAGTAAAATCGACCAGGTAAAATGGTCCAAGATTGCATCCAACAAAGAGCTGTCGGTCAACCTGTTCCATGTTTTCATGGTGACCTATGCAAAACCCTCACACAACCTTACAGCTATTTCATAGCATTTTACACATACCCATACTCCAGCAGACTACACATTCATGCTGCAACTTACAATTGAAAGCTTTCATTCAGTTGGTAGCACTCTCACCTCGGAGTCAGAAGGTCACGGGTTCAATCACCACTCCAGAGACTTGAGCCCGTAATCTTGGCGGACATGCCAGTGCAGTATTGAGGGAGGGCTGAACGGTCGAAAGTGCCGTCTTTTTGATGAAAAGTTAAACCAAGGCCCGTCTGCCCTCTCAGGTGGGTGTAAAACAGTGGCGGGCAAAATAGGGCCTGCAGGCCGTATCTGGCCAGCCAATGGATTCAATTCGGCCCACCAAGACCCAGCTTTGAGGCCAAATGTCAGCCGCACGGAATGTCTGGAGGCAGGTCATTGTTTCAGGCAGCAGGGGAATCATAACCGAAAACAGAGGCAGGCAAATCGAATCTACCATTCGCTGCATCAATGTGGTGTCGTTGTCACACCCAAAACCTCAGTTTTTGATCTGTCACTGCAACGTGAAAGGCGAGTTACTCACGGTTTAAGAACATGAGAAATAAGAGCAGGAGTAGGCCATTCGGCCCCACAAGCCTGCTCTGCCATTCAGTAAGGTCATGGCTGATCATTGACCTGAACCCCACTTTCCCGCCCGATCTCCATATCCCTTGAATCCCCTAGAGTCCAAAAATTGTGGGTTCAGTTTCCATAGATCTGTGCAAATTTTGCAGATAAATGCATGATAACAAATACTTTAAATATATAAAATAATGCCATCGGCAGCATGACTCGAAAATGACACAATCAAATCAATTGGAAGATTGTTTACTTCGAATTTTTTTTTTATTTTTATTTTTTTATAAAATTCGCAGCTAGTTTTTAGTCTCAACTCATCTTTGAAGGAATTTTAGCGACTAATTCAAAATTAGTCCTGGGCTTGATTTCATTCCAGTGGGTTATAAAATACTACTTTTGTTTATTGGTGCAATTGGGTGAAAGGTGTTATCTGAATTCCGCGGGAGTACCGCCAGTCTCCCAGCATAACTCTGACGCAGACCCAGTTACTTCGGGTCCCTGCCGTTTCTGGAAGTTTCCGCAATAAAGAGCAGGGGAGCTTCTAGCCCAGCAGTGGGCAAAATACAGCCCACGGGCCCGCTGGACGGGACAGAAATAGAACTCGAGCTGCACATCAGTCTGAGTCGAGTCATGGCTGCTCAGCTCGAGGATTCTTTAACGGAAGAAAGAGGCCGGCGCTGCTTCTTTTCTCTACTGGTACCAAGAGTATGACAGCAGGGGGATTCTCATCACTGTCTTAGAAACGGGAGTGGATCCCGGAGCACAAGGACTCCAGGTAATGGCACATGATTGTAGTTCAGGCCTTGCAAAGCCTTGGGCTCCCGTAGTCAGCACACTAAAAAGAGAACACCTCTCGCATTGGAGGCCCCGCAGACTCGAGCCACTCTGCCAAACAGCCACGTAGGCTTTCAGTACAACATCTAATCGATCAATCACTTCATTCATTTAGTAACTGAAGATTTTACTATTTTACACTACATTGTGTATTTAAGACAGTATCTGTGTGGTAAACCACTGTTTGTATTCCACTGTGTACATGCCTGGACATGCCTCGGCTGACTCCTCCCACAAGTCCTAGTATAAAGGTGACTGCTCCCCAGCCCCCTTTGTATTCTGGACCGGTCGACCACTCGAGGCAGACCTTCATTCTTTTGTCGCAGACTCGAGCCACTCTGCCAAACAGCCACGTAGGCTTTCAGTACAACATCTAATCGATCAATCACTTCATTCATTTAGTAACTGAAGATTTTACTATTTTACACTACATTGTGTATTTAAGACAGTATCTGACTACTATCTGAATTTATGTTTATAAATTATTGGGAACGTAGAAGTGGGAGTGATGATCAACACGCTGAGTTGGCCTGTTTCAAATTTACCAATTTAACACTTTGCTCTCACTAATGTGCGCAGACCCTTTAGATTTGCTGCGTGGTATCTCTTCCAGCGGCAGGAGGTGGTGAGCGGCCTGTGCGGGACCTCACAAATGGTGCGCGACTGCGTGGCAGCGCAGCTTAGGGGAAACATTGGTGTGCAGCCCTCAACAGCTCACCAAAACTTGTTAAGTGGCCCTCCAGCTCAAGTAATTGCCCACCCCTGGAGTAAAAGATCCCATGGTACTATTCGAAGAAGAGCAGGGGAGTTCTCCCAATGTCCTAGCCAATATTTATCCTTCAGCCAATATCACTAAAAAATGCAGATTATCTTGTAATGCATCTCAATGCTGTTGTGGAACCTTGCTGTGCTCAAACTACTATCGCGTTTCCCGACATTACAAGAGTGACTACACTGCCAATGCACGTCACTGGCTGTAAAGTGCTTTGGGACATCGCAAGTTCCAGTTTAACACAAAATAAGTACAAGGTCAACTCGAAGCAGAAACCAAAACACCTTTCAAATACAAGGAGCTTTGAAAGGCCACAAAGTGACTTAGCAGATCCACCCATTTTAGATGGACCTAGAAAGATTTTGATACTTCTCTTGCAAGAACCTTGTTAGTGGTGAAAAACATTGGCCTTACACAGGCCCTATAATGCTTCACCTAAAACCACAAGTAGTTCACCCCAATCTGGTTCTACTTTTGAGATATTTCTAACTTCAGCGCCAATTGGGTTTGCTTTAAAGAGAAACAAAGCAAAATAACAGAGCTTCCCGTCACTTTACCTGCCTCAGTAGGGCAAAAAGTTCTCTTTACAGTTTATTGGCTGGGCTTTTCAGTGGAGTATTGGATGGGAAGACAGCATTCCATCTGGGGAAAGGAAAATTAACACAAGTGTCCTCACTACTTGATTTACAGCTCCTGCCACTATTCAAAATAGATGTGGTGAAATTAGCAGTGAAGTTGCATGTTATTCCTGAGAGGAAAAGACTTTTTGAAAAGGATGCTGAATTTTTCATAAAAGTAATAAATAAAGTCCTTACAATACAAAGCAGCAGATTAAACCTTTTAAAAAGTTATTCTTAAAAAAATCGAACAAATTACACAACCAAAGTGTTTCATTCTACCTGTGTCTCCCTGCAGAACTTCTCCACACAACAACAATTTATTCTCTTTTTTGATGGGGTCTGTGTTCCTGCATGATGGAATTCTGTTCCCGTGTGTCTGTGTTTGTAGCCACCCAAAAAAGGCTTCTGATAGGGAAGTCTTTCAATCTCCACCACCACAGAGCAGCATGTCTGGTCATCTACAAGAAATCAGTGTTGTTAGGAAAAACAACATTTTCAGAATATCCATTTGTTTGTAAGCAAACCATTTTAGCCAGTCTGTTTTTCCACAATAATTTGGTTTAATGAAATTTGCATACTAGACTTATTGAATGTATAAATGGCATCTTACATTTCATGTTTTAAATACCTCACTGTAATAAAGAAAACAATTGTACACCAGCTGAATTAATGGAGTGGAACCCTTTGCTGTTCATTAAGTCTGTGGGTATGGGGGCAGGGGCTTATGGCCACATGCTGCTATCAGTAATGCGCTGCACTTTAGGAATAACTTACAAGATGGATAAAGTGCTGTCTTGTATGGGGGGGGGGGGGGGGGGGGGAAGAAATCAAGGAGTTAGCTCATCCAAATAAGGCTTTTGTCACTTGACTATACCACCCTCCCAATTGCCTAGCAGCATACCCGGCCACATAAGTGGCCCCACAATGTTCATATTTTATAATCTGGAACAGCACTATCTCAGTTCTATAAAAATATTTTGTATTCAATTAATTATATCAATCAAATACTACCTTTACAGTTATTGACCTTCTCCCAGGCTTCTTGCCTGTGCTGCTCACGTAGATGAGCGAACCCCACCCTTTGATTTTTCCTTTACCATGCTTCCCGTCTCTAGTAAAAGAGAAAACTGCGCTGATGGCTCAGCTGAGACCGGAGGTTTATTGAGTGAAAAATTGCAGGTGTGAGCCCATGTCCCGCCACTCCTCGGTGCAGCACGTTAGGGCACGAGCACAGCTGCTCAGGGAGTTTAAGATATCTATAGTGAGACTTTGAAAAGTCAAAATTTACGACCTTGAAACTGACCGCAACTTCAGGATTTAGCGCACACGCATTTAAATGTGGAAATCCTGAAGTTGCGGTCAGTCGTTCACTGTTCCGACACTGGCTGTGGCACCCCGATAGCCGGCAGTCAGTGTAATCCATGAAATCGGTGAAACGGACGAAAACTTGGCTTTTCCACGGTAATATCGCTGTTGAATACCCCATTAAATGTTGGGCCTTGCTGGATTAGGTGCAACTCGGGTTTTATCAGCGTATTGACTGCTAAAGAAAAGTTATGGCCCCGAAAAACTCTTTAATTTTGTTGGGTGTCAAATTTCTCCATTATGATAAAAATTACAATTTAAGAAACTTTGTTTTAAGTTTGTTCATGATATTTCGGGTTCTACCTTATCCCTATGCGAGAGCCCCAATCTTTGTTTCGCTCGCTGTAACATTTATAAAAAGTCTGGATAAAAGCAGCTTCTCATTTCCTGGTTCCTGGTCTGTGAGAATTCTGCAATGTGATTGGCTGCTTCAACAGCTTGTTGACGTCACAGCAGATTGCACTAGGAAATTCTCACTACACTGCGTTGAAATCACTGGAACGTCGGAAAGGGCAAACTTCTCGCCACAGAGGTCGCGAGATCGCTGTGGGCAGCTTTCTTCAGGGCCAGCCGCAAATTCCAGGCCAATGTGCGTGGACAACTATGGCTCTGGGACTTCCGTTACCATCCATTTTTCTTGCACCTGGTCAGATACTCCTGAGCTGACAACATGGGACAAGCTGTCCACTCACCTTGAACGGCAATGGAGCCAACAGGTGGTGATCACCATTTTCAAATCCTTAATGAGGATATTACATGAAAAATGTGATCAGCCATTGTTCTTAAAACGCAGCCTAGCTGCAGAATGAGAACAGTAACTTCATTTTAAGATAAGCATTCTTATACAAATCTGAATAGATTTGTTGAATTCTCTCATATTCATGGGGATGCTGCTTCTGCGCTACCTTTTTGAACTTTGACAGTTATCACATCAGATGTGGCAGACTCCTGCTGTGGTCTGATTAGTTTGATTGGGTATTTTTCAGGGTCAGTAGATACCAGTTCAAGTTGGATGGCGCCATGTGGTCTGACTCCTAAATCTACCAGTGTTTCAGAATCCTTAGCCATCCTGCCTAAAACATAAGAGAAGAATGTTAGTTCATCAACACCCAAATTTTCATTAGATGCTCAAGCCTTAGGAATATGTACTGGGCTGAGGTTCAAAAACTATTTCTATGATACATTCATTTAACAGGAAGATAGCACAGCATTCATAATATGATAAAAAAATGTAAAATCTAATTCTTCATAACAATTTGAAAAAAATATTGTTTTAATTGCAATTCTGGTATGTTATTATCTCCAAACATCATAGTATCGACCTGAAACTTTAACTCTGTTTCTCTCTTCACAGATGCTGCCTGACATGCTGAGTTTCTCCAGCATTTTCTGTTTTGATATCATAATATTAAGGCTTACTAAATACTGCTTTGGTTTCTCAGATTCAAACTTCAGCTAATAAGGTGATTGTTCCCCTCTCTCTGCTAGGCACAAGCAGCACTAAAAAGAATATACACTTCTGCCTTCTGGCTTCCAGCACAATAATTTGGGTCATTCAAAGTAAGAGAGTTAACAGGTCATTATCAGAACTTTCAAACACATAAAACATTGGTGGCATTGGAGGCAGGGCTGGCAGAGGTTGCCATCGCGCCAATTCTGCTTGCATCTATGTCTTCAAGCTGAAAAGTAGTGGATGCAAGAACCGCACACCTATGTTACAAAGCCCCAGTACTCCTGGTACAGGATAGAGACCCGGTATAAATGGGTACCACTCCAAAAAGAAAACCTCGTTCCGATTGCACTCCAAATCCACCAAAAAGATTGCGGATTTTTTGTGGGCACTTGGAATTTTACATCAAGCTCAATTGACTTGATTTGATTTGTATTTCTTCAGTCAGAACTATTGACACCTTATAGGAAGGATACAAAAGTGGGGGGAAAAGGTGACACATTTATTAGCATCTTGCCAGGGATGAGTGTTTATAGTTAGGTATGTACACTTAAGCAGTTAGGGCTTTCTTCGCTGATGCTCAAAAGGTTTGGCAATTGACCTGATAAAGGGCATCAAGAAAATGAAAGGTTAACCTGCCAATGAGACCGTAACTGAGAGGGCACAAATTTAAGGCAATCACAAAAAGAATTAAACGGAACGTTAGAAAAAAAATCTTTACATAGAAGGTGGTCAGAATGTGGAATTCCCGGTCACAAACTGTTGTTTCAACAGAGTCCCAAGTACTTTCAAAAGGGAAGTTGTTTGTAATAGTGTAATAGTAAGAGTATTTGGGGAGCAAGCAGGAGTGGGATTAGACTCGGTGGCTCATATTGATTAAAAAATCTGGCACAGAACTAATGGGCCAAATGGACGATTTCGATGCTGGAACATTTTATGATCTACAATACATTTTGCAGCAATTCAGTGAACACTCTCATCATGCTTTTTTCACAGCAATTTTTTTTTATTGGTTCAGGCTTACTGTCACACGTTATTTGCAGCACGTGCGCCGGCAATTTCAATTCTTTTCCAAATCGTGCTTTTAGCTTCCCTGCTGTAAGGCAGATGGGGAGTGCCACCGTCATAACATCACCAGAAGGAAGTAGGGCAACTTTAACTAAATTAAAAAATACAATAAATTAGTTAGCACGCCTAAAAAATTATTTTTAGTGTTCTATAAAATATACATTTGAATGGTTTAAAATCAAAAAAATTAACACTATTATAAGCTAGTACTTAATGGCCTGGGATTTACAGTCAGCAGCAAAGCGACAGCATCTGTACAGTTTTGACCATTGCTTAATTAGCTTGCTGTGTACAGAAGTACAACTGATTTATGAATATTCAGTGGCATTATGTAAATTTTAAATTTTGGCAAATTGAAACGATTATATACCACCCAACAGCCATACATTATACTGGTTAAAATACAGAAATAAAATTACAACTCTTGCTGTCAAATCAGTTAATAATGTAAAACACAAATTGGACCACATTCAGTAATATTTTTCTGGTAATTCAGTATAAGTTCAACCCTTTGGCAGTCATTACCTGTGGCTGTACTACTTGCAATGTCTGGTGATGGAGTCTTTGGTAGTGCAGGATATGATTGCAATACTGATCTTTTTAAATCTCTGTCAGCAGCAGTTGGAGGAGTTGGACAATGCAAACATTCAGGAGCTAAACAGCAACAGGGAGAAAATGAAAAGGTAATGTAAAATTTAAAAGATATGAAGAAATCCACAGCTGGCGCGATATAGCGAGACGGGCTCCTTTCATTCATATCCCATAAGTCCGTATGTCTGGAGATTAGTCGAGCTTTCTGCATTGTGTGTGTTTTTTTCAATGATTAATTCATACATGTCTCCTTTCAATTTCTAATTGAATGAAATTAACATAAAACATCAGATTTTCATTATATTTGCCTCTTTCTTGCCAATTTTCTCCTATTTTTTTTTTGAAAGATTCTTATTAGCTATTGTTGACTCCTTGCTGAGGTATGGTTCTGTGAGCACCGGTCACCATTACTGAAACATGAGTCTTGATTGAAAGTTTCAGTGTTCTATTCAACTATGGGAGAGATCACAGCTGTGCCTGATCCTGCCCTCACCTGATGCTCACACAGTGATCACTGGAAATCCCAACAGAAGCAGGAACCCTTCGTGATTTTCCCCATTCTTAACCAAAGACGCTCAGGCCAATTGTCCTGTCTGAGATAAACTAATTCAGTGAAGACCCGGGGAGTAAAACTTGGACCTGATTTGTAAAGCTCAACTGCTCATTGAATGAGCTTGCACACCCATCAAGGCAGCATATTTTTGCCTCCTCAATGTTAAAAAACCAATTAACCTTTCACTTGATTGGGAGCAACCAATCACTGATAAGTGCTGAAATGTAATACTAATACTAGTTAATAGTTCATTATAGTTAATGTTCATCTACACAAACTCCACTCGTCAGTGCTTTGAACAGCCATGTCCTGAGACTCAAGAGGCTCAGATTAAAAGTTCCCTCCAGAACTATAGTTTTGGTGATTTCTAATTAATGTGGCAATTTGCAATCTGTAACAAAATGAATCACTTCAAACGCAGTTTGCATAAAGCAGGACTGACATTCATTTTTGAAAAACTGCAACCTGGGTGTGCCAAGATGCTGTGTGTGGAGCGGGAAGAAGCAGGTTTACACCCATGAGCCATCTGGAGAAATGAATAATAAACAATTTGTTTCATGGCTCTGCTGTCAGACACTGGCAACCATCTGAATGTAGAGTAGACTTGGGAACAGGTCATCTACCTACTACATTCACCAGAAAACGGCGTGCGATGGCCAGTTCTAAAAATAATTTGAAACATGGCCACTAAAACAGACCACTTCAGTAGTATTTTGCTCTTAAGAACATAAGAAATAGGAGCAGGAGTAGGCCATTTGGCCCTTCGAGCCTGCTCCGCCATTCAATAAGTTCATGGCTGATCTTCTACCTCATCTCCACCTTCCCGCACTATCCCCATATCCCTCGATTCCCTTAATATTCAAAAATCTATCGATCTCGGTCTTGAATATACTCAACGACTGAGCCTCCACAGCCCTCTGGGTTGGAGAATTCCAAAGATTCACCAGCCTCTGAGTGAAGAAATTTCTCCTCATCTCAGTCCTAAATGGCCAACCCCTTATTCTGAGACTGTGACCCCTGATTCTAGACTCCCCAGCCAGGGGAAACATCCGCCCTGCATCTACCTTGTCAAGTCCTGTAAGAATGTTGTATGTTTCAATGAGATCACCTCTCATTCTTCTAAACTCTAGAGAATATAGGCTTAGTCTACTCAATCTGTTCTCATTAGGACAATCCCCCCCACCCCCCATCCCAGGAACCAGCCTGGTGAACCTTCGTTGCACTCCTTCTATGGCACGTATATCCTTCCTTAGGTAAGATCATCAAAACTGTGCACAATACTCCAGGTGTGGTCTCACCAGGGCCCTATATAATTGCAGTAAGACGTCTTTACTCTTATACTCAAATCCTCTTGTAATAAAGGCCAACATACCATTTGATTTCTTAATTGCTTGCTGTACCTGCATGTTAACTTTCAGTGATTTGTGTACAAGGACACTCGGGTCCCTCTGAACATCAGTATTTCCCAATCTTTCGCCATTTAAAAAACTCTGCTTTTCTATTTTTCCTACCAAAGAGGATAACTTCACATTTCTCCACATTATATTCCATTTGCCATGCTCTTGCTCACTCACTTAGCCTGTCTATATCCCCTGCATCCTCCTCACAACTTACATTCCCACCCAGCTTTATAACATCAGCAAACTTGATACATTTGGTACCCCCTCCAAATCATTGATGTAGATAGTGAATAGCCGAGGCCCAAGCACTGATCCTTGCGGTACCCCACTAGTTACAGCCTGCCAAACTGAAAATGACCCATTTATTCCTACTCTCTGTTTTCTGACCGTTAGCCAATCCTCAATCCATGCTAGTATATTACCACCAATCCCATGAGCCCTACTTTTGTTTAATAACCTCGTGTGGCACCTTATCGAATGCCTTCTGAAAATCCAAATACACCACATCCACTGGTTGCCCCTTATCTATTCTGCTAGTTACAACCTCAAAATATTCTAACAGATTTGTCAAACATGATTTCCCTTTCATAAAGCCATGTTGACTCTGTCCAATCCTATCATTTTTTAAGTGTCCTGTTACCACGTCCTTAATAATAGCTATGTCCACTGGGGTCAGGGGGGCCTACCTGCGGCCGGGGCGGCGCTAGTTAAAGGGGAGGTGGCAGGCAGTCATTTGTGTTTCTGGCCGCCTCCTCCCTCTCGGGGCGCTACCTGGGAAAATTGGCCACGGGGGTGCTAACTTTTTCGGGATGCTAAAATTAGTGCCCTGGTGAAAGTAGCGAAAGGGGGCACTACCCAATTTTTACCTCATGGAATTTTGGAAAATGACAAGCAATGCATCCACTATCTCTATAGCCACCTCTTTCAAAACCCTAGGATGTAGGCCATCAGGTCCATGGGATTTATTGGCTTTCAGTCCCATTAATTTCTCCAGTACAACTTTTTTACTAATACTAATATCTTTCAGTTCCTCATTCTCACTTGGTTGTCCACTATTTCCAGCAAGTTCTTTGCGTCTTCTTCCGTGAAGACAGACACTATGGGCTGGATTTTCTGAATGGAAGTGGAACTGCTGCTTGCTGGGTCTCGGTCCCGCCTCCATCATCTTCTGGCCAACCAGCGGGATTTTTCCCTGACTGACCTTTGTAAGCCCGCCCTGCGGGCTCAGCAGGCCAATTTGGGGGAAGTCACTGACAGAGCACGTCAATGTCTGACGTGCCATCTGTCAAGATTTCTTGAAAGAAGAAATGTCAGCGTTTGACAGCTCTGTGAAGCTGTCAAACACTGACATTCTGTGTAGTTTGATGAGTCCTTGTGTTCAGGACTCATCAAACCTTTTGACTTTGTAGAAATCAGATGACTGTTGGTTCGGAGGATCCAACAGCCAGTCTGTGAAATCTACAATGAGGATGTCAGGACTCCGGATCCAGAGCGGCTGTAGGCAGAAATAAAGGTAAGTGAACATTTTATAACACTTTACACTCACCTCACATACTTACCACTCCACACTTGCACCTCTACATCTCACTTTCAGACCCCTCCGACCCCCCCACCCCGGTGGGGTTCTCAGAGGTTGGGAAGCCTGCACTTGAAAAGGTAAAATGGCACTAATCTTTTTTTCTGCCTGTCAACAGGCAGTTAAAAAGATTTAATCCCTTTCCCGCCTCGAGGAGACGGAACCCGGGTCAGGACGGCTTCCCGCCTCCTGGCGAAAGGGCACAGAGGCGGGATGGGGACGGGTTTGCCAGCCGCCCTCACTTTCTGCAAATTTACCGGCAGTCCCGCCTCCATACCCGCCTCCTCGGGGCTGGCAAAATCTAGCCCAAAGTATTTGTTTCATTTCTCTGCCATTTCCTTATTCCCCATTATAATTTCTCCTGTATCAGCCTGTAAGGGACCCATTTACTTTCACTGATCTTTTCCTTTTTACATACCTATAGAAGCTTTTACAGTCTGTTTTTATGTCTCTCGCTAGTTTACTTTCATTCTATTTTCCCTTTCTTTATCAATTTCTTGGTCCTCCTTTGTTGAATTCTAAAATCCTCCCAATCTCAGGCTTACTACTCTTTTTGGCAGCATTATAAATGAGCTATAAATTCATTAGATAGGATTACATAGGATATATGGCACAGAAACAGGCCATTCAGACCAACCAGTCCATGCCGGCGTTTATGCTTCGCACGAGCCTCCTCCCGTCTTTCCTCATCTAAATCTATCAGCATAACCCTCTATTCCCTTCTCCCTCATATGCTGGTCTAGCCTCCCCTTAAATGCATCTATACTATTTGCTTCAACCACTCCCTGTGGTAGCGAGTTCCACATTCTCATCACTCTTTGGGTAAAGAAGTTTCTTCTGAATTCCCTATTGGATTTCTTGGTGACTATCTTATATTGATGGCCTCTAGTTATGCTCTTCTCCACAAGTGGAAACATTCTCTCTGTATCCACCCTATCAACATTTTTCATAATTTTAAAGACCTCTATTAGGTCACCACTTAGCCGTTTTTCAAGAGAAAAGAGACCCAGCCTGTTCATCCTTTCCTGATATGTATAGCCTCGCATTTCTGGTATCATCCTTGTAAATCTTCTCTGCATGGCCAACACGAGTGCCTTTGGTATTGTAGAGTTGGAGACGCTGCTGCAAAGGTTGGTGTTGCATCTCCTGCCGACATTGGAGCTGAACGTCGCCCTCCAGTAAAAAATGTAAGTAAAAGCTGCATGAAGGGAGGTTGCCATCAGAGTCAATGCAGTCTTCCAGGTCCCTCGTATCTAGCTGCTAGTAAGGAAGAGGTTTACTGGTGTCAGGAGCAAAGTCACCTTGATAAGTGTGCTCCTAACTTTTAAATATATTTTTTGTATACCACACCGTCTGGGAGGTGCAATTTTAAACATTGTATATAATTCAAGCCTTTCAGCCATCAGCTTTACCTTTTGTTTTGGAAACTGGTGATTCGGTTGTTGCTGGTTCAATTTTACCATGCACTGCCTCGATAGCAAGCACCTGTGCTTCTAGTTTCTCTCTCAATTCTTCGCAAGTTACTGGGTAAAGTAGTAGGTAAGAAAACAATATGGCTTTAATAAAAACTAACAAAAAGGCAAAGTCCATAGTTGCTGATGTAACTAATTTGAGTAACATGGACAAATACAGCAAACCAAGGCAATCCAGGGGTGGAGTGTGTTCATGCTCACAAATGGATTCACAGATATATAAATATACAAAAAGGGCAAGTAAAGACCATCAGGGCCCATCAAGCCTGACCCATCCAGACAACAATGCCCACCTTCTAGTCCTACCATCCATATTCATCTCAAATAACCTAACTACAGCAAGTCCAATCCCTTCAGCATTTTAAAAACTTCAATCACATCTGCTCTAAGCCTGGGTTTCTCTAAAGTAAATAGACCTAACCCTTGAAGCCCTTTCTCATAAGAGACCCAAGGTTAGGCATCATTCTGATCTTTAACCTCTGCACCATCTCCAAAGCTTCAATATCCACACATTAACATTCGAAGTACACCATTAGAATATTTTGAGCAAAGGGGGAAGGGGCCAGTTACACAGAGCAGAGTCCAAGAATTTATCCCCTACAGGGTGAAAATGAATATTGACAGCTGAGCCCCTAAAGAGCCCTCATGAATCCTCTAGTGGGCACTTGCACAATCACATGGGCGAAGTTTGGGGAACAGAAAGAATCACCTATCGTGTCTCAGAAACATTTCAAAACAATTCCGATACAATTAATTATGTAATGTACTGATGTAAGCAAATATTTCAGCTATTTTGCACACAGTAATATCACTTAAATAGCATTGAAATGAATGACCAGTTAATCTGTGTTTTTTATTTGGTGGTGTAGGTCGAGAGAGGGATGTTGGCCAATACAATGAGAAAACTCACTGTTCTTAGAAAGGTGCCGTGGAATCTTTAAAGTCCACCTGAACCAATCTCCATTTTGGCAAAATAGCATATGCTGAGGGGATGGAAAGGAATAATTGAAAAAAATGAAACACAAATCACTGTTTTATTTTATGTGAGGGAAAAAATGACGAAGTTGTACAGTAATGACTATAGTGCTCACTGCAGGCACAAGCTCACAACCCTTGCTTACAAATCTCTACTAATGATTTGAACTGTAGTAAAACCCAACAACTCAAAAGCACTTTGCTTCTAAGTAAAATTGCACATTACCTTCTGGCTTCTCATTTGATGGATCATCAGAGACAACTGGTATACTGCCTTCTGTTGTAGTATATTTAGTAGTGTCCAAACTTAAAGCGCCTTCTTCCGCAGCACCTTTGCTACCGTCTAAAATTTTAAGTCCTTCTGCTGTCGTATCTACTCGTTCAGGAGAGTGCAACAGAAAAGAGGTCAAGTGAAAACGTTAATTAAAAATAAATGTTGACGGGATACAATGCTGGTTGAATACAGTTGATTTTTATGAACCTGGATATCCATAGCAAACTGATGTGTTGTGACATTATGGATAAATGGGCTAATACACTGTGCTGCAAATAGTTTTCCCCCACACTTCTGCATCCACTGAGTTTTTGACCTCATTTGGGCTACAGTGGTAGGTTTCAGATCAGGTGCTTCTTTACAGGGAAGGAGGGAATATCAACAAGCGAATTACTTTGTGCCAGTCTTGCACATCACTTGGGGGGTGGTTGCATGGTGACATGGGTAGACACCTGACAAGAGAATGGTGCATGGCTTCAGTGGAATGACTAAAACATGAGGGGAAACATAAATCAGCAAACCATCAAGAAATTCCACAACAGAAACACGCTGTGGTCAGTCCTTCAAAATTGAGCACATCCAAACAGTTTGAGTAAAGCAGGCCTGACATTCATTTTTGAAAAACTGCAATCTGGGTGTGCCAAGGCGCTGTGTGTGGTTCTACTTTAACATGCACTGCCTCGATAGCAACCATCTGTGCTTCGAGTTGCTCTCTCAATTCTTCGCAAGTTAGAGAAGGTCCAGTTACTGGACACTACAGGGTAAAGTAGTAGGTGAGAAAATAATATGGTTTTAAGAACTAACAAAAGGAAGGCAAAGCCCATAGTTGCTGATGTAATTAATTTGAGTAATATGGACAACTACAGCAAACCAAGGCAATCCAGGGGTGTAGTGTGTTCACGCTATCAAATGGGTTCACAGATGAATAAATATACAAAAAGGGCGAGTACAGACCATCAGGCTCCATCAAGCCTGACCCATGCAGACAACAGTGTACACCTTCAAATCCTACCACCCTTATTCATCTCAAATAACCAAAATAGACCAAGTCCAGTCCCTTTAGCATTTTAAAATATCTGCTCTAACCTTGTGTTTATACAAAGTAAATAGGCCTAACCCTTGAACCCAATCCACATAAGTAAGAGCCCCAAGGCTTCTGGTCATTCGCCTCTACATTTTCTCCAAAGCTTCAATATCCACACATTACCACTCTAGGGTTCAGCATATTTTGAGCAAAGGGGGAAGGGCCAGTTAAACAGAGCATGTCCAAGCATTTATTCCCTAGAGGGTGAAAATGGAAATTGTTAGCTAAGCCCCTAAAGAGCCCTCATGAATCCATCATCAAAGACCCTACCCACCCCAGCCACAGTCTGTTCGCCCCCCTGCCATCTGGGAGACGCTACAGATGCATTCGCACCCGAATGACCAGATTTAGGAACAGCTTCTTTCCCAGGGCTGTCATCCTACTGAACTCCACAAATAAACTCTAAAGCCTGCACATCTGCCAATGCACTTTATTATGTTTATGTTAATGTATTACAAGCCAAATGAATGTTGAATGTTTAAATGTCTTAATCTAAATGTACACGCTCGGGAGCCGCAAGCCTACATTTCGTTGTACTGCACTTGTGCACTAACAATGACAATAAAGTTGATTATGATTATGATTTAGTGGGCACTTGCACAATCACATGGGCAGAGACTTGGGAACAGAAATAAACACCTTATTGTGTCTCTTAGAAACATTTCAAAATGCTTCAGATATAATGAATTACACTGTAATGTACTGATGTAGGCAAACAGTTCAGCTGTTATGCATACAGCAAGTTCCCACAAGTAGTAATGAAATGAATGATCCAGTTAATCTGCTTCTATTTGCTGGTGTAGGTTGAGGGAGGAATGTTGGCCAAGTCACTGAAAACAATCTGCTCTGAGAAAAGTGCAATAAAAATCTTTATATCCCACCTGAGCCAATCTACTTTCTGGCAAAATAGCATACGCGGAGGAGAATGGGGTGGAATAATTGAAAAAAAGGAAACAAAAATCACTATTTTATGTGTGGAACAAATCATGAAGTAGTTGCACAGTAATGACTGAATATATGGTTCTCACTGCAGACACAAGCTCACAATCCTTGCTTACAAATCTCTGCTAATAATTTGAACTATAGTAAAACCGAACAACTCCAACGTACTTTGCTACTAAATAAAATTGCGCGTTACCTTCTGGCTTCTCATTTGCTGCATCATCAGAGACAATTGGTATAGGGCTTTCGGTTGTAAATTTAGAACAGTCCAAACCTATAGTGCCTTCTCCCACACCAGTTTTGCTGCAGTCTATAATTGTAAGTCCTTCTGTTGACGTATCTTTATTCGCATTCATTGGTTCAGGAGAGTTCAACAGAAAAAGAGAAAAGTCAAGTGAAAAAATTAATTAAAAATAAATTGACAGGATACATTGCTGTTTGAATAAAGTAGATTTTAATGAACCTAGATATCCATAGCAAACTGATGTGTTGTGACACCACAGATTAATGGGTGTCACTGTGCTGCAAATCTTTTTCCCCACACTTCTGCATCCAGAGTTTTTGATCTCATTTGGGCTACAGCGGTAGTAGCTGATTTCAGACCAGGTGCTTTTTTTTACAGGGAAGGAAGGAAAATCAAGTGGTGAATTAATTTGTGCTATTCTTGCACACTACTTGGGGGATGGTTTCATGGCGACACGGGTAAACACCTGATAACACGCAGGAGAATGGTGCATGGCTTAAGTGAAATGACTAAAACATGAGGGGAAACATAAATCAGCAAACCATCAAGAATTTCCACAACAGAAACGTGCTGTGGTATGGGGACACCAGTTGAGTACACTTATTAATAAAACTCTACTAATAATTTAAAAACTAATAAAATTAGTTCAACACTATTATGGTGGTAAGTATGCATCAAATTCTATCCATTCAGTAGTTTAGGCCAGAGGCCGACCCATGAAGAGAGAGAAGTAGGCCCCAGGCCATGGAGCCGGCGACAGTGAAGAAGAGGCCGCATTGGAGCATTCACATCCTGACGATGTGTTCGGCGAGTCGGGCAGAGGAGCGCAGCGCAACGAGCAGCAGCAGCAGACTCATGACACGCTGCAGCATGTCAGCTGGCAGCTCCATTTCGGGTAACTCGCAGTCCGGATGGGAGGAGGGGAGCCAGGCATGGTGGCCATAGCGGGAGAAGCAGGCCACCACACGTGGAGCCGGCAACAGTGAGGAGGCGGCCGCTGTGAAGAGGAGGACGGCGCGGCTGAGGGACATCGTACTCCCACTGCCACAGGAAGCCATTGTATTGACTCTGAACGCGGCGCTGTATGTATAGCTGACGCGTCCCTACGGGGAACAAGCATTCCATTGTACTGGTTACATATGGCAAATAAATCTAATCTGAATCTGAAACTTTCATTTTCTGATCCAACATATTAGGAATGTAGAAACAGGAGTAGGTCATTCAGCCCCTCAAGGTTGTCCGGTCATTCAATTAGATCATGGCTGGTCTGTCTCTGAATTCTATTTACCTGCCTTTGCTCCATATCCCTTGATAGCCTTATTTAACAAAAAGCCCTCGATCTCAGCAGGCACAACCTTTTGGGGGAAAGAGAGTTCCAGATTTCCACTACCCTTTGTGTGAAAAAGTGCTTCCTGAATTTACTCCTAAACAGCCTAGCTCTAATTTTATTATGCTCCCTTGTTCTGGATTCCCCCACCAGAGGAAATAGTTTCTCTGTACCTACCCTAATGAATCCCTTTATCATTTAAAAAACCTTGATTTACACCCTTTAACATTCTAAACTCAAGGGAATACAAAGCAAGTTTATGTAACCTGTCCTCATAATTTAAATGTAAGAAGTCACACAACACCAGGTTATAGTCCAACAGTTTTATTTGAAATCACAAGCTTTCGGAGCGCTGCTCCTTCGTCAGGTGAAGTGGAGAGATGCCTATAGACACAGATTATATAGTCAGAGAATAATGCCAGATGATTACAGGTAATCTGGCATTATTCTCCGACTACATAATCTGTGACTATAGGCATCTCTCCACTTCACCTGACGAAGGAGCAGCGCTCCGAAAGCTTGTGATTTCAAATAAAACTGTTGGACTATAACCTGGCGTTGTGTGACTTCTTACATTTGTCCACCCCAGTCCAACACCGGCATCTCCACACCATGGCTCATAATTTAACACTTTAAGCCCCAGTATCATTTTGGTGTCTCTGTGCTGCACCCCCTCCAATGCCCAAAACTGAACACACTACTCAAAAAGGGGCCTGGCCAAGGCACTGTACAACTGAACCATCACTTTCTCACCTTTGAATTCCAACCTCGCGATAAACCCCAACATTCCATTAGTCCTTTTGATTACTTTATGTACCTGCACACTTGCTTTGTGATTTGTGTGCATGAACGCCTGAATCCCTTTATTTCTCCACAGCGCCTGGTATCTCACCATTAAGAAAATATTCTAATTTGCCTTTCTCAGATCCAAAGTGGATCCCCACATCGAGCTCCATCTGCCATAGTTTTGCCAGCTCACTTAGTCTGTCTACGTCCCTTTGTAACTTCCTGCGCCCATCTACACAATTTATTGCGCCTCCTAACTTAGTATAATTTGCAAACTTGAATATACAACTTTCTATTCCTTCATCTAAGTTTTTAATATTAATGGTGAATAGCTGAGGCCCCAGTACAGATCCTCGAGAAACACCATCGTCACATCCCGCCACGAGGGTTAGTGGCAAAACAAAAGGACAAGACAGGAAAAACATGTTTTCAGGTATAATGCTGGAATAAAATTAAAAAGTAACTGTGGCAAACCAGGCACCTTGGTGGTGCTGGGGGACTTGATCCAATGTCACACATTATTGTGTGGGCTTGGCGATACTCAACACCAGGCATGTTCTCCTAGCAATTCTTCCGGGTAATTCTTGCAAAGTCACAGAACAACAGAGAAATGAAAGTGGATTGTCTTCAAAGTCAGGGAATGGTGCAAATAAAAAGAAAACTAAAATGTTATACAATAACCCACCACAAAGTTTCACAACATTGATGTAGTAGACTGCATTCATTACATAAATAATGGCTCACAACTCTCACTCATGAGATTCAGTAATTTGAAAGATAACTTGTAAAATTGAATAATTCCATTTTTTTTGGTTTGTGCTCATCTACATTCCACAATATTTATGTATTTTTCAACAATTAATGTCAGTGACTGATTTTAATCTCCAGTCACATCTGGCCAATAACTATGAGGTTAGGCATGAGTAACACAAAGCCAGCAAAGAAATTTTGCTGGCAGCTTCTGCAAATGTTCTGTTAGAATCCATCAAAATGCTTTTCAGAATTCAGACACTTTTTTTTAATACTCTCGAGTACAATAAACTTTTTAGTGTAGTTTATTTATTTGTATCTTGGCAGGTGCACAGTCCTTAGGGGAAACTTTCTTGTCTTGGTACTCGGGCTATGAAAGCAGTGCATTCACGTTAATTAAGAATGGTTGACTGACTCGAATCTTAAAGTGTTGGCCAAATTAACTATTCAACACGAGGTCCTGGGCTGAATTAGGCTTCCTGCTGGGAGCTTGTTCAGCTGGGAGGAAAATAATCTGGTATAGCAGCAACTCAGTGGCTGCAATGTAATAGTGAAATGATTTCTTTCTGTACCAAAGGGCTGGATTTTGCCAGCACTCAGAGGGCAGGTTTGGAGGCGGGTCAAAGGGTAAAATCGTTTTGATCGACAGTGGGTTGCGATCCTGCCGTCAACCCGCCTCCAAACAATTTTCCCAAGTGCCGAGTACCCGATTTGCGCATGACCCAACACCTAGCGGCGGGAAGAGGATTAAAGGCAATTACCTGCCTATTAACAGGTAGTTGCTAGTAGTTGACGGGCTATTTTTGAATTTTGCCGCTTCTGGCTCGGGTTTCCCGACGTCCAGACACCACACCAGGTAAGTGTGGCGTGTTGCGAGTCTGCTGTAATGTTTCTGGATTGATGACAGCTGCAGAAGTGGTGTGAAGGATCCAATGGTGCACTGGTGAGTCTCAAGAGGTAAGAAAATGTTGGGAAATGCATTTTAATCCATTTACACATTTCTTTAGGTTACAAGTTTTGAAATCCATGTCCAGTGCCACCTCATTGGGAAAAACTCGCTCACCAGTAACGGATCGCTTCTGTCACCTCACCTGCAGCTGCCATCTATTCCAGCCTATGGAGGGAGTCATTGGAGAGCCTGGGTGCAAGAGCTCACCTTTGTACAGTGATTGTCAGTGTTTGCAGCACCTTAAAGCTGTCAAACACTGAGAAATCAACTGTCAAAAAAAATTGTGCGTGGTCTCTAAGAAAACTGGCAGATGATACATCATCTGACAGGCTTCCTCTTAATTGGCCGGCAAGCCCACACAGCGGGCTTAACAAGGCCAATCAACATAAAATCACATCTGTGGGCCGGATGCAGTTGGGGGCGGGACTGGAAGCCGGAAACCACCTGACCCACACCCAACCCGTCTCCATTGAAAAAAATCGCCACCAAAGAGTCAGGAAATCTTTCCAGTTTTTGAAAAAGAACAATACTCACAGCAAATCTCTCATTTATTAACAGTTGTGGAGCTGCTTTTTCAGGAAGTGGACAAAAGAAAATTTGCCGTTTGCCATTGAAGGGCAACTTTGTCTCCCTCACCTACCCACAGGACAGCAAGAGGCGAAACAAAGGGTCAACACAGAGATCAACATTAAGAGGGCCTGAATGCAGAGGAGAAAGAAGTTTGCCAGTCTCAGAAAATGTGTCACAGTAAGGCTACCCAGAATTAACTGTAAAAGTAGATGAACAAAGAATACATGGCACAAAGAGTTTCCTCTCAACTTGTTACATCCTGGCTAAGGCCACATAAAAAGCACTCAGACAACCTTTTCATAGCTTCACATGCATGCTCATTCTTCAGCAGGGCATATTTTCTAATTACAAATTAAAACTGGAACTATTGGTACATTAGCACCTGCACAGGTAAGCTCACAAAGTAACCTACCAACAACATCTGGCAGCATGATGCATGTTCATTTGCTCTTGCACTAGTTGGGATGCACTTGGGCGCCACTCTAGATGCTCTTCCAACACTACTTTTCAGCTTGCACGACAAGGTGGCATGTGCAGAAGGGAGCAAGCCTGCACAAGACAAAGGCTGTGGAACTTTAAACCTTGTTTATTCAAAGAGACCATTCTGGGTATCTTGGGGCTGGAGAACATGGAGGGAGTGAAGAAGGTGACGATAGGGGCTCCCTCATACCATCCTTTTCCTGTTATATACACGTTCATCCTCGGTTTCTAAAGGCTATCTCCAAGAACAGAAATGAAGCAATCTATCATCTCATAGCACCCTGCACCACTCACTCCACTTGTTGCAAACAACAGCACATATACATCCACCTTGGGGATGTTGTTAGTTTGACAAATCATATAGAGCACAAGTCAACATGAGCATGGGATGGTGGCAAGAGGCACAGGAGCCTGTTACCTGGAGGGCAGCTAACATCCTTCCTCAGCTGCAGAACTCTGGGGTTTGAGGTTCGCAGGATCTGCATTAAAAAATAAAGGCTGCTACGCGAGCATGAATGTTTTTCGTAGTGATTTGAGAATGTGCAAAATACACTAAGGTGGCAACTGTGGAGTCCACTACCTACATCAGTGCAGTCATAAACAGCCACCAAGACAAATTACAGTCCACCATGGGGCTTCTGCAACAGAGGCCGGAATTTTCCAGGGGTTCAGCGGGCGGGATCAGTGGCGGGTCGGGTGGGAAAGTGTTTTTTTTTTGACAGCGGGTCAGGACCAGGCTGTCAACCTGCCGCCATGCGCGTTTCCCAATGTCGGGTCCATCAGCGCTGAGCAGACCAGACACGCAGCGGCGGGGGACCCAATTAAGCTGATTATTGCCTTGTTGACATCATTAATAATACATTTAACCTTACCTTTTCTCTTTAACTGCTTGCCCACAGGATCCATGTCTGTTAAGCTGAGGCAGGAGTTGAATGACAATTGAATAAGCTGATTACTTGACAGCTTGAAATGTGCTATAAAAGCTCCCACCTCACAGCTGTTCAATTTCCAAGCTCAGAAGCTGTTGCTTACTCAATTTGGAACACTGATTGAGCTTTATGCAGGCTGCAAGTGTTTGGAGCAAACTCTCTATCCAGTGTCACCTCATTGGAACAACCTTTCTCACCACTGTCAACTTGCTTCTGTCATCTCAACTTCACCTGCCATCTATTTCATCAGCATGGGTACCGTTTATACAGTTTCACCTTGGTCCTCAGAATCCCACCACGATCAGCCCCAACATCAGCTGAACCAGGCACACCAGCAGCAACAACACCACCACCAGCACCACCAACCTTCTCCACAATCACCTGATGCTGCACAGGACAGAGGGCATCAGCACCCGACCACATTGCTGCCTGGGAGATCAGATATACTTCACTTGACGCTGTACACCCTGGCTGCCACATGATGTGCCAGGTTGGCACCACCTCACACCAACACCATAAAGCATCTCTGCTATGTCCAAGCCATTCCTTTCACACTCCCCACTATTGCGGGAGGTACTGTTATGTCTCACCATTTACTGCAACTTCCACTTCCAAAAGGTGCAAACAAATCTGCCCAACAACGGAAAGTGTTGAAAATAAAGGTTTCAATGTTTGACAGCACATTAACAGAAACTTTACATGAACATTGGATAAAACACCCAAGTGGCTACCCTTGTGTGTTGTTAGTTGGTATGATTGCACTAGGATGAGGGTGAGTGTGAGGGGTGGCTAGTGAGATGGGGATGTGATAATGTAGATAGAGAGAGGGGTGATGGGTGGAGGTGCAAGGTAAGTTGGTGTGAGTAAGGATGTGCAGGAGTAGGGTGGGGAAAGCAGAGTGATGGGGATGTGATGAGAGGCACAGCAGGATGAGGTGGAGTGTGGCTTTGTACTGACATTTCGTGATCTACTGAGATTACTGAAAGGTTTGCGCCACTGCACCCAGGTCCTCCTGACTACATCCCTGCTTGTGCCCTCTGCAATGTGCAACCAGGCTGTTTAGGTCTCCTGGGGAGGTCTCTTCTGCCCATTGGAAGGGAAGAGGACCTCCCTGCATGCTGTGACTCCCTCTATAAGCATATGGAGGGAGTCACAGGAGTATCTGGGTGCAGCCCTGTGCCTTTGTGCAGTGCTCGTCAGTGTTTGCAGCACCTCAATGCTGTAGAACACAAAGCACAAATATCAAGATAAATTTGGACACGGTCCCTTTAAAGAAACCAGCTGATGACGCATCATGAAATGATGTCACCAGACCCATTTCCTCTAATTGGCACGGGAAATGCGCTGGGCGGGCTTAACAAGCCCCAGCAACGGAAAGTCATTTCACAAAGCAAGATGGAGCCAGCAGCGGAGCCGCGACCCGCCACCGACTGCCCCGAACCCACCGAGGTAAATAAAACCACGGCCAGAGTTTCACTGACGAAGATCCTTTCCACAGTGAAAGTATCTTAGCTGAGGATGCTCACACTGGTGTTTTGGAGGCCGTGAGTTGCAGTTTCCAAGAAGCTCATTTATCTGGCTTTAACATGTTGAGAAATCAGATAGAAAGAGCCATTATACAGGGTTTCTCTGTCCTTCATCTTGCACAGAGATCAGTGGACATGCTAAGGAATTGCCCAGTAAGAGGGCATGCCTAGTGAGCACAGATGAAACTGCTGTCCCTCAAGACAATACCACATCTAGCTCATCCAGCTATGCTGCTTAAATGACAGTAAATATGCTGAAAACTAGGCAGGACCAGCTAGTGACCACAAACACAACAACCAGCCATCTCATTTACATCTCTGATTGGGGAAGCACCTAGAAAGAGCATGAGGTTAGTTTGAGAGTATCTTCTAGAAACTAACATCAGTAAAACGGAGTAATTTAGCAACAGAATATACACAAATAACAGGGAAGAGAAACATGCTCCACAGTACCTGTACCAACACAATATATTGCACTCAATTCAGAGACAGTAGCCAACAATCTTTTATACCAAAACATCACCAATTGAAAAATAAAAAGCATTTTGTCAGAAGTCAACATTACCTATCTGGCTTACATCAGCAAGATTTGGTGGCATGGTCTTTTGCGTTGGATCATCCTTTTCATCCTCGGTTTTCTTTGTTGAAAGTTTATCAGTTGGAGTACCTGCAAATGCAGGAAGATGCACAACATCAGCATGTACAATTTCTGGTGGATTGGAACAAATACATTGCTGTTGAAATACCATTTATTCCTAATAAAATTATTCTAACCACATGAAATGATTCAGTAGCACAGAAAGTTGGTGCACACACGGTCTGATGGAGGGCTAGTATATGCGTTTGTGCCCAGCAAAGCTTGCTGAAGCCAGGAAGTTTCCTACACATATTCTACCTACCAGTTACAAAGAGGCAATTTATCTACCTTGTTAGGTTCTTACTCAATCTTTGAATCATTTCTTTCAGCATTCAACCGTGCCTGTGGCTTGAGCTATTTGACATGGGCATTAACATCTTTCTTGATCGTTTTTTTTTTTTTTTTTTTTTTTTTTTTTTTTTTTTTTTAATTGGAGTAATTTCAAGCGCAGGAAGTTGCACAACATTATTTTCCACAGTGTCAGGACTTTCAACTCTACCCTATTAATTTACAGGAGACTTTGTTATATCTGGCACCGACGGGACCCAACTGTTGCCGATCTATCAAAACTGCCGGACATACAAAAGTTAATGTTGAAGCATACGAAGGTTTTCATCTCCGTATCTGACAACAAACACTGTTGCTTAGCAACAGCTTGTAAACAGTCAGCCCGTACCTTGGAAGCGTCTCTGTAGCTTAGCAACAGCTTTAGAGAGACTTTCCAGAGCCCGACTGTTGAAAACAAAGCCACGAGAAGAAAAAAAACCTAACAAAACGGCTCCTGATTTCTGCCGGTAGATCGTTTCCGGACATACAACCTCCGGATAAACCAAAGTTTCCTGTATAGTGATTTATTCAGGTGGCAACATTAGAAGAGAAAAAGGGGGAAAGGTCAATGAAATAAAGGGGATTTGTAGAAATCCACAGATTTTAGAACGTGGATTGGCAGGTAGCAAATTCAAGAAAGGAGAAAGAAAACAGGGAACTATAGACCAGTTAGCCTGACATCAGTAGTAGGAAAATGCTAGAATCTATTATTAGGGATGTGGTAACAGATTGAGCAGAATCAACACAGATTTATGAAAGGGAAATTGTGTCTGACAAATCGGAGTGTTTTTTGAGGTTGTAACTAGCAGATTAGTTAAGGGGGAACCAGTGGATGTTGTGTATTTGGATTTTCAAAAGCATTAGATAAGGAGTCACACAAGAGGTTATTACACAAAATTAGGGCTCATGGGATTAGGGGTAATGTATTAGCATGGATTGAAGACTGGTTAATGGACAGAAAACAGAGAGTAGGAATAAATGGGTCATTTTCAGATTGACAGGCTGTAACTAGTGGGGTACCGCATCAGTGCTTGGGGCTCAGCTATTTAAAAACTATATTACAGGTTAAGTGAGTGAGCAAGAACATGGCAGATGGAACCTAATGTGGAGAAATGGTAGGAAAAATAGAAAAGCAGAATACATTTTAAATGGAGAGATTGGAAAATGTTGATATTCAGAGGGATCCAGGTATCCTTGTACACAAATCACAGAACGTTAACATGCAGGCACAGCAAACAATTAGGAAAGCAAATGGTATGTTAGCCTTTATTACAAGATGATTGGAATACAAGAGTAAAGAAATCTTACTGCAATTATACAGGGCCTTGGCGAGACCACACCTGGAGTATTGTGTACAGTTTTGGTCTCCTTACCCAAGGAAGGATATACTTGCCATAGAGGGAGTGCAACAAAAGTTCACTGGATTGATTCCTGGGGATGCAGGGGGGGGTGGGGTGGGGGAGATTGTCCTATGAGGAGAGATCGAGTAGACTAGGCCTATATTCCCTAGAGTTTAGAAGAATGTGAGGTGATCTCATTGAAATGTATAAAATTCTTAAGGGGCTTAACAGGGTATATACTGGGAGGATGTTTCCCTTGGCTGGGGAGTCTAGAACCAGGGGTCACAGTCTCAGAATAAGGGGTCAGCCATTTAGGACTGAGATGAGGAGAAATTTCTTCAAAGAGTTGTGAATCTTTGGAATTCTCTATCCCAGAGAGCTGCGGGTGCTCAGTCGTTGAGTATATTCAAGACAGAGCGATAGACTTTTGGCTACTAAGCGAATCAAGGGATATGGAGATGATCGGAAAGGTGGAGTTGCGGTAGAAGATCAGCCATAATCTTACTGAATGGGGGAGCAGGCTCGAATGGCTTACTCCTGCTCCTACTTATGTTCTATGCAAAATTGCTGGAATTAAAGCATTTAAAAAAAGTTCAATGACAGCAACAAATTTACTTAGTCAAGTACCATGGAATAATAGTAAATGTGTGCCGACAATTCCAAACAAGCTCCTCTTGCCAGGTATATTCCCATAGCAAGGAAATAAAGGTTGGCAGGCAATACTCCTTGGCACACGCTTGTCCATCTTCTAGCAGCTAGCTAGTAATCAGAATAGGTAAAGGCCTGGAAATAAGTCACACACCCAGAGAATGGTCCACCAAAAGAAAGCAACAGGGGAAAATGAAGAACAATGTGTAAAAACATGAATTAAAAAAAATAGGTTCCACAGCAGTAAATTCAGTTTTTACCAACTTCACTGGTAAATGCTAATTTTTTTTTTTTTTTTTTTTTTTTTTGAGTGGTGAAACTGGAAAAACATTTGCATCTGTAATGTCAGGATGCATGTTGAATAGCCTCGATGATGACTATTAACAAAACGGATACATTACATACAATAATCGCAATATACTGCTGCACAAACTACAAAATTAGATTTTACATCAACTATTGCGCATTTCAGTCAAACTTTAAAAATATTTTGGCTTCATGATTTTTCAGTGCAGAGTTATCCACAAATACTATAAATGTATTTAACTGCTTGACAGTATTTTGTGATCACAGAAATATATTACATTACTTTCAGAATTGCCAATGAGGACATAAAAAGTGTTGCTCATGAAATGTGTAAATAATTGCTGGTTGTCATAATTATGCCTCGTTAGTATCTTGCTTTCTTTCTTGAGGTTTAATGATGTTCAAAACAAAAACTGGTTTTCTCCAAATTTATCCTTTATTGAGGTGGGAGATGGGGGGGGTGGCTCTAATTTCTTTCCACTGATTTTCTCCTGATTTTTGATGCTAAAAGAATGAAAAACACCCAAAAATAAACAAGTTTTTAAATTGGCAATAAGATCTGATTTTAAAGATCTTTAAATATATTGCACTCAATACAAAGACACTAGCACATGACCTTTGCTACTAAAATGGCACTAATAATTTGAAAGATAATGAGTAATCCTGGAAAGAAATTGTATTTTTCTGGATGTGAACATGAGGTGAAAATGTCAACATTACCTGGTTTGCTAACATCAGCATGATCTGGTGACATGGCCTCTGGTGTCGTAACATCCTTTTCTCGCACTGTTTCATCTGTTGTGATTTCATCAGTTGGACCTTCCCCAACATCCTGGCCTACAATTTCAGAATCTCCTACACCAAATGAATGAGAAAAATTAGATTGTAGTACAAATAGAATAAATGCTTAGCTGTTGCAAGCCATTGAGTTGAAACATAATCTAACCACATAAAACCAGAATGGTTGATTGGCATGCTGGGTTGCTGTATGCATCGTCAAAGGAACTGACAAGGTTACATACGTATCCTAAAACTCAATAGGAAAGTACGTGTCCACAAGTCTCTTCATGCTTATTTGCCGATTTCAGCAGGACTGTTGGGGGATGGCGAATGGAGGTTAGGCTTTTCCTCAAAGTATGGGCAAATGAGTCATCTTGATACACTTTCATGCAAATCTTACCTGCCAGCTGCAAAAAGGGAGCAAGGCACCTTGTTGCCCTGCCATTTGAGCGATAGGTTGTTTGCCCCTATTCCCCTCCTTTCTGGTCCGTCCCTTTACCCCACTTTGGCAGGGGCTAGGTGGGGGCAGATTGTCTAACATCAAACTAAAAGAAACCTATCATACAGAGGATTGGCATACACTCACTTGCATCGATTCCTTAACTGCTTTCGCCAGCCTCCCCACCTTCAGGCTTCATAAACTTCAGCAAATCCAGACCTCCCCAGTTTGTGTCTCCTACTGTACTAAATCCCATACACCTATCACTCTCATGTCACCAAAGGCTGTCTGTACTTCTACAATTCCAGAATCTTCTACTCCACCAAATTAATTTTGAGAAAATCAGGATCTTTGTACTTATATTAAATCGCTATGGCTCTGCTCCTCTCAATCTTAACCTTCTCCAGCTATATATTCCTGCTGTATCCTCTTCTCTGTTGACTCAGGGTTACTCATTGTTCGCCATGCCTCTTCGCCACTCATCTTTCAGTTATAATACCCTTGCCCTCTAAAATTGTAACAAAACAACTTAGCTATCTTCCTACCTACCTTAAAAGGCCTCCTAAAAAACCATCTCTTCAAACAAGTCTCAAGTCTACTCCCTCCTCACCTCAAACAAAAATAATTGAATGACAGCAGCAATCGATTGCACAGTGGCATCTCTACTCTGTCGTAGTTTTGAGCCCACAATTCCACATGAGCTTCTTGTGTTGGCCATAATTTTGGGGGGGGGGAGAAAGCATTGAAGGAGAGACGCAAGACCCGCAAAAATGAGGTGAGCCACTTTGGGATACACTTGTGCATCTACTGCAGTTAGTTACTTCGTAGTCAAGAGAAAGACCTGGAAACAACACACATACCCACAGTTGAATGGGGTGTAGTGCAAGACATGCGGGCTCCAAAAGGATGCAGTTGGAAAAATTACAAAACAGAGAAAATATTAATGAAAATTAATTGCACGGCAACACAACATATCTGCAGACCAGCCAACAATCTTTCAACTGAAATGTCACCAGTGATTTGAAAGATCGGACTTCATTAGTCAATGGACACTAATTTTATTCTATCAGCAATTAACAATACCTGTAGGTTTGATAATATCAGCAACCTCCGGTGACACAGACTCTTGTGATGTTTTATTTGCTGGTGACAGAGACTCTTGAGATGTTGGATTTGCTGTTTCTTCATCAAGCAGAGTAACTGCAGATACAGAAGATTCTCCCACATCATAAGCTACAAATTCAGAACTTCCTATTCCAGCAAATCAATGTGTTTGTGTGTGGATGTTGTAGCATTGAGAGTAAAAAAAGAGAAAAAAAATAGGTTATCATACATACAGGTAAGGAGAAGTAAGGAGAAATATATGGCTGTTGGAATGCAATATATTTTGGGGAAAAATGGTCCAGTCACATTAGAATAAAATAATCCAGTGGCACAATAGGTTAGCGTACACACTCGGATGGTAAAACAAAGGTCTCCTTATGCTGAAATTCTATGATTCAACAAAAATGATACCTTGTGTAGTACAAGAAATTTCATCTGCCATTATTTCAATATCTCATTTGAGGATGTCAGTTTTTGGACTAGATATTCTCTCGAGTTCAGTGTCACCACTAGTCACTCCTGTAAGTGGACCACATGGCCACTTTCGATCCAAAGTGCTCCATTTTCTACACAATATGTAGTTACACAATAGCATGGCTCAGAGAATGCAACAAAGAATGTTTACTCCATAACATTGGCTACTGAAATATAACATGCTGCCGTTTAAATTCTCCTCTCTTTATAGAATTGAATTCAATATGAGCTCTATCGAGATGAGGCATTAACTTTGGATCCATAACTGATTTACACAAGGTACACAAACAGTATAGTTTCCAAAGTGAGAACATATTTCATACACAGCTTGGTTTATGAAAACAATAAAAACATAATTTACTTTCTCTCTAAGCATATTAAATGGTATTAAGACAGAAGACCATTTATTCTAGCTTAACTCTTTGATGCTATGTTTGCCCAGGCTTTTTCTGCTAGCTGCAAAGTTATTAAAAAAACCAGACAGAGGGAGACTGAGTCTGTGAATTGCCCCTTTAAGTCTGTGCGAGGGGGAGGGTCTGCACTGACCTCTCAATCACAGTGGACTCCAACCAACCAATGGCATATTCCTTTTAGCCAGGGTCTCAGAAATCGTTGTCAATTGAAGTTACTACCCTCAGATGAGAACCCAACCTTTGAATTGGGGTCAGGAAGCTCCCAAATATTTGCCTGGCTAGGCCCTCCACTGACCGAATGAAATAATAGTGACACCCTGGGCCATTAGGTATTGCAAGGAACCATCTTCGCATAATGAGGTATTTGAGATTGTACACAACCACCCTCCCTATAGATAGCTAATTGACACTTCAAATTTCTACACATTTCTTTTCTCTATTCTTATTTCCAATAGGTAATACTTCACATTTTGTCTATATTGAACTGCATCTGCTACCTATTTTCCCAGGTTATTAGCCTATCAATCGCCTCCTAGTGATTTCATAGTCCTTATCACAATATCTCATACCACCAGTGATTTGGTGTGAACAGCAAACATTGATATTGTTCCCTCTAGTAGGGCAGATGCATCCTTTAAATGCAGCTGAAATAAGACAGTTTTTCATATTATCTAACCCTTTGGGCCAAGAGACAATGAAGCTCTACATATCTGCTACAGCCAGTGAAAACCAAATTTAATCCACATTACTCTGTCCATCTAAAGTCATATAAAAATGGCAATACAGCAATTTCCCTCAATTGAAATAAGACAAAGCTCTGCTTTCCCCTCACAACCATCCCATGTGACTCTCATGCGCCTCCTAGAGGATGAGAAATTGTACACTTGCTTCTGCTCCTAGTCGGGGAATGATACATTGCATCAAAGGGCCTAAAGGAGGCAAGGAGAAATTAATTGAAAAAAAAATGAACATTCATATCAATTTAAAAACAAACCTAGAAAATCTGTCACTACTCCAATGCATTGTGGTGCCTCGAGCACTTATTAACATTCTATCTAGTGACATGAAGGATGATAAGCAAAACGGAACAAATCAGTAGTTTTCTATTATTGAGCATTGAATTGAATTCCTTTAGCAGTCTTTGCAGCAGCAGGAGGGTACATGTTTTCACCCATGATTCCCCACTGTAACCTAGGCTACTGAGGGGTGAGGGGGCATCGTGTGGAGGCCAGTTATTTCCACAGGTGCACCGTTAAGGAGCAGAAGAATAGGATCGTAAAAACATAGCAAATTATCTAGAATTTATATAGAAATATAGGAACAGAAGTAGGCCATTTCGCCTTGTCAAATCTGCTCTGCAATTCTGTTAGCTATGGAAGATCTATCCTTTTAATCCCACTTGCACACCCTTCCTATGTATTCCTCAAGGTGCTTATTTTCCAAGTATCTCTCTAATTTTTAAACATTTCAATTGATTCTGCACAGCAGCAACGTAACAAGCTGCTATTATCCAAGAAAACTTTAGTTGTAAGTAAAAATTAAGAATTTTTAGTCAGTTTTACTTGCAGGTGACTCAACAACAGAATATTTTATGATCATTGTTGTATCAGCTATTCCATCTTCTGGCTCTTTAGGAGGACCCTGTTCTGACACTTCAGGAACAGCTTCGGTGGGTTGATCAGAAGGATTCTCTGCTTCCTCAGATGCATTGCTTTGTTCTTTAGACTCCTGGATGTGGTTTTCGTTTTCTGCCATTTGTCTGCAAAAAATAGAACAGTTAAATCCTTATGACAATGCTTTCAAGTACTGTGCCCAATTTTTTAAATATAGTATGTACTGCCTTAGAATAAACTTGTCAATTCATCTAATGGCACAATGGCTTTAAAATGAAGGAAGCAGGAATAACTTCCCCAATTCAGACATCTTTAGTCACATATTTCCATTGGGATGAAATCCTGCAAGACCTATTCCAGGTATGAACCACCTTCTCCTACGTGTTTCCTACATTACAGCAGTGACGATACTTCAAAAGTGCTTCATTAAAGTACTTTATTTACTTTGGTAAAGCGTTTTGGGTCATCCTGAGGTCGTGAAAGAAGTTATATAAATGCAAGTTCTTTCTTTTTCTTCTTCGTTGTTCCTGTTCAAAGCTAATGACAGATGTTTGCAGCATTGCTACCTCGAGTTCGTGTGCCGGTGTGTCACCAGTGTGGTAGGATCAATGCACAGGAGGGACCATGAAAGTCACTTCAAACTTGATATATAAGCCAGGCCAACATGCTTACTGCATGCACAAGATAATTTTGTTTTGAAAACTCTGCTTTTAAAACCCCTGATGGTTTTTGAGGCTAGCCTCCCAGTTTAGGTTTGGATGTCATACCAAGAAAATACTTTATTTAACTGATAGAATGCCTTAAACTTAAGAACATAAGAATTAGGAGCAGGAGTAGGCCATACAGCCCCTCAAGCCTGCTCCGCCATTCAATAAGATCATGGCTGATCTTCGACCTCAACTCCACTTTCCCGCCCGATCCCCGTATCCCTTGATTCCCCATGAGTCCAAAAATCTATCTGTCTCAGCCTTGAATATGCTCAAAGACTCAGCATCCACAGCCCTGAGGTAGAAAATTCCAAAGATTCACAACCCTCCAAGTGAAGAAATTCCTCCTCATCTCAGTCTTAAATGAAACTTGGTCTCCTCTTTACTTTCTAAAAAGCAGGGAGGATACCTCTGAAATCAGGAATTTGACAGCAGCAGCCAGAATGCCCCAAGGCCCAAAGAGCTGCTTGGATAGTAGAGAAAACATAACTTGGGGCACCTCTTTAGCTGAGCTGCCTATCCACCCCAGGCCTTCCCATCGGAGGGGGATCCTGCTGCAAACCCAACGCTATTTTTGGCAGAACCCTCATGTCTTGATGCCTCATGGCCACAAGTCCAAGAAAAACAAATCAAGGAAAGTCCCCTCTTCCCTCATATGCATGTCACTGCTGGGCCTGCACCTACTGCAGGCACAAGCTCAGCTCTATGCCCCCAGGGAAGCTCAGGAAATTATGGGGCAAGATAAAGGGGGCAGAAAGTCCTTGTTAATGGACTTTCCCCTCTTATTTCTAACCTTCGTGCCAGGGGATAGGCACTGCTAAGCAGCAAAGGTTAGGAAAATTAGTCGCTAAGTTTTATAGCTGCAACACAGCTTGGAGGTTAGGTAGCATGAAACCCCCATTTTTGCTCTCACAACCCTGCTCCCATGCAGTGTCTATCTATATCAGAATCATAGAATGGTACAGCACAGGAGGCCACTTGGCCCATCGTGCCCATTCTTTCAAAAAGCTATCCAATTAGTCCCAACCCCCCCCACCCCCGGCCTTTCCCCATAGCCCTGCAAATTATTCCTCTGCTTATTTATCCAACTCCCTTTTGAAAGTTATTATTGAATCTGCTTTCATCACCCTTTCAGGCAGTACATTTTGCGTCACCTCTGGTTCCTTTGCCAATTACTTTAAATCTGTGTCTTCTGGTTACCGACCTTTCTGCCACTGGAAACAGCTTCGGCCTTATTTACTCTATCAAAGTCCTTCATAATTTTGAACACCTCTATTAAATCTCCCCTTAACCTTCTCTGCTCTAAGGAGAACAACCCCAGCATCTCTAATCTCTCCATGTAACTGAAGTCCTGCATCTCGGGTACCATTCTAGTAAATCTTCTCCACATCTTGGGTTTCCTCCGGGTGCTCCGGTTTCCTCCCACAGTCCAAAGATGTGCGGGTTAGAATGATTGGCTATGATAAATTGACCCTTAGTGTTAGGGGGATTAAATACGCGGGGTTACGGGGATAGGGTGGGATATGTGTTGGTGTAGGGGTTACAGGGATTAGGTGGGATATGTGTCGGTGCAGGCTCGATGGGCCAAAATGGCCTCTATCTGCACTGTGGGGTTTCTGTGATTTCTGTGATCTTCTCTAAGGTCTGGACAGCCTTCCTGAAGTGTGGTGCCCAGAACTGGACACAATACTCCAGTTGGGGCTGAACCAGTGATTTACAACGGTTTAGCATAACGTCCTTGCTTTTGTAATCCAGAGCTCTATTTATAAAGCTAAGGAGCCCGTACACCTTCTCAACTTATCCTGCCGCTTTCAAAGATTTGTGTACGTACACCCCCCAAGTCTCTGTTCCTGCACCCCCTTTAAAATTGTACCATTTAGTTTATATTGCCTCTCCTCATTCTTCCTACCAAAATACGTCACTTCACACTTCTCTGCGTTAAATTTCATCTGCCATGTGTCTGCCCATTTCACCAGTCTATGTCCTCCTGAAGTCTGTTATTATCCTCCTCACTGTTTACTATAGTTCTGAGTTTTGTGGCATCTGCAAACTTTGAAATTATGCCCTGTATATCCAAGTCCAGGTCATCAATATATATCAAGAGTAGTTGTCCGAATACCGGCCCCTGTGGGCCACCACTGTATACTTCCCTCCAGTCTGAAAAACAACAGTTCACCACTACACTCTGCTTTCTGACCCTTAGCCAATTTCGTATCCAGTTCTATTGAGATTGGATGTGTGCTGGAGTACTGGAGAGTGGCAAATGTGATACCCATTTGCATAAGGGAGACAGGGCCAATCTGGGTAATTTACAAGCTATTTGCTTTAATACATTTTAGAATCTTTAAAAGGTAAAATTACTAAATATCTAAATGGATAAAATACAAATCCCACCATGGCAGCTGGGAAATTTAGATTCAGTTAAATTAAGTAAATCTGGAATTTAAAAAAAAAAGGTTAGTGGCAGTAATGCTGACCATGAAATTACCGGCTCACCATCTTCTCAAGGACAATTAGGGATGGGCAATAAATGCTGGACTTGCCAGCGACACCCACATCCAATGAATAAAAACGTCAAATAGGTTTGATGTTTTTAATAAGCGATAAACCTGGACCATGATTGGGGGTCGAGGCATTGGGGCCAACCCAGGGGGAATGTGGCACAGACATAACCCACGGGGCCGAGACGCCGACTCAACCCACAAAAGCCCGGGGTTTGCCGACCTCCAGCTGGGCGGCCCCAGTTACACTGTCGCCGGTTACACTGTCCCCGCTCGGCGAACCCAGTTACACTGTCCCCGCTCACACGGTCCCTACCTGCGGGCCCTCGCTGTCCCTGCTGGGCGTCCCCTACCTGCGGGCCCTCGCTGTCCCCGCTCACACGGTCCCTACCTGCGGGACCTCGCTGTCCCTGGTGGGCGTCCCCTACCTGCGGGCCCTCGCTGTCCCCGCTCACACGGTCCCTACCTGCGGGCCCTCGCTGTCCCCGCTCACACGGTCCCTACTTGCGGGCCCTCGCTGTCCCCGCTCACACGGTCCCTACTTGCGGGCCCTCGCTGTCCCCGCTCACACGGTCCCTACCTGCGGGCCCTCGCTGTCCCCGCTCACACGGTCCCTGCCTGCGGGCCCTCGCTGTCCCTACTGGGCGTCCCCTACCTGCGGGCCCTCGCTGTCCCCGCTCACACGGTCCCTACCTGCGGGCCCTCGCTGTCCCCGCTCACACGGTCCCTACCTGCGGGCCCTCGCTGTCCCCGCTCACACGGTCCCTACTTGCGGGCCCTCGCTGTCCCCGCTCACACGGTCCTCTACCTGCGGGCCCTCGCTGGCCGGGTCCGGTGAGAGAGCCTCGAGCCCCGGGCTTCCCCTCAGCCAGCTGTTGTCAACGGCGCCATGGCAACCGGTGCGCGCTCGGGCCGACCGTCGGAAAGCTGAGCATGCGCTGTGCCGACACGCTGGATTCCCCATTGTCCGATGCTGAGCATGCGCTGTGCCGACAGACTGGATTCCCCATTGTCCGGTGCTGAGCATGCGCTGTGCCGACACACTGGATTCCCCATTGTCAGGTGCTGAGCATGCGCTGTGCCGACACACTGGATTCCCCATTGTCAGGTGCTGAGCTGAGCGCCTGCTTTTAAACCGCAATCATTTACAGGCACTGCTCTGAGACAACTGTTAAGCCGGTGTGAATCTGTCTGATGCAATTTTCGGAGAAGGTGCCGCTCATAGAATTCAACTTTTTCCCCATAACACTGCAAATTAGTCTACTTTCAAGTACATATCCAATTGTCTTTTAAAAGTTTCTATGGAATCTGATTCTACTACCTTTTCAGGTAGTGTCTTCTGTTGCCTAGGTCCTAAGCTGTGGAATTCCCTGCCTGGTCACCTCTCTTTCCTCCTTTAAGACGCTCCTTAAAACATATTCTTTGACCAAGCTTTTGGTCACCTGCCCTAATTTATCCTTATGTGGATTGGTGTCAAATTTTTTTGTCTTAAAATACTCCTGCCTGTGCAGCGCCTTGGTACGTTTTACTATGTTGAAGGAGTTAAATAAATACAAGTTGTTGTTGTAGTGTGTTCCAGATATTTCAACCCTCCATGTTGAAGAAATCTCTCATTTCCCCTCTACGCCTTTTGCCAATTATTTTAAATCTATGACCTCTGGTTACGAGGAAATAGTTTCACCCTACTTGCTCTATCAAAACCTCTCCTAATTTTGAACACCTCTATCAAATCTCCCCTTAACCTTCTCTGCTCTCAGGAGAACAATCCTAGCTTCTCCAATCTCTTCACATAACTGAACTCCCTCAGCCCTGGTATTCAGGTAAACCTCCTTTGTATCCTCTCTGGGGCCTTGACTGTGGTGCCCAGAATTATACACAATATTCCAGCTGAGGCCCAACCAGAGATTTATAAAGATTTAGCACAACTTCCTTGTTTTTGCATTCAATGCCCCTCTTTACAAAGCAAAGTATCCCATTCACTTTCTTAACCACCTTATCAAGTTGCCCTACCACCTTCAAAGATTTGTGAATATGTACCCCCAGCTCCCTCTGTTCTTGCACTACCCTCAAAATAGTACCATTTAGATTATACTGCCTCTCCATGTTGTTTCTCCCTCCCTTTTTTTCCTCCTAACCCCTTTTCCGAAATATCACAAACACTACCAGCCATTAAGCAACACACCTTATATGTGAAAAGCAAAATGCAGCAGAGGCTGGAAATCAAACAATAGAAAAAGTTGAAAACAAATAACCGGTCATTCAGCATCTTTTGGAGGTAACAGTCTTTATTTTTTCAGAAATGTATTTATACAATTTTTATTTCCTCCATAGTGTGGGAGTCATCAAAAGAAAACTGAAACACCTGCAACCCTAAAAACAATTTCCGACAGCAGTTTTTTTGGAGAGATACATGCAATGAAGAAATCCCATCCACCTCTAGCCCAGAGTGAGAAGCTATTTGCCAGCCTTGTAAAGTTTGATCAGTTTTGTTAGCTTTTTCCAATGCTGAGGGAGAAAATTGTGTAGCATCCAAACTCTGGGCAAATGCCCATGTATTATTAATTTCTCTTGTGATGCATTTTGAATGAAAAAGCTTACATTTTTACAGCACCACAATCTCCTTGGAACATTCCAAAATGTTTTACAACCAATGAATTACTTTTGAAGTGCAGTGTCTTATGTAAGCAAGTGTGGCTGCAAATCTGCACATAGCAAGGTCCCACAAAGATTCAACCAAGCAATTTCACAGCAGATTGTACTAGAGCAATGGAAGGGAAACCCCCAGGAGCACTGGTTTCATAATCAGCGAGAGCAGTTCCACTTCAAAAGTGCAGAGTAGTAGGGGGTACATCCTAAACTGAGGGTGTTCTAAGAGACAGCGAGGGGACAAATCCAGTCCAAGATCTTCCATCACAAAGCCTAATTGGGTTCTTCCTTTTCTGCATGCTCACGCATATGACCACCTGCAGCCTGTTTAAACTTCCTGGGCATGGAGGATTGAAAACAAGCTTGGTCTAAATCAACCTGCATCCTTTCCACTCATGAATGGTACTTTGAACCATGAAACCTTGCACTGCTGATAGCTAATTACTGTCTGCAGCTCTTCCAGTCAACATAAGATATAGGAACATATAGGAGCAGGATAGGCCATTTGGCCCTTCGAGCCTGCTCCGCCATTCAGTAAGATCATGGCTGATTTTCTACCTCATCACTTTCCTGCACTATCCCCATATCCCTTGATTCCCTTAATATTCAAAAATCTATCAATCTCTGTCTTGAATATACTCAACGACTGAGCCTCCACAGCCCTCTGGGGTACTCAAAGCTGTGAGTAGTTGAATCTTACAGATCAGGAAGTTCCCAGGTTTGATCCCTCCTCTGTATGGAGTTAAATGGCCTCAGGTGAGTTTGTGGTAGGACTGTTACAATTGGTCTCATTAAATATTTTAATCAGGGGTCTAATACCCCAATACCAAATTGGGTAAAAACTGGGCACAGAAGAACAGATTACATTTTTCAGGTTTCACTTACCTTAATGTGGAGCTAGAGAGACAGAAGGAGTACCCCTTCTGGCTCCACTGCAACACCTCGTCCCAGGACGTACCTGCGGGCCGGCTTGGCGTTCAAGCTGGATGATTTTGGGGAGGCCCAGAACAGCGAGCTGCATTGGGTAGTCCAATTGGCACCCGTAGCTCGCTGTTATTATGGAAATGCGGCTCAATTTGGATCAAGCCTTGGGCCTCGACCTTTAACACATTGCAAATTTCAGGCCAGTTCCCAGCGATAATCCAACTCCTCCCCCGGCATCTCTGTGTCAGGGAGAGGAAAAGGGGAACAGCCAGGATTCCCGCTCCTCTACGTTATTTAGCAATCTCTCCTTTAAGTGCACCTGGACGTCGAGTGAGGGCTGGATTGGGTTTGTCTGCAATGCCCTCCATGGTTAACGATAGCAGACATTCACTATCCAGGCTCATTCACAAAAGAAAGACTACTTGGGCAAACTACCAGAGGGCAACTGGTATCCATATCCTAGCAAGAGGTCAACGTCTTCATGTGAGGAGGTAAGAGAGAGCGAGGGGAGCAAACTGGCAGAATGAAGGAAAATGCTCCTTCACAGCAAAGATGATTATTCTGTTATGTAAGCAGGAATAAAAGGGTGCATTTATATTTCCACATCAAATATGACAAAATTTTAAACAATGCAAAGAATGTTTCAGAGAATCATTTTAATAACATCTGTACAGCTTGGAACGGACAAAACAGTTTGGTTTGCCAAATACATTAATCTAATTTACATAAAGTTTAAATTGGCCATTTCCATTGGTTGTGAGGGGCTTCTTCTATTAACGGCTCCCATGGTTTCCACTTGACCATTTTATATGCCAGAGAAAGTTCATTCTCAGCCTGTAATTCAAATATAAATCAGTATCCAAGGGCATTTTAATATAATTTTCTAACAACATTTAAATATTTCAATTGATTTTTGTTTTTCAACTCCCACCAAAAGAACTGAAACTAACCGTGCCCAATCACTACTTTCGTAGTCTTAAAATTCTAACCCTAGAAAGATATCAGCGACTATGACTGAATTATTTGCTGTCACTCTCAGGAATATTTCACAACACCTTTAGCCATTGCACTAAAATCAGATCTGAAAAATAAAGATACCACTTTTCGTAAGAATCTCCTCAGAAAAGATTTTGCAAATGACCCGCTCCAGCCTAGCAGTTTTCAACTGTTGTTTCGCTAAGATATAGAGAGAACTCAATGGAGTCTCAAGAAAAAGCATCATTAGGTTGAACAAGGTTTATATCAATTTGTCTTTGCTCCCCTAATGTCCTGTCACCAATAATGAAAATATGCATTATACTGAGGTTAAAAAAGGACACAGCTGGACAAATAGTTACAAACTATCAGGAAATGAGTATTCTGTATTCTCAGCTGCCACATTACAGTGCAAGGGTCTTTTTGGCTGTTCGGAAAGAGAATTTGCATGTCATATATGGACTAAGAATTTCCCTTTAATGAACTATGAATTTCCCTTTAATGAACTACATCTATTAATAAGCCTGAAGTAATGACCACCAGTCAACAATTTTGTCACATTACACAAGAACATTGACTATTTGGCCACCACTGTCAACACCATCCACACATGCACAACTGAAATGGTATTTATTTATTTATTTTAATTACACAAGGAAAGCGATTTGAAGGTTGTGATCTGCACTGTCCTCAGATGGCAGTTATGAGCTGCTTGAACTTCATCTGAATATCTGAAATAGATGACAGCCTCATCATCACTCCTTGTCAGAACTCTTAATCTGCAAACTTGACAATCAGCTATACAGGAACAAATGGCCAAAATCAGGAGCAGTTTATGTTACTGTGCATAGCACCACAAATATTCAAAGACCCTAATTTTTTTTGTACTGCCATTTATATGCCTCTTCAAATTTTGTTTGATTACGCTCTGATGAAGCACCTTGGGATGTTTTACTACGTTAAAGGAGCTATATAAATGCAAGTTGTTGCTGTTGCCGCAAATGAGTCTAACAAATTGTTATAGTTTCCAGAAATCCAAATAAAAGTCATGGGGATTTCATGGTTTATGCTTAATTTGTATTTTTTCTGCAATGCCTCTCAATTGGAGAGAATTAATACATTTTTATAGCACAGTTTAAGACATAAATGAGGTGCCATCAAAATACAATAAGGTATTAATTCATCAGAATGAGAAGTGTAAAAATAATCATTTCAGGCTTCAAATGCTGTAACTCCAAGAAGCTTTTAGCTTTGAAGAGATTCTAAAATTTGAGATTACTGCTCTGAACTCAAGATAGCAGGGCACAATTGAAATTAGGACAGTTCCTAGGTGTTCACTTGTATTATATATATTTAATAAAAGGTTTGTTATTCTTTTAGTAAATTAATTCACACTATTTATCTATAAGTTTCTGAACTGTTCAGTTTTCCTGCTTTCTCTATTTCTCTAGGCTACACTGTCGCTCATTCTTTTAGCTCTTCACGATGATTCAAAGACTGAGGTTTTGATTTACCATCAGTGCCAATCTGGGCTCACCCTAAATGCGTGTAGAGTGTGGCACTGGCCGTGATTCTTCTCCTTTAATTTCCCCTCCCGTTGGACACAATCACGTTTACCACGCGTTGAATTGCAAGTATTAATAGTCTGCACCCCACCACTCTGTGATATCCCCCTAACAATTGGGCCAGTTAACACAACAATTTCTTCCACTTTAGAAATGTGGTATTATGCATTAGAAATATTCGGCCGGGATGAAAATTTGTAACTAAATGCATCACTCCTGACTCGAAGACTAAGCTTTCTGTGATTTGAGACAAGTACTCAAAAGTAAAGCAGCTCCAGTTTCCAGGACTATTTCCTTTCCTCCTCTGCCAAAAGTGCCAATTCATGTTGGGGTACAATTTCACAGGTATTCACAACCCTTCAGTACCGCACCTAAATTATCATTGTTTATGTATGGATCTCAATAGTGGGTGTAGACCAACGATTCAACCGTGGGGTGCATCACGGCCAAGCCCAAACCCATTCTCAGCTAAAATCTACGCATATGATTTCTAGTCCGGGCACTGAATAGCGATTAGGCATGGCAATACTGGCTGCTCCTCCCTAACCCAAGCTAGCTGAGGCCAATTGTACTGTCACCTCAGCCTAGGTCAGCTAGCTGAGCACAGATGAAGGATTGCACCCGAGATCTTGGTTGTACCTTCAATTAGAGTTGTAAGGTGCCAGCAATGTTACAAAATGTGTATTTATGTAACCCAAACACAAGAAAATGCTTTACAAACAGAATTGGGACCTAATGTGTTGGTGTTTGTTTTTGCACACAAGATGCAGGACAGCAATGATATCAACAGGATGGAGTTCGTTCCATTTTGAGAGGAAAGTCCTTCTAACTAACATGATAGTTCCTTCAGCTGCTGAAAGAATATGCAAAGTCTGCAATAAAATACATTGTATGGATTTTCATGTGGAGCCTTAAATACTCCAGCACTGACATACCTGTGAAATGACTTCCTCTATCTGGCCACAGTTGATTTTGTCTTCTAGCTTTTGAACATCATGCTCCTGCAATATACAATACAGAAGAGGTGACTTGAAATGCCACTTGTGTACAGGGTCTCACTCCCCATGAACTTAAACTATCCATCTCAAACGAATAATCTTTTATTAGATTTTGACACACCAATAAAATATTCACAGAGGGAATCAAATCAGACTGCTGGGGGCAAAACAACCAAATCTGTACCTGCCACGCATTGTAAAACATGACAAACTTGGTAGAGAAATTCAAGGTGGTTCAGCAAATCTTTCACAATTTAAAATGCAAAGTAAAATATATTTTCAGAAAAAAAAATTGTAATGATCATTTTGAAGAAAGCTACAATTATGAAAAGTATTTCATAAATATCTTTACCTATAACTTTAGGTATCACTTTATTAACCTTGATCTCTACAAATGTCTGTAAGGCATGCAGTATTCAATGTTTTGTCCCAATGAACATTGATAAGATGCCCTTCATTTGTTGCGCAACTTTCAGTACCCTCATTTCTTTTAATGCCATAAGGCTAATTGATACATCACATTTACTTAAAATCAATCTTACAAGGTTTAAGTCTTTCAAAAGGAAGCCAGTTAGAGGCCTTGAAATAAGGAAATACTCAAATGAAATATAACAGAACAACCTAGGCAAACAATACGTCATCCACTAAAAAGTCAGCTAGCTTACCGATTTCAACAAGTTAAACCTTTCATTGATGATCTGCTCGGTGTACTTCCTATAGGCTGCATCCTGAGGGATGGATTGCAGGACAGTAAGGATTCTGGAGTATAGAATTCTCAACTTCTGAAAGGAAACAATGTAAAAACCTTTGAAGCATGAACTCTTGTGACTTAGTTCTCTTCCTTTAATCTCCCCATATTTTCTCTGGCAGGCAGGACAGGCTGTAACTTGCAGCCAGGCCCCTGCACATCCTATTGGATAGCTGTCTGCAAGAAGCTACAAGAGAAGGCATAGTTCACTGGCCTTCAGTTTTGCCAAGAAACATTCATCTTCTACCTGGTGCCCCAAATGGCTGTACCAGTTTGAAATTAGGGAGAGTACACTTTGAGGCAATTAAGGTTTTAAACTGATGATGGGAATAGATTCTGTTTAGGTGGATAGGAATGGGAAAACTAGCAGTACAAGAATAAAATATGTAAACAGAGTCAGGTTAGATGCCAAGAAGTATTTCTTTTCACAGAGAGTCATTAATGACTAAAACATGCGGCAAGTGTGGACTCACTGCAGTCCTTCAAAAGGGAGCTGGATGAGTTCCCGACAGTTGAGGAGATCTCCAGTAGAAGGTAGATGGAGAGGTAGCTGTAATTATTGATAACAGCTTGCTTGCGTTCAGGAGTGGAAGAGGAATTTTACAGAGTTTTTTTTAAACTTAATTGGCCTACAGGAGAGTGTGAAGACTTGTGCACACAAATCTGCATCTTACCACTCTGACATTGCACAACGCACTGCACATCCTACCAACCTCAACCTTTTTCTTAATGCCTTGATGAGGTTTAGAGCTGCCATGAATTAAATCCCAACCATTGTATTTTATTAAAATTACACCACAGTTTTGCAATTTGTTTTCTTCAATCTCCAGAGAATCCTCTGTACACACACTGTTTCCGAACAAAGACCGCCTGTTCCCAGATTTCTGACACCAACATTCGTTGGTGCAAAGAGCAGCTCATTCCCCATCCCATTTTTTCTTTGTCAAAAATCAGAAATTGCCAGGTGAAACCAACATGAAAGCATTCCAGGAGTCAGCAGCCAGGCCAATAAAACCAAAGTATTAAAAAAATAGACATTCCAGAGGCTCAGCAGAAAATTATTTTCTTCATATGACGTAACTCAAGTATCACAGACATCCAGTGCATACAATAGCTTTTGAATATCATGCAAATATAAGATTCAGCCTTTAACTGGAAGACATGCCACTAGTTGTTCAATAACACAGCTTGAAGAAAATGAATCCAGAATTCTGCACCAATATATAGTGCAGATAAATTAAAGTAGGTTAGAGAATGAGTGCTTCTTGAAAGCCTCACTGTTAATTCACTACAAGTCTTTCCACCCAGATTAGTTCTCTTCCCCCAGGATTATTCTCCCCAGTCAGAATGATCATTTTCAATGCAACAAAGATCATTTTCTCTCTCCTTCCTTGGCCAAGACAGATGTGTTTTTCAAAAGGAAGCTGATTTGAATTCCAACCATATTTGTCGTTCTAACATGGGCTTCATCGTAAGGAAGTCAACAATGACAAGAACTGTACCAGATTACACCCCAGTCGTCACATTTTATAACACATGGAATTGTACATGTTACAGAACTCAAAACCAAAATTTACAAAAACTATACCTCATGAGGATGCTGGGCCACAGCAAGACCCACCAACCCAGTGGTCTGCAGGAAAGAAAACAAATATGATTAGTATATGTTACAAGTTTCCTCAAGGGTAGCTCTCTCCCCCATACCTCTCGCTCTCATTCCTCCAGTGTCTTTCTCTCTCCCTGAACCCATCTCTCCCCTATATCTCTCTCCCTTATAGAATCATAGAATGGTTACAGCACAGAAGGAGGACATTCGGCCTGTCAAGCCCGTGCTGGCTCTCTGCAAGAGCACTTCAGCTAGTCCCACTCCCCAGTCATGCAATTTTTTTTCCTTCAGGTACTTATCCAATTCCCTTTGAAAGCCATGATTGAGTCTGCCTCCACCACCCATTCAAGCAGTGCATCCCAGATCCTAACTAATCACTGCATAAAAAAGTTTTTCCTCATGTCGCCTTTGTTTTTTTTTGCCAATCACCTTAAATCTGTGTCCTCTGGTTTTTGACCCCTCTGCCAATGGGAACAGTTTCTCTCTATCTACTCTGTCTAGACTCCTTATGATTTTGAACACCTCTATCAAATCTCCTCTCAACTTTCTCTGCTCTAAGGAGAACAACCCCAGCTTCTCCAGTCTCTCCACATAACTGAAGTCCCTCATCCCTGGAACCATTCTCATAAATCTTTTCTGCACCCTCTCTAAAGCCTCCACATCCTTCCTAAAGTGCAGTGCCCAGAACTGGACCCAATAGTCCAGTTGAGGTCAAACCAGTGTTTTATAAAGGTTCATCATAACTTCCTTGCTTTTGTACTCTATGCCGCTTTTTATGAAGCCCAAGATCCCGTATGCTTTTTTAACCGTTTTCTCAATCTACCTCGCCACCTTCAACGATTTGTGCCTATACCCAAGTCTCTCTGGTCATGCACCCCCTTTAAATGGTACCCTTTAGTTTATATTGCCTCTCGTTCTTCCAACAGAAATGTATCACTTCGTACTTTTCTACGATAAATTTCATCTGCCATATGTCCGCCCATTTCTTGAAGTCTTTCACTATCTTCCTCACTCACTGTTCACTATACTTCCAAGTTTTATATATGTGTTCTGGGTCCCTTCTATCGTTTTTGTTCCTGTAGCTCTCCCCTAATCCATCTCTCCCTCCCCATATCCACCTCTCCTCTCTCGGTTTTTCCCCTGTATCTCCATATCTCCCTCTATCTGTCCACTGTATCTCTTTCTCCAATGTCGCCCTCTTTCTTTCCCCTGTATCTCTCTCTCTCTTTCTTCCCCCTGTATCAATCTTTCTCTCTTTGACCTCCACTCACTTTTTTCAGGACGCCAGCCATTGCCGCCGCAATGCATCGTGGGATCGCCTCCAGCCCGTTTAAACGAGTGCCGAGCTGTCGCGCGATACCCAGACCCGACGAGAGGAACGCCGAGTGTGCGAGCGCGGCCGGGTGGACAGAGGTCGAGCTTGCGGAGTGTGCGAATCTGAGCCTAGGTCTCGGGCAGAGCCGGGCCGGACCTGAGGGGGCGGGGGACTGGGGGGGGAGGAGTGGCGTGGCGCGGCTGTTAATGGGTGGCTCAGGATAAAGTGAGGTGAGGAGCGGGTCCCGGCCTGGCTCATTTGATTACAGACTCATAACAACGACAGCGGTTCAGGCCCCGGTGGTGACCGGTCTGTAATCACTGTCGGCGCCGGACGGGCGGCTCCTGTCATCAGTCCCCGTGTGTTTAATGTGGGATTGTGAGTGTTACGGAGGGGAGGGGGCGTGGCCAGATGGGGGCGTGGCCAGACGGGGCCAGAGAGGGGGGCATGTGTGGGCGGGGCCAGAGAGGGGGGGGCATGTGTGGGCGGGGCCAGAGAGGGGGGGCATGTGTGGGCGGGGCCAGAGAGGGGGCATGTGTGGGCGGGGCCAGAGAGGGGGGCATGTGTGGGCGGGGCCAGAGAGGGGGGCATGTGTGGGCGGGGCCAGAGAGGGGGGCATGTGTGGGTGGGGCCAGAGAGGGGGCATATGTGGGCGGGGCCAGAGAGGGGGGCATGTGTGGGCGGGGCCAGAGAGGGGGGCATGTGTGGGCGGGGCCAGAGAGGGGGCATGTGTGGGCGGGGCCAGAGAGGGGGCATGTGTGGGAGGGGCCAGAGAGGGGGGCATGTGTGGGCGGGGCCAGAGAGGGGGGCATGTGTGGGCGGGGCCAGAGAGGGGGCATGTGTGGGCGGGGCCAGAGAGGGGGGCATGTGTGGGCGGGGCCAGGGGGGCATGTGTGGGCGGGGCCAGAGAGGGGGGCATGTGTGGGCGGGGCCAGAGGGGGCATGTGTGGGCGGGGCCAGAGAGGGGGGCATGTGTGGGCGGGGCCAGAGAGGGGGGCATATGTGGGTGGGGCCAGAGAGGGGGCATGTGTGGGTGGGGCCAGAGAGGGGTCATGTGTGGAGGGGGCATGTGTGGGTGGGGCCAGAGAGGGGGCATGTGTGGGTGGGGCCAGAGAGGGGGGCATGTGTGGGCGGGGCCAGAGAGGGGGGTATGTGTGGGCGGGGACAGAGAGGGGGGCATGTGGGCGGGGCCAGAGAGGGGGGCATGTGTGGGCGGGGCCAGAGAGGGGGGCATGTGTGGGCGGGGCCAGAGAGGGGGCATGTGTGGGCGGGGCCAGAGAGGGGGGCATGTGTGGGCGGGGCCAGAGAGGGGGGCATGTGTGGGCGGGGCCAGAGAGGGGGGCATGTGTGGGCGGGGCCAGAGAGGGGGGCATGTGTGGGTGGGGCCAGAGAGGGGGGCATGTGTGGGTGGGGCCAGAGAGGGGGGCATGTGTGGGTGGGGCCAGAGAGGGGGGCATGTGTGGGCGGGGCCAGAGAGGGGGGCATGTGTGGGCGGGGCCAGAGAGGGGGGCATGTGTGGGCGGGGCCAGAGAGGGGGGCATGTGTGGGCGGGGCCAGAGAGGGGGGCATGTGTGGGCGGGGCCAGAGAGGGGGGCATATGTGGGTGGGGCCAGAGAGGGGGGCATGTGTGGGTGGGGCCAGAGAGGGGGCATGTGTGGAGGGGGCATGTGTGGGTGGGGCCAGAGAGGGGGCATGTGTGGGTGGGGCCAGAGAGGGGGGCATGTGTGGGCGGGGCCAGAGAGGGGGGTATGTGTGGGCGGGGACAGAGAGGGGGGCATGTGGGTGGGGCCAGAGAGGGGGGCATGTGTGGGCGGGGCCAGAGAGGGGGGCATGTGTGGGCGGGGCCAGAGAGGGGGACATGTGTGGGCGGGGCCAGAGAGGGGGACATGTGTGGGCGGGGCCAGAGAGGGGGACATGTGTGGGCGGGGCCAGAGAGGGGGACATGTGTGGGCGGGGCCAGAGAGGGGGGCATGTGTGGGCGGGGCCAGAGAGGGGGGCATGTGTGGGCGGGGCCAGAGAGGGGGGGACATGTGTGGGCGGGGCCAGAGAGGGGGACATGTGTGGGCGGGGCCAGAGAGGGGGGGCATGTGTGGGCGGGGCCAGAGAGGGGGGCATGTGTGGGCGGGGCCAGAGAGGGGGGGTGATGTGAGGGGGCGGAGCTAGAGAGGGCATGCTTGCATGGGCAGGGCCTGTGGAGAGGGGCGTGGCCTGGGTGGATGGGGCCAGAGGGGGGTGTGGTCTGGGAGGGCGGGGTCGTGGACCAGTTGGTCTTTTCCTCTCCAATGTCTCTAAAATGTAATTCCTGAAATTTCAGTACAACCTGACAGAGGCATAGCAGTGAGTAGCGGCCCCAGTGAAAGTCTCACCTCCTCCCCTCCCTCTGATAGACAAATCTGATCAGGGCCTCCCTTGGAAACTTTATTTTACTTAAACTGCAACATTGAAAAACCAAGCCTTGGTGAGAATGTGTTTGATTTTCCTATCCCCTCCTATGGTTGGTGCAGGAACCTGCTTAAGTTTTGTGGGGTTTTTTTGCTTCCCTCTGCAAGACATCTCCTTTCCCATTTCCTCCAGTAATACATCTTACATACGTGCCAACCATCAGCATTTTACAGGCCTTAATTTCCCTGCTCTGGCAGTGTTTTGCTAACCCATGTCAGCAATTTTGTTTTTAACGGCCTGATGCACTTTTTTTGTTAAAGGCTTTTCTTGAATTCATGTGGAGTTTTGCGAATGTCGAAAATGTGTGCACTCACACATGAATGAAGCAGTAAAGTTGCATGAATCAGCCAAGTTCTGCGCATGAATGAATGCTGAGAATTTGTGGGCATGCATGGAAGTTGGGAGAACTGTGTTGTGTTGTTGTGGAATAAAGCATTAATATTAACGGATCTACTCACTGTTTTATCATCTGATGGTAGGAAGCTCAAGAGTCAATTGTAACTTGTAAGAATTACTTATTCGTAACCTTCCAAAATAAACCATTTTGGCTACAAAAGCTGAATGCAGTAAATAAAGAAAGAACTTGTATTTATATAACACATTTCACAACCTCAGGACATCAAAAAGGGTTTCGTAGTCAATTAAGTACTTTTGAATTTGCTAATACCTGTAACTAGGTCCTACAAACAGCAATGAGATACATGGCCAGATAATCTGTTTTATTGATGTTGGTTCACCTTGCTCTTAAAATAACGCAATGAGATCTTTTCCTTTTGCTCTGGTTATTTAACGAATGATATTAAAGAACTTGGGATGTTCACTTAATTGTTTTGAATCAGCAGTTCATTTGTTTGAAAATATAAGAAGGATAGCATATACTAAAACTAAATTCCATCACCACCATTTGGCATGTTAATCATGTACATGCATTTACAAGTAGAAACACCATGCCAGAAGAGGAGGAGACATCACACGACACATTGTCCACACGGACTACACGCAGTCTGCAAAGATTACACCTGCTTAACCATTTGGTTCAGTTGGTACATCGTCCATACTTCATTTACAATATTGGTGTTCAGTCGTTATGCGCAAGCAGCCTCAGTTATTAGCACTGTTGACTGGATTCTTAATTCAAAACCCAATTGAAAAATTGGATCCATATCACAAGTGACTTCCTTTCAGATCTGTCATAAGATATTTAGCTTTTGAGGAAATATTATGAGTCTGACTTTACTAATTAATGACAATCTTTCCTTCTGCAAGCACTTAAAAGTCCCACAAGTGCCATGAAGTCTAGCATTAACAATGCAATCCAGAGGATTTGTTATTCATAATGTATGCTTTAGTAGTGCATTTTGTTCACTGATTATCTGTTGATGATAAAAAAAATCTCAAGTAAGGTCCTTTATCTTTATATACTACATCCACAGTACAAAGTCAAAATCTATTTTTTTTTCTAAAAGCTTTTCAGAATGTAAAGACTGACAATTGGCTGTCACAGAGTTTAAAACCATGTTTATATTTTGGGTTTATGTTAATGTTCAGAGGTGATGCAGAATTGCATCCTTACTCTCGTTACATATCATTGGAATTGAAAGGCTTGTGGGAGCATACCAAAAGGATAGTGACACAAAAATATTGCACTTCAAAAGAGAAAACTTTAAAGATATAAAAACAACGTTGAAAAGTTAGTTAAAACAATGGTTGTGAGATTGACAGTAGAAAAATGGAAATTAAGGAAATATTGGTGAGACTACAATTGAAATTCATGTTGGCTAAGTTAAAACAAAAGAAAATGGAGATCAATAATGTTTAGTAGGAGTGTAAAGAATAATATTGAAGATAAACAAATGGCTTTCCAAAAAAAAAATCAAGGAATCCAGTAGGCAGGAGGATTGAGTTTTAAAAAAAACAGGAGCCACCAACAGAAACATTGAATGTAAGGTTGCTGAGAACATCTCAAGTAGGATTAAATGGTTTTTCAAATAGATGCACAGTAACGAAAATGTTGGTCCACTTGGAAATGACAATGGGTTGCTGAAATTTGGGGACAATGAAATGGTAAAGTTATCAAATAAGTACTTCATAACTCTGTCTACCCAGGTTGGAGAAGAGAATGTTAGTCGAGTCAGAAATCAGATTTCCAGGAAGGCAGAATGAAGCAAGGGTGAAGCAATATGCAGATAACCTCTTTCTGATTGGGAAAGTGTCTGTTGTGCCTGTACGTTTCTGCTTTCTAACTCGCACACTCATCAATCACATTCTACCAAAAAAAAACCTTTCAACCACAACTTGCATTTATATAATGACTTTAATGTCTGGAAAAAAAGGTCCCAAATCGCTTCATAGGGGCAGAAGGAGAAAAGTGGATGCTGAGTCTAAGATGGGGCTATTAGGACCAAAAGCCTGGTCAAAGAGGTGGGTTTTAAGTTTGGTCTTTAAAGAGAAGAGGGAAGCTGGGGGTTTTGGGGAGGAAATTCCAAAGCGTGGGGCCAAGACAGCCAAAGGCACGGGCCCAGTGCTGGATCAAAGGGAGGGAGTTGCATAAGAGGCCGAGTGAGAGGAATGGAGAAACTCCTGAAAATTGGAAAGTAGCCTGAGAGGAGAATGGGATCAGTGGCAAGGCTACATAGTTTGTGGCAACAGCCAAAGATAATGGCTTTGGTCTTACAGATGTTTAGCTGGAGGAAATTATGGCTCATCCAAGACTGGGTTTGGACAAGCAGTCTGAGTACATAGAGGCAGCGGAGTGATCGAGACAAGTGGTAAAGAGATGGAGCTGGGTATTGTCAGAATACGTGTGGAAACTGACCCCATGTCTGTGGATGATGACGGCAAGGATAAGGAAGAGGAGGGGACCATGGATAGATTCTTGGGGAACTCCAGAAGTAATGCAGGGGTTGGAAGAGATGGAGATGTTCTGGGTACAATCGAAAGGGTAAGCATGGAATCAAGCAAACGGCTAGTCCCAGTGAGCTGTATAGTACAAGAGGATGGGTGTGTTTGTCTATGTCAAAGGCTTACAGAGAGGACAAGGAGGGAAAATGCACCATGGTCACAATCACAAGGGATGTCATTTGTGATTTGGTTCGGGCCTTTTCAGTGCCATGGCAGAGGCAGAAACCTGGTTGGAGAGATTCAGTTGGGGAGTTGTGGAAAAGATGGGCATGGATTTGGGAGGTGACGACTCATTCAAGAACTTTGGAGACATAAAGGAGATTGGAGATGGGGTAGCACGATAGCAAAATACTGCGGATGCTGGAAATCTAAAATAACAACAGAAAATGCTGGAAACACTCAGCAGGTCAGGCAGCATCGTGGAGAGAGAAACAGAGTTAACGTTTCAGGTCAATGACCCTTCGCCAGTTCTGGAGATGGGGTGGTAGTTTGCAAGAACAGAAGGGTTTAGGGTGGGTTTTCTGAAGATGGGGTAATGATGGCAGTTTTAACATGGAAGATGACAATACCTGAGCTGAGGGAACCATTTACAATATCAGCTAGCATGGAGGCCAGGAGAGAAATTAGGTGGTCAGCAGTTTAGTGGGAATAGGATCAAGGGAAGAGGAGGTAGATCTCGGGGATAAAATAAGTTGAACGAGGACATGGGTGTAAATGGGAATGAGATTAGAGCGAGATGCAGGTTCAGGGCTAGGGCAGGCGGGAGCCTAGGAGAAGGTTTGGAGGGAGATGAGGGAAGCTGAAGGGTAGATGAATGGATGGTCTTCAGCTTCGTAACAAAGAAGTCCATTAGCACCTTGCACTTGTTGTTGGAGGGGGCAGCGACAGGGATTTAAACCCAAATGCTTTATTACCTAATGCTCTGCCTTCAAAAGCTTCCTCAAAATGTAACTCTTTGATCAACTCATTGGTCACCTTCCCTAATTCTTCTCCCATCACTGCTTGGTGTCCAGATATTTTCATTCCTATGATGTGCTTTTGGGACACATTCTATTAACTATAAATGAATATTGTTACTGTAAGAAAGGAAGTCAGATAGAACCTTTTAAAGCAAACATAAGTTTTAAATTGAAGCAGACATAGGTTCAAAGGACAATTGGTGGTATTTCTTGAGAGAGAAATATAATGAGAGTGCAGTAGGTTTTTGAAAAAAGGACAGGCTTGTTTGAACCAAATGCTCTTTTTCCTGTTATTAAAAGCTCTTATTCTAAATTGCCATTTAGAATGCCAGAGAACTTCTCAATTGAATTATAGTCTCATAACGCACTGCCAGGCATCTGTTATCCTATACATGAGTTAACCATTTCTCTCTTATTTTATCACTTCCTTGTTAGGTCGTAGTGCAGATTGTCCTATTCCCAAGATGATGGATGCAAACACTGACTTGGTCAACGACCATCTGACTCAGTATGCAATCCAGCTGAGTATTCAAGAGAATATCGAAGCCAATAATCACTCAGCATCTCAGCATGATGAAAGGTAACTTGACATGGAGCAGAATCTAAATCTGTAACAAAAAGATACATCACTCTGACTCCATTTAGTTCATCATAAAAATAGAAAGCAGAGAGTATGGGTAAAGGGTAGTTATTCAGATTGGAGGAAGGTAGAAAGCAATATTCCACAAGGATCAGTGCTGGGACCACTGTTATTCATAATTTACATTAATGATTTGGCCTTAGGAATAAGTAACTCAATATCAAAATTTGCAGATGATACCAAAACTGGGGGTACAGCTAACACTGAGGAAGAATGCAACATAATACAAGAAGGCATTAGAAAACTTGCAGACTGGGCAGTTCAGTGGCAAATGAACTTTAGCATAGATAAATGTGAGGTGATGCACTTTAGTAGGAAAAACAGAAACATCACCTACACCGTAGAAAATAAGAAACTGAATGGGGTAGAAGAGCAAAGGGATATAGGTAAACAAATCATTAAAAGCAGCAGCACAGGTCAGCAAAATAATTAAAAATGCTAATAAAGTACTGGGATTTATTTCTAGGGGTATAGAATTCAAAAGTAGTGAAGTTGTGTTAAACTTGTATATGGCACTGGTCAGGTCGTACTGTGTGCACTGAGTACTGTGCACAATTCTGGTCTCCATACTATAAAATGGACATAGAAGCACTAGAGAAAGTGCAAAAAAGATTTATAAGGATGGTACTAGAACTGAGAGATTACAGCTCCCGGGGAAAAATTGAACAAGTTGGGGCTTTTTTCTTTAGAAAAGATAAGACCAGGAGGAGACATGATAGAGGTCTTTAAAATTATGAATGGGTTGGCCAGGGTAGATGCAGAGAGAATGTTTCCACTTGTGGGAGAATCCAAAACTAGGGGCCATAAATACAAGATAGTCACTAATAAATCCAATAGGGAAATATGGATAATTTATTTTACTCAGAGTGGTTAGAATGTGGAACTCGCTACCGCAGGAAGTGGTTGAGACAAATTGCTTAGATGCTTTCAAAAGGAAACTAGATGAGTCCATGAGAGAAAAGGGAATTGAAAGATATGATGAAAGGCTGAGATGAGGGATATGGAATGGGAGGAGACTGGTGTGTAGTATAAGCACCAGCACAGACTGGTTGGGCCGAATGGCCTGTTGTGTGCTGTATATGCAATTATTTTCATCAATCCGGAATAGGGATCTCGCCAATCTCGTGCCATTTCTTTTATAGGTTTTTATCACCCAGCCAAAAAAACAGACAAATAGTGGAATCAATAAGGCAAGGTAAAGTGTCTGACCTACACGCTATATGGTTTGTAGTGTTATAGCTTTCAATAATACTCACAGAAAAAGCTTTTTTTTCCTTTTTTCTAGGAAAAGTCTTTGAACTACAACAGTTGATTAAACATAAATTTGCTTTCGATGAAGCAGATGAGAGGGGATGGTTTCCACTGCATGAAGCTGCTGTCCAGCCCATTCAGCAAGTGCTTGAGATTGTACTGGACTGTGAGTTAACATTAGATACCAGGCCATAATGTGACAGAACATTACCAATGTCTAGCTGTTTAAAAAATACATACATTTCTCCCCTCTCCTTCAAGGCATTGAGTCCGATTTCATGGATAGTGATCGCCCTCCAGTGCCTCATCCAACTGGCCATTATTGATGTGTGAGCCTTGACAGCAAGTAACAACAGGGTATTCACACTGTAGAGGCCATTGCAGCTGAGCTCAATTCTGTCTGCAGTGGATGTTCACACACCCGCACTTCGAACAAGGGGTGTTGTATAGCTGTGTGGAGCAGAATCTCGCATCAGTTTTTACAAGGGTTGAGATAAAGTCACTCAGTACAAGCCATGGATCGAACTTGGGACGTCCCTGGCCCATACAGCTTAGGGGTAATATCCTACCTCTGGGGGAACAATAGGATTTTGATTGAAATGCATGTTTCCCAAGTGATTGGGATAAAATTATTTTACACCCTGCTAATTGGATATTTCAGTAACTGCCACCTCATCGATTTGCTGTGGGTATAACAAATGCCCTAGTGTCTTTTCCGCTGGTACAGCAAAAAGGTTAAAATCACTGCCAAACCATGGCAGTTGAGCCTGTTCTGTGAATAGTCTTTTATGGCACATCAGTTCCCACTCTCTCAAGTCGATAGCAGTCTATGTTCATTATTATTAGTGGAAATTATGGTTGGATAAAAAGGCAGTCCGGTGTATAAACATATCCTTTTATTTTCTAAATTGTTAATTGTAGCATCCTATAAAACAACTTGGCAACAGAAGACTGAAGACGGGGATACCCCACTTACTTTGGCTGCTATAGCTGGAATGATAGGGAATGTTCAGGCTCTTTTGGAGAAGCGAATCTGTCCCAATGTCACTAACAACAGGGGGGAAACACCACTATTGATTGGTAAGTAGATTTATTTCCTTTTAATATTAGTTTTCTTTTCGCCCTCCCCTCTTTTCCTGACGTCTTGCTAGGGTACAGATCAAATGTTGGGAGAGGGGATACATCAATGTCCAACCTGATCGTCTTCTCATCTAGCATCCACTCATGCAGACTTCTAGCAGGGATCTCTGGCTGATTTTCCATATCGATTTGCCCCTCCCTAATCCATGAGTGCTGAGGCCAATAGTGATACCCCTAGTACTGACTTAGCTGAGATCACGTGACCCAGGATAGACCAAGGCTCAAACCTGTGATTAAGAAGATATTCTGGCATGTTGTGCAAAGTTCTTCACCTGACACTAAAAGATAACGGGGTGATTTTCATCTTGCTACCGCCCAAAAATGGGATGGTCGCAGGACCCAAATCGCATGGGGGTCTGACAGGCTGACGTACTGCTAGAGGTTCGCTTGTTCTCATTCTCAGGTGGATCTTGATTTAGCCGGCCAGAGCACCCGCCGGAAACAGGTGGGGCCTCAATATATGCAAATTGGGAGTCAAAAGACACAGCTGTTTTAGTCTTTGGCGGAAGGTTGGTGGAAACTCCATAGAAACAGCACAAACGGCCGTTTACATTGTTTCACCGGCATTTCTGCCAATTTTCCATCAAAATTAGATCAGGAGAAGCCCCCCGGAAGTTCCAGGTGCAAGTGGGGAGCCGACATTCCCTGCTCCCTAAACATTTCAATTGAGGCTAAGTGAGTTTACAAAGTGCCTGTGGATCCAGTAGACCCTGGACTTTGTGAGCACTTTATAAAGCAGGTTTGATACCACACTGGATTTATACTCCATGTGATGGCAAGCCAAAATGAGATGGGATTGGGATCTGACTCTTGATTTACACTGCCAGTTTAACGTCGATATGGACCTGAAATCGCATCACATCGGTGCTAAACTTGCAATGTAAACGCACTCTTAACGTTAAAAATAAATTTCTGACATAAGGCCAACCTTTTAAATTAAAAAACCAATTGTATTTAACAGCCCCTGTCAGTACAGATGATGACTGCTATCAGGACACTTCGCATCTTAAGACGTGTGATAACTCACACAAGAGAATTAACAAATACAACATCATTATCATGGGTTTATCCAGAAATAATTTGCAGTTGATTACAATGCAATTCTATGTCCCATATATATATATATGCTAAAATAATACCATTAGCAATTTCCTCTGCCTGAAATTTGTTCCATCTGCTGTGCCATTTGAGGCCCCATGGGATTTAAATGCAGCTGGTAGTCTTTGAATAGAGACCCTGTTCTAAAGATGCACAGTGTTGAGTCATTGCACCTGTCCATACCAGAATGTGATATTGAGCAACACGGGCTGAGAGATTGTGCATCTATTAATATATTGTGAATACAGTCTGGAATATGACAACTGTGAAACACTTCCAAACTGCAGAACAATAACAGCAGTGTAAAGGACAGGGTTAATTCTCCAGCCGCCTTATGAAGCCTGTCACTATTATGGCAAAGTGCAGTTAAAAGGGTCACTTTATTGGGGAGTTTTCAGCCTGGTTTAGATTCTGGGAAAGCCTGTTCTGAAGATTCAAATCCTGAGTAATTGGCCACGGGAAAATTTGCCGTACAAATTTGCAAAAGCTGCATCTGACACTTTTGCATTGGGTTTTGTTTTAATTTTCATATTAGTTTGAAAACAAATTTAATCAGGATGGTCAGGCAGTATCAGTGACGCAAAACACAGAGTACACCATTTCCTGCTTCTCTGCGTACAAATAGTTTTGTGGAATATTTCACTTTGCAACCATGTGCCTTTAAATGGTTGTTAAAGTGCTGCTGTGTGCCTCTTCGTGTCTCTTTTAAAATGAAGTACTCCTGATACAGTGGAGGATAATGGAAAGCTGTTAGTGGACTACAAGGCATTAAACTCATTGAGGGATTGAGGTGACATCATCATACACTATAAATGTGAAGCTCAAACATGATCTGAAGTTCTAAATGGGGTTGCATCAGAAATTGCACATCTAGCCATCCATTAATTTGCTATTTGGCATCCACTGTCTTACCCGATTCCCTGAGAGCTCCTTTTCTTTCCAATGCACTGGTCTTTTCCATGGTGCAGGAAATGTTCAAGTGCTGCATTACAGAGGCTAAAGGATAACTTTAGTCTATGACCCTGGACCCGAAGCCTTGCTCAGTGTCTGAACAGGAAATGTCCTCCAGTATCACCGGGAGGTTACAGCAGAATGGATTGTTAGTCATAGATTGTATTTTTGAGACATTACTCTGCAGAATTTTTTTTTTATTATTCATGTAATTATTGATTGGAACAGAAGGTTCTGCAGAGTGCACAAGGAATTAGGCAACCCATTCTTTCAAGGTGACTCTCCTGCCTGGTGGAGTGGAGCCTTGAACGGAAAAAAAAAATTCCTTTTGTTCAGCTGTTCTAATCCATAATTAATATATATTCTTCAACCCATGTTCTCTCACTTGTTTATAATAGTTCCGAAAACCTTGTATTTACACTGGAATCACCATGACAAGTGGTAGAGATTACTAACAGTGAATTTGTAAATCGCCCAATAGAGGGCAGTCCATTACTGTTATTTTCTATGTTTCAATCCCAGGCTTTTGTTTACAGATACCACCGCCCCGTGTAAATTAAAGCACTCATAGCTACGTAAGGAATCGAGCTATCTCTTTGTCTCGTAAAGTACATCATTGGCAAGCCCTCGATAAGCGAGTAAGATTGTTTCTCAGTATAACATTTGGATTTTAAGATTGGCCATGTCTTTGAACAATTAGCTGGTTTTTGTAAGCCAATCCCAGAGAGAGACACTTTGCCACAAAGCTGACATATGAAAAACAACCCAACTTATGGTACTCCAGTTTCTCCCCAATCAGTAACCATCAATGGAATGATTCTAGAATTACATTGCATACCTATGTCATAAAGTACAAAATGCAAGTGTTGCACTGGCCAGCATAGAGCATATTGAAGAATATCATACTGGAATTCAGGGCCTGGGATATTTGGCTGTATTCAGACTTGTACTAAAAGCTCCTGGAATATACAAGATTATTCCATTTCACATCTTAAAAGTCTTGTGAAAGAGGACGCTAAAGGGGCGATTTTAACCCTACTCGTTCAGCAGAAACGTGGCGGGTGGGCTGGCTCTTGCCTGTCCGAAAGCCGCCATGATCACAACATCTGCAATTTTAACCTGCTCTCCTGAGTAGGCAACAAGGACACGTGCCCGGAGCCAACAGGGTTTTTCTTTACATATGCATGTTGCTGGCTGATGATATCATTGAGACTCGACTATAATTTTAACTCGGGCCTGAGCAGGGAATCCATCCGGAGTTAAAATCAGGGCCTAGGGCACAGTTAAGTGCTGTCGCCACTAAGTACTCACCTAGAGTATTTGGGATTGGGATGGGCGTTCATTGGTCCCGGGGAGTGTGCTTTTCAAGTCTATATGCAAATTTATTTAAGGGAGACTGTACATTACATTATAAAGAATTAACAATGGCCCCGATCTTGACTGGGGCAGGTTTTGTGAGCGGGGAGGAGGAGGTTTGGTTGGGACACATGCAGTTTTAACATCACAGCGTGCATCTTTTTTTTTCAGCAGGTTCCCAAAACGGAAGCCAGCCTGCTTGACCGGCTTGGCTCCCTGTCAGGCGGGGAACGCTCCAGAGGAGGCCGCAGGCCAGGAGCATGTAGGGAGCCTGCAGTTGGGTTAATGGTAGTGGGGGGGGTGGGGGCAAATCTTGGGGGTAGTTGGCGATCCCGGGGGTGGTGGGGGGGGAGCGGATCTCATCGAGGGGAGGTCGGCAGACCCGGGACGGGGTTGGGGGGGGTTCGATGGTGGGCAGGGAAGCAGGTATGCTTGGTGGGCTGGGAGGAAGCTCTCCTGCTCCTCCTGGCCCATGAAGCAGTCCTCACCTCCCTTTAGCTGCCGGGTTTCCCGAAGCCCTTGAAACCCGGCCGGCCAGGGTTAAACCTGGAAGATAGGTTAAATCTGAGGCACACAGCCTCGTTATAATATTTAAATGACCAACCCGCCTCCTGCGAGTGGGTTGGTTGTCCGTCCCGCTTCCGTTAGAACCAGAAGTGGGCGGGTTGGGGTCGGGTTTGAGACATTTAACATTTTCACATCACACCTGACCCAAACTCACCTGTTTTTGGGGGTTAAAATTCCCCCTAATGTCTCTGAGCGTGTTAAACCATAACACGCTCTTGGGCTTCAGATCACCATCATTAACCATTCTGGATTTGCTGTCGCTGTTTCTGATATCATCAAGCCCCTTGTACCATGCGCTCATCCATTAGGAACCCTCTACAAATTTATTCAGTTTCATTTTGTATTTCAAAATTACTTGCTTTAAAAAAAAATTACATTTCTTCTTCTTGTGTTCCTGTCTACTGTACATTTCCAAGCTGTGAGGGAAAATGCCTTTGAAATGGTATCCGTGCTACTACAACACGGGGCGCTTATAAACCGGCCCTGTGTTAGACGGTGGACAGCAATGCATGAAGCAGCCAAACAAGGGCATGATGACATGGTGGCACTGCTGCTGAGGAACAATGGGAGCGTCAATCAGAAGGATGGGTACGGAGTAACTCCTGTTGCCACCGCTGCTGCATTTGGACACTGCAGTGTGTTGGAGCATCTAATACATAAAGGTACCATAAGAAAATGTCACTAGCAGTAATATGGCCTACATAAGAACATAAGCAATATGAGCAGGAGTAAGCCATACGGCCCCTCGAGCCTGCTCCATCATTCAATAAGATCATGGCTGATTGTCAATCTCAACTCCACTTTCCCGCCCTATCCCCATATCTTTTGATTCCCTTAGCATCTAAAAATCTATAGATCTCTGTCATGAATATACTCAATGACTCAGCATCCACAGCCCTCTGGGGTAGAGAATTCCAAAGATTCAAACCCTCTGAGTGAAAGAAGTTCTCCTCATCTCAGTGCTAAATGGCCAACCCCTTATCCTGAGACTATGTCCCAAGTTCTATATTCTCCAGCCAGGGGAACCAGCCTCTCAGCATCTACCCTGTCAAGCTCTCTAAGAATTTTATTCATTTCAGTGAGATCACCTCTCATTCTTCTAAACTCCAGAGAATATAAGCTCATTCTACTCAACCTCTCCTCATAGGACAACCGTCTCATCCCAGAAATCAATCTAGTGAACCTGTAGGAAGTGTGACTTTTATCCAGGTTGCTTATCCCAGCGTGGAATGCCTTGTTTTGTTTGCAGGAGGTGATATTCATGCTCAAGCGGATGATGGTGCCTCAGTGCTGTTTGAAGCAGCCGAAGGCGGGAATCCAGATTGTATCAGCGAGCTGCTGGAGTATGGAGCAAATTCCAACGGACCAGACAACTCGGGCCACCTTCCGATCCACAGAGCAGCACAGAAGGGACATTACTTGTGAGTAATAGAGCAACTCACTGAAGCACCTTACACCAAAACCAATAGCCTGCTTTGGCTCGGCTGGTTATCTGTTGTTAGGGAGCTAGGAAAGAGATTAATAAGCAGGACCTCAAAGGTAGTAATTGCCGGATTGCTCCCAGTGCCACGAGCTAGTGAGTATAGAAATAGGAGGATAGAGCAGATGAATGCATGGCTGGAGAAATGGTGCAGGAGGGAGGGCTTTAGATTCCTGGGACATTGGGACTGATTCTGGGGGAGGTGGGACCTATGCAGGCCAGACGGGTTGCACCTCAACAGAGCCGGGACGAATATCCTCGCTTGGGTGTTGCTGGTGCTGTTGGGGAGGGTTTAAACTAATTTGGCAGGGGGATGGGCACCAGGATGTAGCATTAGAAAGGAGAAACAAGGTGCACAAAGAATTGGGAGAGACAGAAAGCACTAGAGTAAGAAATAGTACGGTATTAGGTGGGGTCAGATTAAGAGAGAATACAAGAAGGTTTACAGTGCATGTGTGTAAACGCACGAAGCAGAGTAAACAAGATTGGTGAGCTGCAGGCGCAAATAGCCACATGTGAATATGATGTCGTGGCGAAAACGGAGACCTGGCTCAAAAAAGGGCAGGATTGGGTATTAAATATTCCTGAATATAAGGTGTTCAGGAAAGATAGGGAAGGAAAGAAAAGAGGTGGGGTGTTGATTAATGAGAATATTACAGTGTTGGAGAGAGAGGATGTCCTAGAGGGGTCAAGGACAGAATCTATTTGGTTAGAGTTAAGAAACGATAGAGGTGTCATTATACTACTAGGTGTATTCTATAGACCGCCAACTAGTGGGAAGGATATGGAGGAGAAAATTTTCAGGGAAATTACAGAGAGGTGCAAGAACTATAGAGTAGTGATAATGGGGGACTTCAATTATCCTAATATAGACTGGGATAGTAATAATGTAAAGGGCAGTGAGGGGAAGAATTTCTGAAGTATGTTCAGGAGAACTTTTTTGACCAGTGCGTTTCTGGCCCAACAAGGAAGGAGACATTGCTGGATCTGGTTCTGGGGAATGAGGTGGGTCAAGTGGAGCAAGTGTCAGTAGGGGAACATTTAGGGAACAGTGATCATAGTATCATAAGGTTTAGATTAGCTATGGAAAAGGACAAGGAGCAATCTAGAGTAAAAATACTTAATCGGAGGTGGGCCAATTTCAGTGGGTTGAGAATGGATCTAGCCCGGGTAAATTGGAATCAAAAATTGGCAGGCAAAACTGTAATCGAAAAATGTGCTGTCTTTAAATGGTTCGGGTACAGTCGCAGTACATTCCCACGAGGGGGAAAGGTAGGGCAACCAAAGCCAGAGCTCCCTGGATGACGAAAGAGATAGAGAGTAAGATGAAGCAGAAAAAGGGGGCGTATGACAGATGTCAGGTTGAGAGTACAAGTGAGAACCAGGCTGAATATAGAAAGTTCAGAGGGGAAGTGAAAAAGAAAATAAGAGGGGCAAAGAGAGAGTATGAGAATAGATTGGCAGCTAACATAAAAGGGAATTCAAAAGTCTTCTATAGGCATATAAATAGTAAATGGGCAGTAAGAGGAGAATTGGGGCCGATTAGGGACCAAAAAGGAAACCTACACGTGGAAGCAGAGGGCATGGCTAAGGTACTAAATGAGTACTTTGCATCTGTCTTTACCAAGGAAGAAGATGCTGTCAAAGTCATTGTGAAAGAAGAGGTAGTTGAGATACTGGATGGGATAAAAATTGATAAAAGGGAGGTATTAGAAAGGCTGTCTGTACTTAAAGTAAATAAGTCACCAGGACCGGATAGGATGCATCATAAGATGCTGAGGGAAGTAAAGGTGGAAATTGCGGAGGTACTGGCCATAATATTCCAATCATCCTTAGATACGGGGGGTGGTGCAAAAGGACTGGAGAATTGCAAATGTTACACCCTTGTTCAAAAAATGGTGTAAGGATAAACCCAGCAACTACAGGCCAATCAGTTTAACCTCGGTAGTGGAGAAGCTTTTAGTAACGATAACCTGAGACAAAATTAACAGTCACTTGGACAATTGTGGATTAATTAAGGAAAGCTAGCACGGATTTGTTAAAGGCAAATCGTGTTTCACTGACTTGATTGAGTTTTTAATGAGGTAACAGAGAGGGTTGATGAGGGAAATGCAGTTGATGTGGTGTACATGGACTTCCAAAAGGCGTTTGATAAAGTGCCAATTAATAGGCTTGCCAGCAAAGTTGAAGCCCATGGAATAAAAGAGACAGTGGCAGCATGGATACAAAATGGGCTAAGTGACAGGGAACAGAGAGTAGTGGTGAACGGTTGTTTTTCGGACTGGAGGAAGGTATACAGTGGTGTTCCTTGGTACTAGGACCACTGCTTTTCTTGATATATATTAATGACATGGACCTGGGTGTACAGGGCACAATTTCAAAATTTGCAGATGACACAAAACTTGGAAGTATAGTGAACAGTGAGGAGGATTGTGATAGACTTCAAGAGGCCATAGACAGGCTGGTGGAATGGGCAGACACATGACAGATGAAATTTAATGCAGAAAAGTCGAACTGATACATTTTGGTAGGAAGAATGAGAAGGTATATGTGCACAAATTGTTGAAGGTGGCAGGGCAGGTTGAGAAAGCGGTTAAAAAACATACGGGATCCTGGGCTTTATAAATAGAGGCATAGAGTCCAAAAGCAAGGAAGTTATGATGAACCTTTATAAAACACTGATTTTGGCCTCAACTGGAGTATTGTGTTCAATTCTGGGCACTGCGCTTTAGAAAGGATGGGAAGGCCTTAGAGAGGGTACAGAAAAGATTTACAAGAATGGTTCCAGGGATGAGGAACTTCAGTTACGTGGATAGACTGGAGAGGCTGGGGTTGTTCTCCTTAGAGCAGAGAAGGTTGAGAGGAGATTTGATAGATGTGTTCAAAATCATGAGGGGGTCTAGACAGAGTAGATCAGAGAAACTGTTCCCATTGGCGGAAGGGTCGAGAACCAGAGAAAGACAGATTTAAGGTGATTGGCAGAAGAACCAAAGGCAACATGAGGAAAAACTTTTTTACGCAGCGAGTGATTAGGATCTGGAATGCACTGCCTGAAAGGGTGGTGGAGGCAGATTCAATTGTGGCTTTCCAAAGGGAATTGGATAAGGACCTGAAGGAAAAAAATTGCAGGGCTACGGGGAAAGGGCGGGGGAGTGGGACTAGCTGAAGTGCTCTTGCAGAGAACCGGCACGGGCTCGACGGGCTGAATGTCCTCCTTCTGTGCTGTAACCATTCTTTGATTCTATGATAACAAGGTGGGGCTTTCCTCTGATGGTTCAATTAGTTCATTCAGTGAGTCGCTGAGCCATACAGATAAGGAAAGTTCCGAGTTAGGTCTGTGCTGGGTTAGCTGGGATGTTAGTGGGAGGAACTCTATAATTGGCCTCTGCTCTCCTGTGCTAAGGAACTGTAATTTGGCACGGCTTCCCACTGCTGGAAATGCGTTTGTCAGGTGAAGTCAGGACTGAGCTTGGCTTGATGCCCTACAATCGAGTAGCTTGTCGAAACTCACTATCCGGGCTCACACACATGATGACTGGTCACTGGTGGAGGTACCGTAAGAGGGACACAAAACCGTAACGCAGCCAGGTGTCACCAGTCAAGAGAGGAGAGAGGGGAGAAAACTAGTAAGGGAGTAAAATGTATATATTTGTGAGCCAAGTGAACAAGAATCTTAACCGTATATGTGACAAATAAAGTGTTCCTAAAGATCGCTTGTTCAATAGAAACAATTTTACATTAGGGAGAGGGAAATTTATTTTCCAATTCCTTGAGTCAGATCATTTTTCTTCTTCCTCCGTTAATGTTTGGTGAAACTGCTTTTTATTTTTGATCTAAAGATGGACCAGAGTCATCGTGCACCATCTTTGATGCAATAATGTTATGTACATGTAACACTAATTTATTTCAGTGCATTTTCTCTCATTGTAATATGTATAAACAGGATTTTAAAAATTGCCAAATTCTTCTTTATAAAAATAGCACCCGTTAAATTTGCTTGGCTGTTGGTTCACTTATCCTTAATATGTACCTTTAAGAAGTACTTTTAATCAAAGTCTCACCCTAGCTAATTTGATCACCAGCTTGTATCTGTGAATGTTAATTCTTTAGCAGAAGGCTGCTCCGCAGGCCAGCATCTTGAGAATGGATAGCAAAATACTGCAGATGTTGGAAATCCGAAATAACAACAGAAAATGCTGGAAAAACTCAGCAAGTCAGGCAACATCCGTGGAGAGAAATTTGAGTTGACGTTTCGGGTTTGACCCTTCTTCAAAACTGGAGAGAAAAGGAACTAGATCGAAGGCAGGGCTGCGATCGGACAAAAGAATAAAAGAACCAAAAGAAGTAAAAGAGATTAGAAGCTAGACGAGATGGTAATAGGCTGTGATTAGGTGTAAAGTGTACTGGCAGGGCAAAAGATAGCTGCCAGGTGTGAGAGAGAAACAAAAGGAAAGGGGGGGGGGGGAAAGGAAAGGAGTGGAAAAATATAAGTGAAAATGAAATAGGGGCCGAGAAGCTCAACGTAAACTCGAGGAACAGCACCTCATCTTCCGATTAGGCAGTCTGCAGCCTTCCGGTCTCAATATCGAGTTCAACAATTTCAGATCATAACCTCGGCCCCTATTTCATTTTAACTTATATTTTTCCACTCCTTTCCTTTCCCCCCCCCCTTTCCTTTTGTTTCTCTCTCACACCTGGCAGCTATCTTTTGCCCTGCCAGTACACTTTACACCTAATCACAGCCTATTACCATCTCGTCTAGCTTCTAATCTCTTTTACTTCTTTTGGTTCTTTTATTCTTTTGTCCGATCGAAGCCCTGCCTTCGATCTAGTTCCTTTTCTCTCCAGTTTTGAAGAAGGGTCAAACCCGAAACGTCAACTCAAATTTCTCTCCACGGATGTTGCCTGACTTGCTGAGTTTTTCCAGCATTTTCTGTTGTTATTTCTTGAGAATGGATGCTGTCAGCTGACATCAGCCAAGGACCTCAGAGAGTAGGACATCCACCAAGCAGAGTGGAGGTCAGCATGTACATCGATCACTAATCCTTTGAGTAATAAAACCACCAGTAACATACACCAATTTATATCTACATTACACAGTACATTATATGCTTAACATTACAAAGGAAATTGAGCAACAAAAGGTTTAGAATTCTTCTCTCCTGACACACTGGGGGTAATTTTAACCTACCCGCTGGGCATGAAGCCAACGGGATTGGGTTGGACGCCGGTTTTATACCTCGCCCAATATTACTCCATTGACTTCAATAGAGAGTGAAATCGGGCGACGAATAAAACCAGCATTCCACTCGATCCCGTCAGTCTCCCGACCGGTGGGTTTGGTTAAAAATGCTCCCATAGTATTTGACAATAGTGAAAGAGTTTTGAGTCAGGAAATGGAGGTTGTGGGCTCCCCGACTCCTGAATCCATTGATCTTACGAGACCTGTCATTAACTCTTTGCTCATCCCACTATGTGAAGCGTCACACAGGAAAGAAAACTTGAGACTGGGACAACCACTGTTGGTTCAATAATCTTTAATCACAGCTCATCAATGTCAGTCATGGAGACACCCATAACACCATCCCACTTTTTCATGCGATGTACATATTGCAAAGACAAGAAAATAGGGCAAAAAAAACTCAACCCTTTCATATAAAACGAATGGATACCTGAGCAGGATCAGAAGGCAGTAATCTCATCAAGAGGATTCAGATGATCTAGCTTGAGTGTTTATATCTGTCACCTGATCTCTGAGTTAAGAGTATAACCTTCATATTACACTATAGTATCCATTTTTTATTAAATCTACTGTCCCCTTTGACTGAGGTTTTATTTGTTTTTGGGCTAATGTCTACACTAACAGTGGGTGCTGGAGGGGCATGGACTGTTCGTGAGATGCATATTATTGATGAACAATGGTGTTTACATGAAAAGATTGATAATTATATCATTGAGACATCGTTTGCAGTCGGTTATCAGGGAATTCCATTGATAATGAAAAGGTTAATTCATGAATTCTTTGTGCAAAGATCAGCTTCTAATTCATCTGTAAACTTGTGTTTGATGCCATATTTTTATCTGCAGGGCCTTGAAACTTCTCATTCTAGTCACTCGGAAATCTGCAATAAAGAAAAGTGGGATAAATCCAATCCATTCGGCTGCTGACAGTGGGAAGGCCCAGTGCCTGGAATTACTGATTGAAAGTGGATTTGATGTTAATGCACTTTTAGACGAAGAGATAGCCAAAAGCTACGATGATAAACGGAGAACGGCTCTGTTTATTGCCGTGTCTAATAATGATATTGCATGCACCGAACTCCTGCTGAAAGGAGGTGCGTTACCAAACAGAGATCCACTGTCCTGCCTCCTTGTAGCAGTAAGAGCAGGGAATCACGAACTGGTGCGTCTGCTTCTACGCCATGGTGCCAATGTCAACAGCTACTTCATGCTGATTAACGACACTCACTTTCCCACTGTCATCCAGTACGCTGTCAATGACGAAATGATGCTGAGGCTCTTGCTCAATAACGGCTACAATGTGTCGATGTGTTTTGACTGCATACACTCTGACAGCTTTGGACGATTTCTTCCCCGGCCTATGATTGAACCAAAGTCTTATATCACCTCAGTAAGTGACCCACTCCTGGTTCGTATTGCATTGTAAGAGCTTTGAAAAAGGAATGGTAGCAAATCCTTTAAGAATGAATTGGTTTTGCAATGCTCGGAACATTTACAGACACTCCTGTATGACAACAGTCACTGGATTTCGAAGTAATTAAGCACCTGTGAAGTGTTTGAGACGTCTCTAAGAGATGTGATAAGGTTCTATATAAAAGGACATGCATTTATATAACGCCTTTCATAACCTCAGGATGTCCCAAAGTGCTTTACAGCCAATGAAGTACTTTTGAAGTGTTGTAATGTAGGGAAACACAGCAGCCAATTTGCATACAGCAAGGTCCCACAAACAGCAATGAGATAAATGATCAATTAAAATATTTTAGTGGTGTTGATTATGGATAAAAGTTGGCCAGGGCAACAGGAGAACTCCCCTGCTCTTATAATAGTGCTGTGGGATCTTTTATGTCCACCTGAGAGGGCAGACGGGGTCTCCGTTTAACATCTTATCTGAAAGATGACACCTCCGACAGTGCAGCACTCCCTCAGCACTGCACTGGAGTGCCATTCTGGGTTATGTGCTCAAGTCTCTGAAGTAGGAGCTTGAATCCACAACCTTCTGACTCGGGGGTGAGAGTGTGAGCACTGAGCTAGGGCTAACAACTGATGAAGTTGTTTGTCCTGGCAACAGTGCATCTGTGCACTGCAGATTAACTGATGTTAATATCCCCTGGTGGCTTGGAAAGAGCCAGAAACAGAAAATTTCAGGGTTCTGCTGGCCTGGCCGAGATTGTCTGCTGGCCAGCTTCCCTGGTGAAGCTGCATTTGTGAAGGTGGTTTTCCTCCGATATTCTCAGGTAGATGTCCCTCGTCATGTAGTTACAGCTGCACAGGTAAGAATGCGTGTTGTCAGTCTGCCTCATTTCCTCCTTTCGTTCATCTTCTTCTTCCTCCAAATAATAGCGCACGGAATTCCAACTGGAATTCAGATGTCCAGAATTTTGATTGTAGCAACGATAAATCTCACTGGCAAAACTCAGGGTTAGAATGCCCCAAAAACAAACAAACTGCTAAAAAAGCATTGAAAATTCAGTTGTCACAAACCACTTTAATATATGATCCAAATATGTCCCTTTATTAAACAGACACTTCCTCACCTCAGGACATGCCTGACCCTGATTATGCCTGTGCTAATTTCATTATGATTTGTATTGTTTTTTCATGTAGATATTATGCTGTTGCCTGTTTTCGAAGTGGGCACTGTAACCTGGACTGAAGTCATTGGCTTCATCCCCGCCAAAAACTTTATTCCATCGCTATCGATTCCATCCCCTCTCCACTCTCTGAAGCTGAACCAAACCCTCATCGATGCTTTTGTTACCTCCAGATCTGATTATTCCAATGCTCTCCTGGCCGGCCTCCTTCATAAACTGGAGCTCATCCAAAACTCTGCTGCCTGTATTCTAACCTGCACCACCTTCCGCTCGCTAACCTACATTAGCTCCTGGCCCACCAATGCCTCCATTTTAAGATTCTCATCCTTGTATTCAAATCCCTCCATGGCTATGCCCCTCCCCATCTCTGTAACCTCCTTCAGCCCTACAACCTTCCGGGAACACTGCGTTCCTCCAACTCTGGCCTCTTGTGTATCCCCCATTCCCTTTGCCCCAACATTGGTGGCCGTGCCTTTAGTGGTCTGGATCCTAAGCCCTGGAATTTCCTCCCTATCCCTCGCCACCTCTCTCTCCTCCTTTAAGACCCTCCTTAAAACTTACTACTTTGACCAAGCTTTTGGTCACCTGCCCTAATATCTCCATCTTTGGCTTGGTGTCAATTTTTGTCTGATTAATGTGCTCTCGAAGTGACTGTTCTTTAATTTTGTTTGTAGTTCTGCGAGTTCATCACCGTTTGCTGGATGAGTCATTTGGTCGGCAGGGTAGTGCGTGTGCTGATAGATTACGTGGATTACGTCTCCTTCTGCGTGAAATTAAAACCTGCTCTTGAGCAGCAAAAGGAGTGGCCTGAGATCCGTGACATCATGGGTAAATCGACTTTCATTCACTTTCTGTGCTAGGACACTGCAGTGTGCAGACTGAGAAAACCAGAAAGTGTTGGAGAAATACAACATGCAAAAGGACACAAAACGGGTCACACTTCTTCAGAGCTGATTTTTGATGAAAGGTCCCCACCTGAAGCAGTAACAGTAACTCACCGTTTCTCTTTCAGATGCTGACTGAGCTACTGTGTTTTCTGGCATTTTCAGCTTTTAGTTCAGGCTTTTAGCATTTGTAGTTCCCCATTTTCAGCTTTTAGTTCAGGCTTTGAGCATTTGTAGTTCCCCATTTTCAGCTTTTAGTTCAGGCTTTGAGCATTTGTAGTTCCCCATTTTACTTTAAGACTGTATTGCTCAGGTTTGGTGGATTGCAGTACTTTTAAACCTTTGATGGCTCCGGATCTTTTTACTGTGAGAATAAAGAGTAGACCAAGGCTACAGGCTTTAATCTGAGTTCACCCAGAGAGAATAAGCCCTGTTCTTATGGATCTGTATAGTTCCTTGAGTCTGCTGTATAATATGCAAGCATTAAAAATGCAATTCATTTGGCAAATGTTACATAATAGAAAACACAGAAATTGTTTTGCACACAGGATGACCTTTCATATTGTCCGTCACTTGTGTGTAAAAGGATGCTGCTGCAATTGTGTTCAGTCACCTATGAACCAACGGTAACCTGTGTCTTACTACTTCTCTTATTGGAGGCCCTCTCCAGGGTGAGGGTGAGTCAGGGATAGGGTTTTTTCTATTGATTAAAATTAATACTGCAGATTTATCACAGCAATAATAAAATTATAAATCCATCACAAAAAAGTTTTGATAGACCCATAGAGATTGCAGTGTTTTCCCAGGACACCTCCCTCTGACCAGCCGCTGGTTTGTTACATGTACAGAACCAAAGGGATATTTTGAATTCAATGAGAGAAACATCTTAACTGTGATTGTTTTTTTAATGCTGGAAATACAAAGAGTAAAAACAAAGTGCAAGCAAATTTGTTTGGTAATTATAAACTGTATCTGTACAGTTTTATGTAGATTTAACACTTAACACATTAGGCCATTTGGCAAGAATAATTAACTCTCCTGCGAGCCAGTGGATTTACCCCACAAAAGGAAATTGGCCTTGAAATTATGCTGTGTGAAGATTAGCATACAAATGGTGAATAGCAGCACTCACTGTCAAAGCTCACCCATTACTAGTGGCTGCATGGGTGAGGTACCAGAGGGTGACTAGTACATGCGGAACTGTACACCAGCAAGGAGACAGGAAAGGACAGGAAACAAAATTGACAGGAAAGCAATGATTAAATCGCTATCTCAGAGCGATATTGAGTTTCGCCAGATATGGTCTGGACTGTGTGATGGAGTCCTGTCCCGTGACAGATTCCTCTATCTTGGAGGAAGTATGGTGTGGAGATGCCGGTGTTGGACTGGGGTGGACAAATGTAAGAAGTCACACAACACCAGGTTATAGTCCAACAGTTTTATTTGAAATCACAAGCTTTTGGAGCGCTGTATAGTTCCTTGATTCTGCTGTATAACATGCAAGCATTAAAAATGCAATTCATTTGGCAAATGTTACATAATAGAAAACGCAGAAATCTTTTTGCACACAGGATGATCTTTCATATTGTCCGTCACTTGTATGTAAAAGGATGTTGCTGCAATTGTGTTCAGTCACCTGACGAAGGAGCAGCGCTCCGAAAGCTTGTGATTTCAAATAAAACTGTTGGACTATAACCTGGTGTTGTGTGACTTCTTACATTTGGAGGAAGTAGCGCTGGTAGGGAGGAAAATAAAGAGCAAGAGAAAGCAAGCTAGCAGCACTGGTGCTGTCTCCTCCTGTTGCCTAATCATGGAGCAGTATAGCTGTGAGCTGATTGCGGAATAGTTCTATTTTCTGGGCTTCTAGACCAGCCTGTCTTAGCAGTAACTTTAAACAGCAGCCTATCTTCAGGATTGTCTGCATGGCCAAATCCCTTTGATAGCAAAGCTGGGATCTGATGCACTCCCTCTAGCCTCCAGAAGAATTAAACTGGAGGATTTCTGCATAGAATGCAAGCTGGCAGCTCAAGTTATGCTGCCTGGTCTCACCACTCTCCAATTGGATAAAGCAGAGCTTGGCATATGTATATTTAAATGTCTGCGTATAGCTTTGCTCACTGGCAGCAAACTTATTCCATTATCTGTAACATTGAAAGGTAACTGGTGTAGATGGCCAACCTTAAATGGCCCCACAATGTCTGTCTGCCCCTTACCTTGAAACTATGCCCCCTGGTTATTGACAAGTCTATCAACATATTAAATAGAAAATATTTTTTCCTGCATCCCCACAATCTATGCTGTCATAGTAATGCCTGTTTCTTTTCCTTTTTCTGATCTTGAAATAACTGTTTGATGCAGGACAATGAAAATATCAGTGTAACTTTCCATTCAAGAAATAGAATATTTTACCAGATGGAAAAAGAATGAGCTGGCTGTAAAACTAGTGCTCTTTGAAAGACCTGGAGTTTTTCCAGCATAGATGCTGGCAGAATGGTTACTAAACTGAGGAGTGTAAGACTGAAGTCACTTCATTCAAAAGGCAAAATACTGAGGATGTTGGAAATCTGAGATATTAACAGAAAATGCTGGAAATACTCAGCGGGCCAGGCAGCATCACTTCATTCAACCTTCTTTTCAAAATCACCCCATTTTGAATATTTTTTATTGAAATAGTAAGTGCCTAATAATGGCCCGTATTTTCCGATCTGAGGCTTCCTGCGTGCGGAGGCCTCCGATCTGGAAAAAATCTACGGACTTACCTGAGGGCTCCCGAGGTGCATACACTTCCACTCCTGGACCTCTCCAACTCGAAATGTGCAGGGCCCACATATCCCAGAGGCACATGCGGTTCGCAAGTGTCCCTGGGATCATGTGGGCCATGGGGAGCCAATCAAAGAAGGGAATCTCCCTTCATACACTTGACAGATAGACCTGTCAAATATATGAATGGCGATCACCCCAAAAACACTGTAAAACATTAAATAAATATTTTTTAATCACATTTTTAAAATGAGTTGAAATTACACTAAATTAAATATTTTAAACAAATATTTAATTTTTTGAAAAAATAATTAGTTTTTTACGGGGCTAAAAATAAACTTACCTTTTTTAAAGTATTTTTAAATGATAATGTGTGAAAAAAAAATTTAAACTTTTTTTCAACTCTTATGCTGGTAAAAGCAGGTCTTACGCCTGCTTTTACCAGGCGTAACATTTCTAAGGGTTTTCTGCGGGCGGAGGTTCTCCAGAAAGCGGAACTCTCCACCCGTAGAGGCCCTTCTCCAGGGCAGGCGCCCGACCTGTCAAGAGCATTTTTGACAGATCGGAAATGCCGGTTTTCAGCGCATGCACTTTGCATGCCTGAAACACAGCGCGTACACACCCGTAGGGATCGGAATATACGGCCCAATTATCATTTGGGAATCGAGCTCAGCGGATCCCTGCGAAGGGGCTGAACGCACACTTAGAGTTGTAACAAACCTCAGGCTCATGATGCTCTCTGCAGGTGTTATTTCAGCTCACTCACACTATTGGGGTCATTAACTCTTCCAGGATACTTTTACAGTAGTTGAGGGGTCTAGAACAAGGGGACATAGATTTAAGATTAAATGTAAGGATCTAGGACTGAAAGCTGGAGAAACACACTTTTTATACAGATAGTGTGAGGCTGTGGAATTCACTACCAGAGTTAATGACTGAAACAGAGACCATGTCAACATTTAAGAATAGGTTAGATTGGTTGAAGGAAAGGGGATAACGGGATATGGTAACAGGGTGGGCACGTGGGATTAGGACTACAGCTGACGTGGACTGGTTGGGCCAAACAGCCTGTTTCCCTGTTGTAGTTTCTGTGTAATTTTATGTTATTTCTATTGGTATAATCAGCACTCAATGTTTAAATAAAACTGTTCAAAAAGAGTTCAAATTAATCACTCTTTGCAACAAGGTACTGATGGCCAGAATATTTCCCCCCTACCACCTCCCTGAAGGCACTGGATATGATTCGGTGGGTAATGGCAGCTCTCTGGTACCTTGCCCAGGTACTCATTCTTCACACATGAGCTTAGACAATGAGTATATGCAGGTTGTTCAACGGTGAAGTGCATTACAGATCATCCATTCCTATCCTCAACCAATATCCACACACCTACATTATCTAACTGGACATCGTGTAGGAACAGAACCCCTGGCTGACTTTCCCCCTCCCCTACCAGGGGCATTGAGGACTTACATAGCAGCCCTAGCTTTGACATTGCTAAGACCAACAAACTCAACATGCAGCAGGAATTTAATACCTGTATAGGACCAGTGTTACACAGGCTTTTACATAGAAACATAGAAGATAGGAGCAGGAGTAGGCCTTTCGGCCCCTCGAGCCTGTTCCGCCATTTAATGAGATCATGGCTGATCATCCAAATTCAGTCCTTGCTTTCTCCTCATATCCCTTGATCCCTTTAGCCTTAAGAAATATATCTAACTCCTTCTTTTACTGCTTAAAGCCATCAAAAAAGCCCTGGCTCTTTTTTAAGGGAATTTTAAATTATATTTTTAACTTGTAATGCCAGTGTGGCCTGCTTTAACAAACCAAAGAATTAAATACTAAAATAAAATTAAATACTTGCTCCTGAATTTGCTTTCAAAGATATGCAAAGAACATTATGCTACCTTACAAGGCAAAGCTGAGTGCAAATCTGCTCTCTCAGATTCTGATGTGTTTTTGGCGTCTCGGTGGCACTTTTTCTACATTAAGTATTCAAAGTAATGGAGGTTTGGTTAAAGTTCACTCATTGGACAAATAAAATTGAAAAAAACTTTGATTTTCTTGCAGAAAACCCTCGTTGTTTGAAGCATTTGTGCCGACTGATGATACGTAAACGCGTGGGGCAAAGACAACTACAAAACCCTGCAGGTTTAGCATTGCTTCCTCTCCCTCCAATACTGAAGGACTACATCTTGTATAAAGAATATGACCTATATGGAAGAGGTCTTGGCTCACTGCATTAGTAACGTGAACTGTAATCATTTGTGTGTTGGTGCCGTTATTGTACAGAGCTGAGGGTCATATTCATTGTTAAATTTAAGAAAATAATTTGTCATAAAACCATTGGATTACCAACTGCAGTAACACATGAACCATCATCTTGCGGAATAAGCCAGCAGTTAGTACAACAAATGGCATCTCCACAGCTTTATGTGTTGAAGGGCTTCTGGTTGAACTGCTTTGCAATTACAGTATTTGCAAATCACACAAGGGTTTTCCAAATGCAAACCTGACCACACCAAAAGTCTTTTTTAAATGCTAACTCATGCATGTCCAACAGAAAAAACCTACACCAGTATTTTTGCATCATTAAATGATAACCAGATATCATAGCTTCTACTTGAAGCTTCACTAATAAACATGACTCTGCCATACACAATCCCATTCATTTGGTGAAAGGTTTTGGTGCATGTTTTTATATTTTGATACAGTTTTCAAAGTTAGCTTTGTGTGCAGCAGCTCAAGTACAGAAATTGTATCTTCTAGTGTATTTGACCCCTCCATTTCTATTCCTCTTCCAGTTTTCTCCCCTTCATTACAGAAGGCAGTACTATTCATGCTGTGGTTCTATAGGAGTCCGCAGCCCCCTGATACCTTTTCTAAGTGTGTGAGCTTTGATAGTGATTATCAGCAGGCTATTTAACACAAGCACTTTTTACGGCAGGATAATGATCAAAAGTCAAAGTGATGAGGGTCAGTTTACAATCATATGGAACTGGCTAGAGAGTGACATGGGAGTGTGAAATATAACTCCGGTCTGCCAACCCCCCCCCCCCCATGTCACTCTATACTGATATTGGTGTGAGAATGGTAACAATAGTATAACAACAACAAAAACAATTTGTATTTATATAGCACCTTTAGCGTAGTAAAGCATCCCAAGGCGCTTCACAGGAGCATTCTAAGACAAAAATTTGACACCGAGCCACAAGGTCCTAAAGATACTCAGTAACTGATATTGATGAACCAGTTGTCAATAAATTTCCCCATGCTTGAATGCCATTTCTTACTGATTGATGTAGAAAGATTACACCCTTTCTATACTGGCAGCAGGATGGCATTTGACTGACTTCCCCCTCTTGCCAAGAATAGCTGAACCTCACCCAACGGACGGATGAAAATTCGAGCTGGTCGGGAAGCCAAGTGCTCAACCAGTGCAGTCACTCTCACTGGGACGCCATGCTGAAACTGTATCTTGTGGTCCATTTAGTTCCTTCATTCAACAGTCCCCTAATAGCAGTATAGTCCCAACAAATCACTCCTCACTTTGCCATTTGCGTCATGCTGAGAGACTAATAGTCAACAGGAACTATTAGTTTATTTTATATACCAGACTCCCACATTGTTTGATGGAACGCTTAAGTCAAGATTTGTCCCTTTAAACACTGCAGACATGTTTCTGGATTAAAGACTGTTGTTTCCTAAAAAATATTTTAATTTATTTAAAGAATAGTGTAAATTATAATCTTGCTCCATGTTTCTGTATAATTCCCTCTTTATTCTTGATTGTAGTCAAGAAGAATATGTAGAAAATCTCTTAAAAATAAATGATTTATTTTATGCTAAAAGATTATTATTTTTGAATTTTTCCAAGTCACCAATTTTTTTCTGGATTGTTAGTTCTAACAGCAAATAAGCTGATGTGTTGATGTGCCTGTGTTGTTGTGCCCACTTTCCTTCTGAACACAGGACATTTCAATCAATAACTAACTTGCCAGGTCCGTTTATGCCTGGATCAGGATTTCTACGGATTGTCATTAAAAACAGACAGATTGCAAACAAGCCCATTAAAAAAAATCTTTCTAAATATGACAGAAGATAAGCACTTAACAAAAAGTGCCTAGACTTTTAAAATATGCTGTGCCTTTCTGGTTTGAGGGTGGATTGCCCATATTGAGCAGTAAAGGACAATTCCTGCTTTTTTCTGGAAGGGGAAGTGATTTACAGCGCACAATTTCTGACACTCATTGCACATCGTCATGACGCCATGTGTGAACAACACAATGGGATTCTCAAGGTGGGATTTGTGTTTGATATAATTGTTCTTTTAAGAAATACATCTTATTGTTCAATTGTCTTCCTGACATTGCTAGGACCACCATTTTGAAATCAGTATTCCGTGCAAGTCAGCCTATCCCATCATGGAGTTGGCGCAGTACCAAAGGGGGTGAATTTCCTCTGGACTTCTCCCACTCCAACGCCGTAACTTTGACAGAAGTTTGGCAGAAATGCCATTCCACCAATATACACACACATACATAGCTTCCTTTTGCATTCGGAGAGTTTCGATAGGCATTCCATTTTTCTTCTGTGTTGGTTCTGTCCCTATCTAATAGCGCTGCCCAATCAACCTGTTCATGTTATCTCCCATCTTTGCAAATCTAACCCTCGTGAAGTCTGGTACTTGCATTAAATTTTCAGCAGCTTTGGTTTGGCTGATCAAATTGAATCCAATAATATTGTGCTCACTGTTACCAAGGTGTTCCCCCACATGACGGTCCAACGCTGCATCGGTATCACTCAAAAATTACATCTAGTGTCCAATTACTCCTTCTTTCCTCACTAAAATGTTGCGTAAGGAAACAATCATTTATTATATCTTCAAATCTTCCAGCTGTCCTGTCATCATCGAACCTAATTATACTTTGAAGGCCCCTAATGATTTTTCCGCTTACCTTGCATGGTGGATTACTCCAAACACGTTACTTTATGACTATAGAAACAGCTGAGGCTGTTAAGAAGCTGTTTCTATAATTTTATACCCTCCCTGTATGAATGTCATTCAATAGATGGCAATTAAATATTTCAAATCTATTACACTATAGATTGGCTTTAAATTTTTCTGTTGACATTCTGTTAAATGAGTGTTTCACTTTACTAACAGCAATGTTACAAGGCCCTGCAAATTCACATCTAAAATGACAGCATGTGCTTGTTGTGCTTTTACAGCTCTTGACGACAGGTGAGAAACACAGGGGCTCATTGTAACTGTCCAGGACTCTGGCACAGGCTCACGACAATAACACATGTCCTGTGCTTCTCTGATTTAAACTCTACTGAGTTCTTTTGTTCTGGTGGTGGGAAGGAGGGGAGGAGGGAGGGATGTTAAGAAACAAACCTGTGAAGTGAGTCATTCAAGAGATTATTTATAGCATACTGTATAATCTAATGACTTTCGAAACAGAGAGCAGGATGAATGTAATGTGATGTTTTGCTATATGGGTTTTTACGAGACATTTGGTGAAAAATTTCGAAGTAAGAATGAAAAATATCTTAACATAAAAGGACTACTAATGGATATGTACGTTAACTTGAGGAAGACTTACAGTGCATTCACACTACAACTGGAGTGTCTGTGCAAAGTGGTTTTGCTTCGCACTGATGCTGCAGTTAAGTGTAAATGCAGCCTGAATCTAGAGTCGGGGTCCAATCTGACACCGGAGTGAGACCCAGAATCAGTTTGGGCCTTGACACCCGATTTACACTCCAGGAATTAGCACTGGTGCAAAGCTCAAACCGCCTCCCACCGATACTCAACCTGTTGCGTAAGTGCACCCCGAAGCTTTTGAACAAAGCAAAAACACGATTCTCTGAGTATGAGGAGGAATTAAAAATAATCTTAGTGGCCTTTTCATGCAATGTACCTGTTTATTGATAGAGTTGCCAAGGTACCCAAGAAAATGCTTGGGCATACTGCACCAGACCTCCTCCACTGGCAAACAGATAGTGTTAGTATAATGGACACTTTCATTGAATCAAACACAGAGGAAAAACCAATATCTTAATGTGGGCCCTCCATTTTTAAATCAGATGCTCCATATATTTCATTACCTGGATGTGAGAGAGTACAGAGTATGATAGTTAATGCATCAGTTACCATCGCAGAAAAACCACTCTAACTACACAGGACATGCATGTCCCTTTTCTTTCCTCAGTTTTGCCCCTATTCTCCTGAAGGTTGAGGTACCTGAGACCGATCCTGTCCTCACCAGGCATCATACATTAGCGGGGGTCACTGGATACCAGGGATACCACACCAGTTGAAACTAGTTAATGCAGCACGGACTGTTAACATTGCTGGTGTATATGGCTTAGTACTGCACCAGAATGTGCATTACCACACCACACCAGTGGGGAGCAATCAATGTCCTTTTTCTAATTATAGCCCCTCCCCAAGCATTCTAATTTGGTGAACATTATACAGCTTAATGTGTTTTTTTCACATTGCCATCCATCGGGTCCGTACCAGCCAGCAGCAGATCCAGAGGAACAAAGGGAGTTTTACCACCAACCTCTCGCCATCTTCTGCACCATGGTGATGAAAGCCCAGATTATACACCTTCATCACTGACACAGTGCGTGTCTCCCATTATGGTTGTAAATACGGACACCGTTGAGACATAGTACCTGGACCAATAGAAAAAGCACTGGTAAGCACTGAATTAGAAGGAAGGGTAAAATGAAAGCAGACAGTTCACAGACAGGAGTATATTATATTAGTATATTAATTAGAGGTGACAAATAGCATGAGGAAGGTTATAATAGGGATAAGGGAGGTTTTAAATGTGCCAAGTGGTATGAAGGAAATCAAGGAACACTTTGTGAAGGGACTAAAAGAAATAAAGTATATAGCTGATGAAATAAAACTACACTCAGACTCCATGGCTTCCTCCATATCCTTTTGACGCAGATCTATACCTACTGTAATTCATGACCCTGTTGCTTAGGCAGCCCATATTCAGTATACCAAACCATGGAAAGCATGGAGGAGCAAGGGAGAATTTCATCACAGTACTCACTAGAAGAAACAAATTGCTGCCTTATGTTTGTAGCATCTAAAACATTTGCCCAAACAGTTCTCCTCTATGGTTTAGAACATCTAGGCATTCAACAGAAGCGCCCCCATCAATCAATGTGCACAATCCTGGTCTAAATTGTCAGGTGGATTTGTAGGAAAAAAGTTAAATGGCTGCAGAGGGTGGATTCCCGCATATACCCAACTCACCAAATACCCCAGAGGGTGAACTCGCGGATACACCCAACACACCAAATACCCCAGAGTGAACTCCCACATACACCCAACTCACCAAATACCCCAGAGAGTGAACTCCCGCATACACCCAACTGCCACCAAATACCCCAGAGAGTGAACTCCCGCATACACCCAACTCACCAAATACCCCAGAGAGTGAACTCAGACATACATCCAACTGTCACCAAATACCCCAGAGGGTGAATTCCCGCATAGACCCAACTCACCAAATACCCCAGAGTGTGAACTCCCACATACATCCAACTCACCAAATACCCCAGAGAGTGAACTCCCAAATACACCCAACTCACCAAATACCCCAGAGGGTGAATTCCCGCATAGACCCAACTCACCAAATACCTCAGAGTGTGAATTCCCGCATACACCCAACTCGCCAAATACCCCAGAGAGTGAACTCCCACAAACACCCAACTCACCAAATACCCCAGAGTGTGAACTCCCGCATACACACAACTCACCAAATACCCCAGAGGGTGAACTCCCGCATACACCCAACAGACCAAATACCCCAGTGAACTTACACATACACCCAACTCACCAAATACCCCAGAGAATGAACTCCCACATACACCCAACTCACCAAATACCCCAGAGAGTGAACTTCCACATACACCCAACTCACCAAATACCCCAGAGAATGAACTCCCACATAAACCCAACTCACCAAATACCCCAGAGAATGAAGTCCCGCATACACCCAACAGACCAAATACCCCAGAGAATGAACTCCTGCATACACCCAACTCACCAAATACCCCAGAGAATGAACACCCGCATACACCCAACTCACCAAATACCCCAGAGAGTGAACTCAGACATGCATCCAACTGTCACCAAATACCCCAGAGGGTGAATTCCTGCATAGACCCAACTCACCAAATACCCCAGAGTGTGAACTCCCACATTCATCCAACTCACCAAATACCCCAGAGAGTGAACTCCCACATACACCCAACTCACCAAATACCCCAGAGGGTGAATTCCCGCAGAGACCCAACTCACCAAATACCTCAGAGTGTGAATTCCCGCATACACCCAACTCACCAAATACCCCAGAGAGTGAACTCCCACAAACACCCAACTCACCAAATACCCCAGAGAGTGAACTCCCGCATACACACAACTCACCAAATACTCCAGAGGGTGAACTCCCGCATACACCCAACTCACCAAATACCCCAGAGTGTGAACTCCCGCATACACCCAACTCACCAAATACCCCAGAGAATGAATTCCCGCATACACCCAACTCACCAAGTACCCCAGAGAGTGAACTCCCGCATACACCCAACTCACCAAATACACCAGAGGGTGAATTCCCGCATAGACCCAACTCACCAAATACCCCAGAGTGTGAATTCCTGCATACACCCAACTCACGAAATACCACAGAGAGTGAACTCCCACAAACACCCAACTCACCAAATAACGCAGAGTGTGAACTCCCGCATACACACAACTCACCAAATACCCAAGAGAGTGAACTCCCGCATACACCCAACTCACCAAATACCCCAGAGAGTGAACTCCCACAAACACCCAACTCACCAAATACCCCAGAGGGTGAACTCCCGCATACACCCAACTCACCAAATACCCCAGAGAGTGAACTCCCGCATACACCAACTCACCAAATACCCCAGACAGTGAACTCCCACATACACCCAACTCACCAAATACCCCAGAGGGTGAATTCCCGCATACACGCAACTCACCAAATACCCCAGAGAGTGAACTCCCGCATAGATCCAACTCACCAAATACCCCAGAGTGAAAACTCCCACATACACCCAACTCACCAAACACCCCAGAGAGTGAACTCCCACGTACACCCAACTCACCAAATACTCCAAAGAGTGAACTCCCACATACACCCAACTCACCAAATACCCCAGAGAATGAACTCCCGCATACAACCAACTGTCACCAAATACCCCAGAGAGTGAACTCCCGCATACACCCAACTCACCAAATACCCCAGAGAGTGAACTCAGACATACATCCAACTGTCACCAAATACCCCAGAGGGTGAATTCCCACATGAATCCAACTCACCAAATACCCCAGAGAGTGAACTCCCGCATACACCCAACTCACCAAATACCCCAGAGAGTGAAATGCCACATACACCCAACATACCAAATACCCCAGAGAGTGAACTCCCGCATACACCCAACTCACCAAATACCCCAGAGAGTGAAATGCCACATACACCCAACATACCAAATACCCCAGAGAATGAACTCCCGCATACACCAACTCACCGAATACCCCAGAGGGTGAATTCCCGCATACACCCAACTCACCACATACCCCAGAGTGAACTCCTGCATACACCCAACTCACCAAATACCCCATAGTGAACTCCCACATACACCCAACAGACCAAATACCCCAGAGAGTGAACTCCCGCATACACCCAACTCACCAAATACCCCAGAGAGTGAACTCCCGCATACACCCAACTCACCAAATACCCGAGGGTGAACTCCCACATACACCCAACTCACCAAATACCCCAGAGTGAACTCCCACATACACCCAACTCACCAAATACCCCTGAGAGTGAACTCACGCATACACCCAACTCACCAAATACCCCAGACGGTGAACTCCCACATACACCCAACTCACCAAATACCCCAGAGAGTGAACTCCTGCATACACCCAACTCACCAAATACCCCAGAGAGTGAACTCCCACATACACCCAACTCACCAAATACCCCAGAGAGTGAACTCCCGCATACACCCAACTCACCAAATACCCCAGAGAGTGAAAACTCCCACATACACCCAACTCACCAAACACCCCAGAGAGTGAACTCCCACGTACACCCAACTCACCAAATACCCCAGAGAGTGAACTCAGACATACATCCAACTGTCACCAAATACCCCAGAGTGAAAACTCCCACATACACCCAACACACCAAATACCCCAGAGTGAACTCCCACATACACCCAACTCACCAAATACCCCAGAGGGTGAACTCCCGCATACACCCAACTGTCACCAAATACCCCAGAGGGTGAATTCCCGCATCGATCCAACTCACCAAATAACCCAGAGTGTGAACTCCCACATACATCCAACTCACCAAATACCCCAGAGAGTGAACTCCCACATACACCCAACAGACCAAATACCCCAGTGAACTCCCACATACACCCAACTCACCAAATACCCCAGAGGGTGAATTCCCGCATAGACCCAACTCACCAAATACCCCAGAGAGTGAACTCCCACAAACACCCAACTCACCAAATACCCCAGAGGGTGAACTCCCGCATACACCCAACAGACCAAATACCCCAGTGAACTCCCACATACACCCAATTCACCAAATAACCCAGAGAGTGAACTCCCACATACACCCAACTCACCAAATACCCCAGAGAATGAACTCCCGCATACACCCAACTCACCAAATACCCCAGAGAATGAAGTCCCGCATACACCCAACAGACCAAATACCGCGGAGAATGAACTCCTGCATACACCCAACTCACCAAGTACCCCAGAGTGAACTCTCGCATACACCCAACTCACCAAATACCCCAGAGGGTGAATTCCCGCATACACCCAACTCACCAAATACACCAGAGAGTGAAATGCCACGTACACCCAACACACCAAATACCCCAGAGAATGAACTCCCGCATACACCAACTCACCAAATACCCCAGAGAGTGAACTCCCGCATACACCCAACTCACCAAATACCCCAGAGGGTGAATTCCCGCATACACCCAACTCACCACATACCCCAGAGTGAACTCCTGCATACACCCAACTCACCAAATACCCCAGAGAGTGAACTCCCGCATACACCCAACTCACCAAATACCCCAGAGGGTGAACTCCCACATACACCCAACTCACCAAATACCGCAGAGTGAACTCCCACATACACCCAACAGACCAAATACCCCAGAGGGTGAACTCACGCATAAACCCAACTCACCAAATACCCCAGACGGTGAAATTCCACATACACCCAACTCACCAAATACCCCAAAGAGTGAACTCCTGCATACACCCAACTGACCAAATACCCCAGAGTGAACTCCCACATACACCCAACTCACCAAATACCCCAGAGAGTGAACTCCTGCATACACCCAACTCACCAAATACCCCAGAGAGTGAACTCCCACATACACCCAACTCACCAAATACCCCAGAGAGTGAACTCCTGCATACACCCAACTCACCAAATACCCTAGAGAGTGAACTCCCGCATACACCCAACTCACCAAATACCCCAGAGAGTGAACTCCCGCATACACCCAACTCACCAAATACCCCAGAGAGTGAACTCCAGCATACACCCAATTCACCAAATACCCCAGAGGGTGAACTCCCGCATACACCAACTCACCAAATACCCCAGAGAGTGAACTCCCGCATACACCCAACTCACCAAATACCCCAGAGGGTGAATTCCCGCATACACCCAACTCACCACATACCCCAGAGTGAACTCCTGCATACACCCAACTCACCAAATACCCCAGAGAGTGATCTCCCGCATACACCCAACTCACCAAATACCCCAGAGGGTGAACTCCCACATACACCCAACTCACCAAATACCCCAGAGTGAACTCCCACATACACCCAACAGACCAAATACCCCAGAGGGTGAACTCCCGCATACAACCAACTGTCACCAAATACCCCAGAGAGTGAACTCCCGCATACACCCAACTCACCAAATACCCCAGAGAGTGAACTCAGACATACATCCAACTGTCACCAAATACCCCAGAGGGTGAATTCCCACATGAATCCAACTCACCAAATACCCCAGAGAGTGAACTCCCGCATACACCCAACTCACCAAATACCCCAGAGAGTGAAATGCCACATACACCCAACATACCAAATACCCCAGAGAGTGAACTCCCGCATACACCCAACTCACCAAATACCCCAGAGAGTGAAATGCCACATACACCCAACATACCAAATACCCCAGAGAATGAACTCCCGCATACACCAACTCACCGAATACCCCAGAGGGTGAATTCCCGCATACACCCAACTCACCACATACCCCAGAGTGAACTCCTGCATACACCCAACTCACCAAATACCCCATAGTGAACTCCCACATACACCCAACAGACCAAATACCCCAGAGAGTGAACTCCCGCATACACCCAACTCACCAAATACCCCAGAGAGTGAACTCCCGCATACACCCAACTCACCAAATACCCGAGGGTGAACTCCCACATACACCCAACTCACCAAATACCCCAGAGTGAACTCCCACATACACCCAACTCACCAAATACCCCTGAGAGTGAACTCACGCATACACCCAACTCACCAAATACCCCAGACGGTGAACTCCCACATACACCCAACTCACCAAATACCCCAGAGAGTGAACTCCTGCATACACCCAACTCACCAAATACCCCAGAGAGTGAACTCCCACATACACCCAACTCACCAAATACCCCAGAGAGTGAACTCCCGCATACACCCAACTCACCAAATACCCCAGAGAGTGAAAACTCCCACATACACCCAACTCACCAAACACCCCAGAGAGTGAACTCCCACGTACACCCAACTCACCAAATACCCCAGAGAGTGAACTCAGACATACATCCAACTGTCACCAAATACCCCAGAGTGAAAACTCCCACATACACCCAACACACCAAATACCCCAGAGTGAACTCCCACATACACCCAACTCACCAAATACCCCAGAGGGTGAACTCCCGCATACACCCAACTGTCACCAAATACCCCAGAGGGTGAATTCCCGCATCGATCCAACTCACCAAATAACCCAGAGTGTGAACTCCCACATACATCCAACTCACCAAATACCCCAGAGAGTGAACTCCCACATACACCCAACAGACCAAATACCCCAGTGAACTCCCACATACACCCAACTCACCAAATACCCCAGAGGGTGAATTCCCGCATAGACCCAACTCACCAAATACCCCAGAGAGTGAACTCCCACAAACACCCAACTCACCAAATACCCCAGAGGGTGAACTCCCGCATACACCCAACAGACCAAATACCCCAGTGAACTCCCACATACACCCAATTCACCAAATAACCCAGAGAGTGAACTCCCACATACACCCAACTCACCAAATACCCCAGAGAATGAACTCCCGCATACACCCAACTCACCAAATACCCCAGAGAATGAAGTCCCGCATACACCCAACAGACCAAATACCGCGGAGAATGAACTCCTGCATACACCCAACTCACCAAGTACCCCAGAGTGAACTCTCGCATACACCCAACTCACCAAATACCCCAGAGGGTGAATTCCCGCATACACCCAACTCACCAAATACACCAGAGAGTGAAATGCCACGTACACCCAACACACCAAATACCCCAGAGAATGAACTCCCGCATACACCAACTCACCAAATACCCCAGAGAGTGAACTCCCGCATACACCCAACTCACCAAATACCCCAGAGGGTGAATTCCCGCATACACCCAACTCACCACATACCCCAGAGTGAACTCCTGCATACACCCAACTCACCAAATACCCCAGAGAGTGAACTCCCGCATACACCCAACTCACCAAATACCCCAGAGGGTGAACTCCCACATACACCCAACTCACCAAATACCGCAGAGTGAACTCCCACATACACCCAACAGACCAAATACCCCAGAGGGTGAACTCACGCATAAACCCAACTCACCAAATACCCCAGACGGTGAAATTCCACATACACCCAACTCACCAAATACCCCAAAGAGTGAACTCCTGCATACACCCAACTGACCAAATACCCCAGAGTGAACTCCCACATACACCCAACTCACCAAATACCCCAGAGAGTGAACTCCTGCATACACCCAACTCACCAAATACCCCAGAGAGTGAACTCCCACATACACCCAACTCACCAAATACCCCAGAGAGTGAACTCCTGCATACACCCAACTCACCAAATACCCTAGAGAGTGAACTCCCGCATACACCCAACTCACCAAATACCCCAGAGAGTGAACTCCCGCATACACCCAACTCACCAAATACCCCAGAGAGTGAACTCCAGCATACACCCAATTCACCAAATACCCCAGAGGGTGAACTCCCGCATACACCAACTCACCAAATACCCCAGAGAGTGAACTCCCGCATACACCCAACTCACCAAATACCCCAGAGGGTGAATTCCCGCATACACCCAACTCACCACATACCCCAGAGTGAACTCCTGCATACACCCAACTCACCAAATACCCCAGAGAGTGATCTCCCGCATACACCCAACTCACCAAATACCCCAGAGGGTGAACTCCCACATACACCCAACTCACCAAATACCCCAGAGTGAACTCCCACATACACCCAACAGACCAAATACCCCAGAGGGTGAACTCATGCATAAACCCAACTCGCCAAATACCCCAGACGGTGAAATCCCACATACACCCAACTCACCAAATACCCCAAAGAGTGAACTCCTGCATACACCCAACTCACCAAGTACCCCAGAGAGTGAACTCCCACATACACCCAACTCACCAAATACCCCAGAGAGTGAACTCCTGCATACACCCAACTCACCAAATACCCCAGAGAGTGAAGTCCCGCATACACCCAACTCACCAAATACCCCAGAGTGAACTCCCGCATACACCCAACTCACCAAATACCCCAGAGTGAACTCCCGCATACACCCAACTCACCAAATACCCCAGAGAGTGAACTCCCGCATATACCCAACTCACCAAATACCCCAGACGGTGAACTCCCGCATACACCCAACTCACCAAATACCCCAGAGAGTGAACTCCCACGTACACCCAACTCACCAAATACCCCAGAGGGTGAACTCCCGCATACACCCAACTCACCAAATACCCCAGAGGGTGAACTCCCGCATACACCCAACTCACCAAATACCCCAGAGAGTGAACTCCCACATACACCCAACTCACCAAATACCCCAGAGAGTGAACTCCCGCATACACCGAACTATCACCAAATACCGCAGAGAATGAACTCCCGCATACACCCAACTCACCAAATACCCCAGAGAATGAACTCCCGCATACACCCAACTCACCAAATACCCCAGAGAGTGAACTCCCGCATACAACCAACTGTCACCAAATACCCCAGAGAGTGAACTCCCGCATACACCGAACTATCACCAAATACCCGAGAGGGGAGTCACACTCACAGAAGAACTGTCTCTTTGCCAAAGCCCCTCACATGAGGACAAACATTAAGCAATTAGTGATGAGTAAGACTAGTAAGCAATACTGGACCTGAATGTTTCGAACTTGAAGGTGGCAGGCACATTGCAAGCTTCTCTATGTAGGTCTTTCCACCATGCTGAAAGCAGGTTTCCATCTTTTTGATGATGAGACTGAGACAGCTGCTGCGAGGCGTTACCTTGAGGCTGAGAATGAGCATGCGCTGATATATCCTGGGATCAGTGCCCGCCATGATTGAGTTATAGAGAGACCAGCAACTGCTGCTGAAGCTCCACACCTCCAACTGGTGGAAGCTCCTTTTGTAGGAGTATGATCTGTGGCCATGCTCTGGATTAGGATGATAGTGGCATTGTACTCATGTGCTGCTCATCATGATCCTCATGAGGAATTCCAGGTACCTGCTGTCCACCTAGCGACGATTCGTACCCAAGCTTGTCAGTTGACAGTAGAGGGTGTGGAAGAGGTAAGTGGGTCTCAGTGGGGTCAAGGTGATACTAAGATGAATGCTGGCATGGAAGTTTAGAAATAAGTCAACCCTTTTTAGCACACTTGATAATCTGACACTTGAGATAGGCAAATCTGTAATATTCCCGGCCACTATTGATGATTAACACACCAGCCTAGCTTACTAATGGAACCTGGAGGGGCTAATCCAAACACTGGGATTAGGATTCTGCCCACTAGGAAATAACCATGCAGGTCAATACCCTAATGAGTAGGGTGGCCCTAGGTCATCAGGTAGCAAGACGCTTACCAGTGATGTCTATTGTTTAGCTGTGCGGTTTTAGCTGGATAAACTCTAGCAGTACTATTGCACACACTTGGGGGTCACTGAGGCTTGGCCCTACCTAAGCTCTCTGAAGTTAGGTAAGTGGGTGTATAACCCTATGTACCAACAAACTCTACCTGTGTGAAGTTCTCAATAGCTTGCCTTGGAGACTCTTAAACATTGTGATGGATTTCTGCTCATGTCAGACATCTAGTTTACCAAAAAGAATCTGCCTAAGACAAAAAAAGAAACCTGATGTTTAATATATATTTTATATATACTGGCCTGGAGTTTCTGCTCGATTGCAGTGATTTTTTTCAGCAAAATTCACTCAAAATCAGTGAAACCAGTGCAAAAGTTTGTGGAATTTTAAGCGCAAATTGCGTTTGGCGCAACCCAAGTATCCACGATCTTTTGCACTAGTTTAAAAACATTGCGCTAGAAACAGTCCCCGCCCACAAAACTGGCCACGTCCTCAGATCAAATTAATTATCATTGCGAGTTTCCAATAATTGCGCCTGTTTACGGGCCTTCGAGGAGTTTTTTTTTAGTTTTTTAAAGTCATTTTCAGTTATTTAAAATTGGAATACTCACAGATGGTGGACTTAACACTCTAATCACAAAAAGTGAGTATTTTTATTCAAACACATTTTCAGCTGTATTAATCAAACTGCACCAGGTTACCACTCTTAAATATTTTTAATATAATCCTCAAAGAAATAATGAAAAAGGGCTCTCTATAATTGTATTTGTGAGCCTTAGCCTAGTGCCTAATAGTCCTTCAGGATAAAAATTAAATGTAAATGTTTTAATGTTGCTTTTAATTCTTAATGACTGGCTCATACACTTGTAGATTTAAATATAAAATATAAATACAAGTATTTCAAACATAGGCCTCACTTCTACATGTGACTGCTTGACATATTTGTATGAAATTCTTTTGTTCACTATGTTAATGGTGACATTAGCCCATTTTATTTTAAATAGGTTAACTACTATGTTAACCAGAAATTCATATTTACAAAAATTCATATGAATCTGGGTTAGGCTTTCCTACATGGACAGTGTAATTTCAAGGCCTTGATTGTTAACCTTAGCAGCTTATTGATATGAAGCTAAGGCTAACTGCGAATGCTGTGCCTTCAAAGGTGAGGCAAAATATAATTTATAAAATAATCTGCATGATCCCGCCACAGTTGCGCTTCCTTTAAGCAAAAGAAACACAGGTTATCTGCAGCTTCCAGGTTATTTTTTTTAAAGCTAACAGAGTATCTGTTACAAAATATTCCTTTAAAAAGACCAAAGTTCGTAATACAAAATGTCTTGCTGTAGGAATTAGTGACTTCCTACGAATAACTGAGATCGACACCAGAGAACGATTAAACAGGTCTTTACTCAACGGAGATGCCACAAGGACTGACTGGGCAGTCCCGTGGTTTGCGACATGACGTCATCGCGTTTTCCGCGTTTTCCCGCGCTCTTAAAGGGGCCACGCCCCGTACATGCAAACTCTATATACAAAACACAGTAATGCCTAACACAATGGTACAGGTTTAGGCTGGTGTTAGAACCTGTTAAAGAGAATTATATACAGTTAGCCAGAGTCATTCAGTGGTTCTGCCACATGTGCCCCCCCAGAATTCGCTTCAACAGACAAAGTCAAACGGTGAGGGGGTCTGACAAACGATTCCTGTACTCTCGAGGCGGAAGCTGCTGGGCGGCTGGCGGTCTGGCGGGTGGTCGCACTTGGTCTGCCGTAACGACGACGGGTGGCCGACCCCGTCTCGGCGGTTGTGCTGTCTCGACGGGGCGATCGAGGTCCAAATGTGCTGGCTTTAAGCGGTCGACCGAAATGTGGTCCGGTTTACCACCGACATCTACCGTGAAGGTTTTGTCCCCTGCTTCCAACACGTGGAAGGGACCGATATATGGGGCCTTGAGCGGATCCCTATGCGCGTAATGGCGAATAAAGACATATTCAGCCTTGTGAAGCTCCGTGGGGGGACGTGTGTGTAATGTATGTAATGTATATATACCTTAAGGGAGAGAACTACTTTTTACAGCTCCTGTATACTGTAGTACCGGCAGTGACCACACCTGTATATAAACCCTGAGTACTGATCTGTACAGTTAGTTCTAGAGTAAACCTCATTCAGTAAATACCTGTTGAATCGTTCCCTGCAGTCTGTTGTCTGATTATTGAAGGACACAACATTAAGATACACGGACATAACATTGGCGACGATGCAGATTCGAACCTACGTGCAACTCTGCATCACCTCCCAGGGATTCGCTCCTGGAGAACAGTGGAAGGAGGTCGAGTCCAGAAGCACGGGCGTCGACCACAGGCAACCGCCCAGTCATCCAGCGGAGATTTGAGCATCGCAGGGGAGGCTGTCGAGAGCCAGGCTTGGCTTTCCAGTCACGGTGGTCCAGCGAAATGGGCTGGCAACAGGTACTGCGCAGACCCTTCCCGGACAGCGGCGGGCTAGAGCCCGACCGAGCGGCACAGAAAAAGGCCGAGCAGTGTCGACAGGGGAGAGAGAGAGGGCAGAGCGCACAGGGCGCAGCCGGTGTTCAGGACTGAGCGGCGTCAACGGGGGAGAGAGATGAGAGAGAGCAGAGCACAGCCGGTGGTCAAGGGCCGAGCAGCGTCAATGGGGGAGAGAGGCGCGCAGGAAAATGCGAGGCGCTGCCATTGCCACGAAGACCGCAGAGAGCGGCATTGGCAGCAGCGCAGGAGCAGCGCGCGAACCCACAGGGCGTCGCCATTTCCCACGAGGACCGCCGAGAGCGGCGTTGGCAGCAGCGCGGGAGACGCCATTTTAAGCCGCAGCGGGGGAGAAAGGAAAGCGCGGGAGACGCCATTTTAAGCCGCAGCGGGGAAGAAAGGAAAGCGCGGGAGACGCCATTTTAAGCCGCAGCAGGGAAGAAAGGAAAGCGCGGGAGATGCCATTTTAAGCCAGTCTAACCACACCCAAAAATGCCGAAGAGTGGCAGTATCACAGCGTTCGACAATGAAGTCGAAGATTGGACGACATATGTCGAACGCATAGAAGTATACTGCAAGGCGAATGAAGTGCCAGATGACAAGAAAGCGCTGGTATTGTTGAATTCAATGGGTGCAAAAATGTATGGCTTACTACGAAACCTAGTAACCCCAGAGAAGCCAGTAGAAAAGGATTTTGAAAACATAGTGTCAATCCTACAGGACCACTTAAACCCCACACCGCTGCTGATAGCAGAAAGATTTAAGTTTCACAAAAGGAACCAGCATAAAGATGAAAGTAATGCTGAGTATTTAACGGAACTGCGCAAGCTATCGAAACACAGACAGTTTGGAACGGGACTAGCAGATACTTTAAGGGACAAGTTTGTGTGTGGGCTTCAAAGTGAAGGAACCCAGAAACGGCTTCTATCAGAAAAGGATCTTACGCTGGACAAGGCTTTCAGCATTGCAGTATCACAAGCAGCAGCAGCACGGGGCGCTGCAGAGATACAACGGAGACCGCAAGAATATGGCACAAATGAAATGTCATACGGAACAGTGAAGTGCTATCGCTGCGGCAGAAAAACACACAACCATAATGATTGCTGGTTCAAGGATAAAGTCTGCAGACAGTGTGGAAAAGTAGGACACATAGCAAGAGTCTGCAGGTCGGGAAAGAAAACCAGCAGCAAGAAATCTCCACAGGAGAAGTACAAGAAGGTACATAAGGTGACGGAGAGTAGTTCAGATGAACAGAAGAGTGATACAGACTCCGGAAGCAAGGAGCTGGGTTGTCTGAAACTACATAATGTGATCAAAACGGAGTATCACCAAACTATCTGGGTCACGCTCAAGATAGCAGGAGTCCAAGTGCAAATGGAATTGGACACAGGATCAGCCCTAACAGTCATAAGCCGAAGGGACTACAAGCGGCTATTCTCATATATACCCTTGAGAGATACAAAGATTGTCTTGAAGACGTACACAGGGCAAAAAGTCTACCCCAAAGGAAAAATAAGGGTGAACGTTATATATAACGGCAAGGAAACACCAAAAATGGACCTATATGTATTGCCAGATGGAGGACCACCACTACTAGGACGTGAATGGATCCGGAAGATACAGCTAGATTGGCATTCCATACAAGCACTGACTGTAGATGCCAAAAAGGATGACGACGTCACACCTGGACGACTGTCAAAAATGCTAACTGACGCACAAGAAGTGTTCCAGCAGGGACTCGGAACACTAAAAGGCATAACAGCGACGATCAAAATAGAGGAAAATGCAAGCCCAAAGTTTTTTAAGGCCAGACCGGTACCTTATGCGATCCGACCAGCCGTCGAAGCAGAGCTGGAAGGTTTGGAACGTTCAGGAGTACTGTTCAAAGTGGACTGGAGCGAGTGGGCTACACCCATCGTTCCTGTAATGAAGAGGTCGTTGAGTAATACGCCTGGGGAACCAAAGAAGGTTCGCATCTGTGGGGTCTTTAAGGTGACAGTGAACCCAATCCTTCACACTGTACAATATCCGCTTCCGCGGATTGAAGATATTTTCAACTCGCTATCTGGACGGAAACGCTTCACTAAGATTGATCTGGCCCAGGCGTACCTGCAAATGGAGGTAGAAGAAGCCTCGAAACAGTACCTCACGATCAACACTCATAAAGGTCTCTACCAATACAACCGGCTGGTGTTCGGAGTAGCATCAGCTCCGGCTATTTGGCAAAGGGCAATGGAACAAGTCCTGCAAGGGATTCCAGGGACCCAGTGTTATTTGGACAACATCCTGGTCACGGGCGAAAATGACAGTGATCACCTCGCCAACCTGGAGCAGGTGCTCACTAGATTGCAGGAATATGGGCTCCGAGCTAATCGCCACAAATGCGAGTTTTTCCAGAAGCAGATCTCGTATTGTGGCCAAGTTATTGATAATGAGGGGTTACATAAGTCCCCTGAAAAGATTGAGGCAGTACTGAAGGCTCCAGCACCAGAAAATGTGTCACAACTGAGGTCGTTCCTCGGGCTGGTGAACTACTACCATAAGTTCTTGCCAAATTTGTCTACCGTACTACACCCACTGAACACCCTACTGCAAACGGGGGTACCATGGAAGTGGAGTGATGAATGTAAACGAGCTTTCCAGAACAGCAAAGCATTGATCACATCAAAAGAGGTGTTGGCTCATTTCAACCCAGCACTACCAATTCGGTTGGCGTGTGATGCATCACCCTATGGCATTGGAGCGGTGCTGTCACACAAATTCCCGGACGGCTCCGAGAGGCCAGTAGCCTTTGCGTCTCGGTCACTAACCTCAGCCGAGCGTAACTACGCCCAGATTGACAGGGAGGCCCTCAGCCTAGTGTGGGGAGTGAAAAAGTTCAATCACTATCTGCACGGGCAGAAGTTCACCTTGCTGACTGACCACCAACCACTTGTCTCCATCTTTAATCCAAAGAAGGGCGTTCCGGTGATGACTGCGCAACGGCTACAAAGATGGTCCCTTTTTCTAGGGGCGCACCAATATGAAATCGAGTATAAGGGCACGAAACAGCATGGAAACGCTGATGGGCTATCACGCCTGCCACTGCCTACTGCGGAGGAAGCACCAGCAGTGGATCCTGTCGAAATATTTCATTCGAGTATAATTGAATGCTTGCCAGTAACTAATGCTGGTATAGAGAAGGAGACCCGAAATGACCCGACACTGTCTCGGGTATATGATTTGACGGTGAAGGGATGGCCAGCACATGGCGACTCACTGTTGCCAGCATTCTCATCCAGAAGAGAACAGCTGTCAGTATGCCAGGGGGCCTTGATGTGTGGATCCCGAGTGGTAATTCCACCCAAGTTAAGGGAGAGAGTGCTAAATGAGCTACACGAAGGTCATCTGGGAGGGGTGAAAATGAAAAGCCTTGCTAGGGCTTATGTGTGGTGGCCGGGAATCGATCAACAAATCGAAGACCTAACTAAGAGCTGCTTAGGATGCCAGAAGGTCCAAAATGCACCACCACATGCCCCTCTACACCCATGGGAGTGGCCCTCCTCTCCATGGCAACAGGTGCATATTGATTTAGCTGGTCCATTCATGGACTCAATGTTTTTAATAGCCGTGGATGCGCACTCGAAATGGCCTGAGGTGATCAAAATGTCCTCCACCACCATGGAGAAAACTATTGCAGTCCTACGGACCATTTTTGCCAGGAACGGCTTGCCAGAGCAGATTTGCTCTGATAACGGACCACAGTTTGTGTCCGAAGCGTTTCGAAGATTTATGAAAAGGAATGGGGTAAGGCATTACACATCCGCCCCGTATCATCCAGCCACAAATGGATTGGCTGAGAGGTTCGTACAAACCTTTAAAAAAGCAGTAAAGGCTGTTAGATCCGTGGTTCAGTGGACAAATAATTACACGGATGCTGTACATAAATAAATAACAGGTCTTTACTGGAGGAGGGTAATCTCTAGACTGGGGTACAGAGGCATGCGCACAGCTTATATACCGGTGTGGTCACTGCCGGTACTACAGTATACAGGAGCTGTAAAAAGTAGTTCTGACTTAAAGCACATACACAACAATTCCTCCCTTTTTAGATTAATAATACCCCCTTAATATTCAAATAACAATTACATTTTTACATGTACATTCAATAACAAAAGTCCATTTATAGATTCAGTCTTTGGGGCGGCTTCCTGACCCTTTCGGGATAGCGCCTTTCCGGAGGTTCTTGTTCTTGGTGCAGAGGCGATTCTGACCCCCTTTCATCGGGTAGTTCATCGGGTTCCACTGCTACGGGGTCTGAAGTAGAAACTACCGGTATGTCGGGTTCATCCCCAGGTACTCGAGACATGGGGTTGACGCATTCCTGTGATGCTAAGATCTGGTCGACGTGGCGTCTCACAATGTTCTCCCCGACATCCACTGTGTACATTAATGGCCCCTGCCTTATACATATCGTTCCGGGTTGCCACTTCTCTGTTCGATAGTCCTGGGCCAAGACTGGTTGCCCTACATTGAAGCTCCTTGTCGGCTTCTCGTTGATGTGCTGGAATTGTTTGTCCTCAACATTTCTTCGCACATTTGGTCTGAGCAAGTCCAGACGAGATCTCAACCTTCGGTTAAAGAACATCATGGCCGGGGTCTGGTTGGTAACTGCATGTGTCGCGTTTCGGTAGGCTAATAAGAAATTGTCCATCTTATGCTGTAGTGGAATTTCCTCATCGCACATGGCCTTTATCGCCTTCTTAAAGGTTTGTACGAACCTCTCAGCCAATCCATTGGTGGCTGGATGATACGGGGTGGATGTGTAATGCCTTACCCCATTCCTTTTCATGAATTTTTGGAACTCGTCGGACACAAACTGTGGTCCATTATCAGAGCAGATCTGCTCTGGCAACCCGTTTCTGGCAAATATGGTCCGTAGGACTGCAATCGTTTTCTCTGTAGTGGTTGAAGACATCTTTATCACCTCAGGCCACTTTGAATGAGCATCCACTGCTATTAAGAACATTGAGTCCATGAATGGACCAGCGAAATCAATGTGCACCCATTGCCATGGAGAGGAGGGCCACTCCCATGGGTGTAGAGGGGCATGTGGTGGTGCATTTTGGACCTTCTGGCATCCTAAGCAGCTCTTAGTTAGGTCTTCGGTTTGTTGATCGATTCCCGGCCACCACACATAAGCCCTAGCTAGGCTTTTCATTTTCACTCCCCCCAGATGACCTTCATGTAGCTCATTTAGCACTCTCTCCCTTAACTTGGGTGGAATCACCACTCTGGATCCACACATCACTGTCCCCTGGCATACTGACAGCTGTTCTCTTCTGGATGAGAATGCTGGCAACAGTGAGTCACCATGTGTTGGCCATCCCCTCACCGTCAATTCATATACCCGTGACAGCGTCGGATCATTGCGGGTCTCCTTCTCTATATCCGCGTTTGTTACTGGCAATCGTTCAATTATCGACGAATAAAATATCTCGATAGGGTCCACTGCTGGTGCTTCCTCCACAGTAGGCAGTGGCAGGCGCGATAGCCCATCAGCGTTCCCATGCTGTCTCGTGCCTTTATATTCTATTTCATATTGATTCGCCCCTAGAAACAGGGACCATCTTTGTAACCGCTGTGCAGTCATTACTGGCACGCCCTTCTTAGGATTAAAGATGGAGACAAGTGGTTGGTGGTCAGTCAGCAAGGTAAACTTCTGTCCATGCAGATAGTGGTTGAATTTTTTTACTCCCCAAACTAGGCTGAGGGCCTCCCTGTCAATCTGGGCGTAGTTGCGCTCGGCTGAGGTTAGTGACCGAGATGCAAAGGCTACTGGCCTCTCCAACCCGTCTGGGAATTTGTGCGACAGCACCGCTCCAATGCCGTAGGGTGATGCATCACATGCCAAACGAATTGGTAGTGCTGGGTTGAAATGGGCCAACACCTCTTCTGATGTGATCAATTCTTTACACTTCTGGAAAGCTCGTCTACGTTCGTCATCCCACTTCCATGGTACCCCTGTTTGCAGTAGGGTGTTCAGCGGGTGTAATACCATAGACAAATTTGGTAAGAACTTGTGGTAATAGTTTACCAGCCTGAGGAACGACCTCAGTTGTGACACATTTTCCGCTGCTGGAGCCTTGACTACTGCCTCTATCTTGTCAGGGGACTTATGTAACCCCTCTTCATCGATGACGTGGCCGCAATACGAGATCTGTTTCTGGAAAAACTCGCACTTGTGGCGATTAGCTTGTAGCCCATATTCCTTTAATCTGGCGAGCACCTTCTCAAAGTTAGCGAGGTGATCACCGTCATTTTCGCCCGTGACCAAGGTGTCGTCCAAATAACACTGGGTCCCTGGAATCCCTTGCAGGACCTGATCCATCGCCCTTTGCCAGATAGCCGGAGCCGAGGCTACTCCAAACACCAGCCGGTTGTATTGATAGAGACCTTTATGGGTGTTGATCGTAAGGTAATGTTTCGAAGCTTCTTCTACCTCCATTTGCAAGTACGCCTGGGCTAGATCAATTTTGGTGAAGCGTTTACCACCAGATAGTGAGGCGAAAATATCATCAATTCGTGGAAGCGGATATTGCACCGTGTGAAGGACTGGGTTCACTGTCACCTTAAAATCCCCACTGATGCAGACCTTCTTTGGTTCCCCAGGCATATTACTCAACGACCTCTTCATTACAGGAACGATGGGTGTAGCCCACTCGCTCCAGTCCATTTTGGACAGTACTCCTGAACGTTCCAACCGTTCCAGCTCTGCTTCAACCGCTGGTCTGATCGCATAAGGCACTGGTCTGGCCTTCAGAAACTTTGGGCTTGCATTATCCTCTATTTCAATTGTTGCTGTTATTCCTTTTAGTGTTCCTAGTCCCTCCTGGAACACTTCTTTTGCGTCAGTTAGCATTTTTGACAGTCGTCCAGGTGTGACGTCGTCATCCTTTTTGGCCTCCACCTTCAGTGCCTGTATGGAATGCCAATCTAAATGTATCTTCCGGATCCATTCACGTCCTAGCAGTGGTGGTCCTCCATTTGCCAATACATATATATCCATTTTAGGTATTTCCTGACCTTTATATGTCACTTTCACCCTTATTTTTCCTTTGGGGTAGACTTTTTGCCCCGTATACGTCTTCAAGACAATCTCTGTAGCTTTCAAGGGTATGTGTGAAAATAGCCGCTTGTAGTCTCTTTGATTTATGACTGTTAGAGCTGACCCTGTGTCCAATTCCATTTCCACTTGGACTCCGTCTATCTTGAGTGTAACCCAGATAGTCTGGTGATCCTCCATTTCGGTTACATTATGTAGTTTCAGACAACCCAGCTCCTTGCTTCCGGAGTCTGTGTCACTTTTCTGTTCATCTGAACCACTGTCCATCACCTGGTGTACCTTTTTGTACTTCTCCTGTGGAGATTTCTTACTGTTGGTTTTCTTCCCAGACCTGCAGGCTCTTGCTATGTGTCCTGCTTTCCCACACTGTCTGCACACTTGGTCCTTGAACCAACAATCTTTCTGGTCATGTGTTGTTCTGCCGCAGCAATAGCACTTCCCTGTTCCATAGGTCATTTTGTTGGTGCCATATTCTTGCGGTCTCCGTTGTATCTCTGCAGCGCCCCTTGCGGCTGCTTCGTGTGATACTGCCATACTGAAATCTTTGTCCAGCATAAGGTTCTTTTCTGATAGAAGCCATTTCTGGGTTCCTTCACTTTGTAGCCCACACACAAACTTGTCCCTTAACGTGTCTGCTTGTCCCGCTCCAAACTGGCAGTATTTTGATAGCTTGCGCAGTTCCGTTAGGTACTCAGCATTGCTTTCGTCTTTGTGTTGGTTCCTTTTATGGAACTTAAAAATCGTTCTGCTATCAGCAGTGGTGTGGGGTTTAAGTGGTCCTGTAGGATTTCTACTATACTTTCAAAATTCTTGTTTACCAGCTTCTCTGGGGTTATTAGATTTCGCAGTAACCCATAAGTTTTTGCACCCATGGAATTTAACAGAACCAGTGCTTTATTAGCATCTGGCACTTCATTCGCCCTGCAGTACACCTCAATACGTTCCACATATGTCGCCCAATCTTCGACTTCATTGTCGAACGTAGAGATACTGCCACTCTTCGGCATCCTTGGTTGTGCATTAACTATCACCAATGGCACCTCCCGCGCTTCCCCTTCTTCTCCGCTGGCACAAAATGGCGTCTCCCGCGCTTTCCTTCCTTCCCGCGCTCGCCCGTCTTCTCCGCTGCGGCTTTGCAAAATGGCGTCTCCCGCGCTCTTCCTTCTTCTCCGCGGCTCAATGGCGCCTCCCGCGCTCACCCTGCTTCTCCGCGGCTCAATGGCGTCTCCCGCGCTCTCCCTGCTTCTCCGTGGCTCAATGGCGGCTCCCCTTGTTTCGCCCCGTGGACCCTGATCAGCCCGTGATCCCTGGCTGTGCTCTGCGTGTTCTTCTCTTGATATTTGTCGACGCCGCTCAGTCTAGAACCCGGCTGTTTCTTACCCTCTCTCTCTCCGGTTTGCAGTATTTTTCCTCGACGCCGCTCGGTGATCAACCCCCGGCTGCGCCCTGCTCTCTTCACCCTCTTTCTTACCCCGTCGATGCTGCTCGGCTCTCTCTCTCTGCCGTCGGTCGGCTCCAGCCGCCGCTGCTCGGGAAGGGTCTGCTCTGGACCTGTCGTCGGTCTCTTACTGCTCGTTGTGGCTGGGGAACCAAGCCCGGCTCTCCACAGCCTCCCCAGCGAAGTTGGATCTCTGCCTGACTGCTGGGCGGTTGCTCGCGGTCGACGCCCGTGTTCCTGGACTCGACTATTTTTTTTTTTTTTTTTTTTTATGTTGCAGGTAGATTCGCATCGACACTCGTTGCCACTGTTAGATCCGTGGTTCAGTGGATAAATAATTACACGGATGCTGTACATAAACAAATAACAGGTCTTTACTGGAGGAGGGTAATCTCTAGACTGGGGTACAGAGGCAGGCGCACAGCTTATATACCGGTGTGGTCACTGCCGGTACTACAATATACAGTAGCTGTAATAAGTAGTTCTGACTTAAAGCACATACACTACAAAGGCCATGTGCGATGACGACATTCCACTGCAGCATAAGGTGGACAATTTCCTGTTAGCCTACAGAAATGCGACACATGCAGTCACCAACCAGGCCCCGGCCATGATGTTCTTTAACCGAAGGTTGAGATCTCGTCTGGATTTGCTCAGACCAAATGTACGAAGAGATGTTGAGAGTAAGCAATTCCAGCACATCAATGAGAAGCCGACAAGGAGCTTCAATGTAGGGCAACCAGTCTTGGCCCGCGACTACCGAACAGAGAAATGGCAACCAGGAACGATATGCACACAGCAGTTGCCACTAATGTACACAGTGGACGTTGGGGACAGCATCGTGAGACGCCATGCTGACCAGATCCTAGAATCACAGGAACGAGTCAACCCCATGCCTCGCCCATACGTACCTGGTGATGAACCCAACGTACAGGTAGCATCTACCCCAGAAACAGTAGCATCGGAAGCTGATGAACCAACCGACGACAGGGAGCCAGAATCGCCTCCGCACCAAGAGCAAGACACTCGGGAAAGGCGCTATCCAGAAAGGATCAGGAAGCCTCCCCAAAGACTGAATTTATAAATAGACTATTTTCAGCTAATGTTGCATGTTAAAAATGTTAATTGTAATTAGTTTGATATTTAATTGTTAAATGAGTGTTATGGTACTGTTAATCTAAAAGGGGAGGAATTGTAATGTATGTACCTTTAAGGGGGGGAACTACGTTCTACAGCTCATGTATACTGTAGTACCGGCAGTGACCACACCTGTATATAACGCTGAGTAGTAATCTGTTGTTTCAGTTGCAGTTTGAACCACGTTGAGTAAACACCTGTTGTACCGTTCTCTGCAGTCCTTTTCTTATTATTACACGGACGTAACAAAGACCAGGGACTATTCGACCGGCGAATAATCGCTAACCGTTCTATGGTTGTGATCTCCGCCTTTGTGACCGCCAGCTTGCCAGGTTCTAGGCGCCGGGCCCACACGTAGACCGGGGGGCCGTTGGTGGTGATGTGGTGTTCCACACCATGTTTCGTGGCTGTGGAGGAGAACGTGGGTCTTGTCAGGTCGGGGAATTCGCTGAGCAGGCGAGCAAACTCATCAGGAGTCGGGAGCGCACAGGAGACGGTGTGTGACGTAGTGTTAACACGGAAGAGAATTAAAAGTTGCTGCATTGATCAGCCGCCGGTTCCTAACGTCGACTAGGAGGCTGTTGGCACACAGGAAATCCGCGCCGAGGAGGGGCTGGGAAACTTTGGCCGTAACAAACTCCCAGTGAAAACATTGCCCCCTGAGGCACAACTCCACTCGCCATCTGCCGAAGGTCCGAATTGTTCCGCCATTGGCCGCTTCAAGAGCGGGGCCGTGATTCCCCGTCTGCACATTGAGGGCGGACGCGGGTAAAATGCTGTACTGCGCTCCGGTGTTGCACAGAAAACGACAACCAGAGAGTGTATCGGTGATGAAGAGCAATTTTCCCGCGTTGCCGATCGCCATCGCGGCTGCGGGGTGCCCGTTAGACCCGTTCCTCGAAGGTCGCAGTGTCAGTCGTTGGTTTTTTTGGGGGGAAAACTGTAGGGAGGGCGGCAATGCTTCGCTTTCGCGCCGAACTGCGCGTGGTAGAAACACAGCCCAGCAGGCGGACGAGATGGGGTGGTGTCTGCGGGGGATGGGTGCCTCGTGGCAGCGCAGTACTGCCGAGTTACAGCGAAAATTTTGTCAGCTTCCGCAGCGAGTGTTGCGCAGTCTTCAACTTCAGATCTGGCCAGGGCAGCTTGTACCTGTTCAGGCAGTTGGCTGAGGAAAATCTCGCGGAATAGGAAACATTCCCGTTCTGAGCCCAGGAGTGTGAGCATTTGGCTCATCAACTCTGAAGGCTTGGAGCCCCCGAGCCCGGGCATAGCGAGTAATCGACAGGCGCGCTCCGATTTTGTGAGCCCGAAAACCTGCAGTAACCGCGCCTTGAGGGTTTCATACTTGTGCTCCGTTGGGGGGTTTTCGAGGAGGCTGACGATCCGAGAGGCGGTAGAGCTGTCGAGTGCAGAGACCACGTAAAGATACTTGGTCTGATCCGCATCGGTGTTCCTCAGGGCGAACTGGGCCTCGACCTGAATGAACCATGAGGGCACTTGCTGCTCCCAGAACTGTGGTAGCTTTAGGGAAATGGCATTCGCTTCCATGCTGTGCTCTTCTTTTGTGAAAACGTTCACAAAAACGGGGTCACCAATGTAGGAATTAGCGAATTCCTACGAATAACTGAGATCGGCACCAGAGAACGATTAAAGAGGTCTTTACTCAATGGAGATGCCATGAGGACTGACTGGGCAGTCCCATGGTTTGCGACGTGACGTCATCGCGTTTTCCCACGCTCTTAAAGGGGCCACGCCCTGTACATGCAAACTCTATATACAAAACATAGTAATGCCTAACACAATGGTACAGGTTTAGCCTGGTGTTAGAACCTCGTTAAAGAGAATTATATACAGTTAGCCAGAGTCATTCAGTGGTTCTGCCACATTGCCGTCTTATGTTGTGTGACTGCTGTTTGCCTCTGACAGTTCAACATTAATGCCACAATGTACTGTCTTGTTGTCAAGGATACAACAGACAACAAAGTAATCTCAGCATTTCCCAGAGCTGTACATTAATCTGCCCAATGAAATCAAAATATCTGCCCCTCATTTTTGAAATTCCTAACATGCAGTCTGTGACTATCTGCGTGCTGGCATGTGTTCTGTGACACGTCAGTGTTGCCAAATCATGAACAAACTATTTTTGTCGACCATAGGCTTTTTTTTCTGAAGCTCTGATAATTTTCTAATGATTTTTCATGTATGTCAGTGAGTGAAAATTAATTCAGAACAAAACTGAGAATTATGCAGTTGATGTATTTGTCCTAAACTGTAAAATGTGAAATAGTTCCAGCTGATGCACACCTGCATTAACACACAAGTGGCACTTTCATTGAAATCTCCATCCCTACAGAGGATTTACATATTAATGGCACTTTCATTGAAATCTCCATCACTACAGAGGATTTACATATTAATGGCACACCAGGACAATCTGCCTGTCTATCTTTATCTCCACATACATTGCCAATTTCCCTATTTTCCTTCTCATACTTGTATGCAGGAATTCCCAGAGATATGTGAACATGGCAAATTCTTTTGTACTGGGACTTGGAGATTTGGCATTTGAGTCATGAGCTACAGCTTAAAACCAAAGCCTCTGTCACCTGGCAAGAAATGACCTACAAATGTGTTTGTGCCGGAACAGATAGGCAGTCCCACAAAAAGGCACTGCAGTACTTTAAAATTTTGGTTGCGTTAAACATGTTGCAAGTGCAGACATTTTACTTTGCAAATTTTGGAGAGTTCCTTTCATCTGATGGAAGCTGTATGATTTACAGTGCACAGAGAAGGTTCTGAAGATGATGGCCTATTAGTGGCGGCAAGGTGTACACACAGGGCTGCTCATGTACCAACTGAAGGACTTAAATCAAGAGAAGGTCTCCTGTATCAATGTGGTAAGAATGTGCCTTGCAAGTGGCAAAGGGTTGCTCCTGGGGCAAATGCAGGTAGGAGCACCTTTGCCTGCATCCTCTGGTGTGGGGGTACTGGCTCATGGGTGCTATGCATCTCTGGTGCACCCTCACCAGCCTGGCCTCCTTCAGTTCCTCCTCCTCCTCTTCTACCAGGAAGCAAAGGTAGAGGGATATCCCAAATGGGAACTCTATTGTGCCTTGTCTGAAGGGAGCAAGGGAGAGGCAGCACCACAGCATGTGGCGGAAAGAGAAGTGGTAAAGCAGTTGGGAGGGACAAATGGATGGACACATAAGGATTTTGAAAAGCTTTAGCTGTTCTTTGATGAGCCGTTTACGTTAGCTTCCATCTTTTCCCCAGCACCTAGCAACTCTGGATGCCTCTTATATACACGCCTGATTCCCGTTGAGTGTGAGTGTGGTGCTAATGACAGGAAATGGGATGTAAGATGTCACTACCACCATTTTAGGGTGGGCACTTCTTCTGTCTGCCAGAAAAGACCGTGGAAAACTGGGCAGGCGTTAAAGTGAGCTAAGATCTGTGGCAACAAATCTTCGCCCAATTCGCTGTCCTTGTCCGCCACCCGAAGACCACCTGATTTTTAGGCAGTAAGAAGAGTAAAATCTAGCTTACGGTCTTTATGACAAAGGAGTTGACAGACTTTATTTTTGCTGGAGAAGAACCAGAACAACCTTGAAACATTTTTGTCACATGGTGTACAAGTAATGCAATGGTGCTTTCCTGATTTACAGTGGCTCATAAACAAAATAATAGGTATGCAAAACACTGATTCATGAAGATGGCCGCTGACTTGCTAACGCCCATTTTGTGCTACTGTTTAAGACTAATTTCACCCCTTGGGTACTTGAAAAAGAAATGTTCCGTTCCCCAGCACGAATCCTTTAACTTGAGGAGCACATAATTCATAGACATACACACAGAAAAGAATTGCACTGTCCATCACCTAACTCGTAATGCCCCTCAAGGGTGCAAAATTACGGGCTCAGTGCTTAACATATTTTTCCTCAGCATTTAGTGTGCCTTAGTTACACTGGAAAGTTGGCTTGGGCTGCTGAGTAAACATGTTAAGTGAAGGAATGTAACACTATGTCCTGTCAACAGAAATGACAGCTGCTGACAGGCTGCGGCAACCTGCTGCCACGTACAGAACAAAGACAAAGTCAAGGTCAAAAGTGGATCAACTGCCAGGGATCTACGTGCTGTAGAAATACAGTGGAATTATTTAAGATGTGGGCTTTTACTTTTGTTGGTAGAGTAACTGATATATCCGAATTCAAATATAAACCAATCATTCATTATCTACCAGTTGGTTCTACTATAATTAAGAACATAAGAACATAAGAAATAGGAGCAGGAGTAGGCCAATTGGCCCCTCGAGCCTGCTCCGCCATTCAATAAGATCATGGCTGATCTGATCCTAACCGCCAATCCACTATGACAGGACTATCTCCTGAATCGAACAGCATTAGACACACGAAAACAGGAGCAGGATCAGGCTACACGGCCCCTGGGCCCGCTCCGCTACCCACAGGGCCATGACCTATCCGAACCTAGACTCATGTCCAAATTCCTGCCCGCTCCCCGTAACCCTTAATTCCCTTTTCTACTAGGAAACTGTCTATTTCTGTTTTAAATTTATGTAATGATGTAGCTTCGACAGCTTTTTGGGGCAGCATATTCCATGGACCTACCACCCTGAGGACAAGGAAGGAGGTTCTGCTGAGGGAGTTTGAGCAGCTAGGTAACTTTCAGTCAACTATCACATGGCTTTCTGAGTTCCAATGTACTTAATGTCCCATCAGTACCTAAATACAGAGGTCCCAACTGCCACTTATTTTTCAGGATCATCCCTGAATTTCACCATTTGTGTTGCAGCCCAAATTAATGCACGAGCTAAAAGGAAGTATTATCCTTGATTCAACCTAACCTTTATGGAAAATTGTATCCTAATTTTTTTAGATCAATATTTGTACTCATCAAGGTGAGTGATTTCAGTGTTGGGGAATGCAACGCAACATCAAGCTTTGCCAAGGCAGATGCATGGAAAAGTTCCTCTTATTATTAACAATGTGATTTATTGGCCTTGGAGGGGGTGCAGCACAGAATGATACCCGGGCTAAAATGGTTAAATTATGAGGACAGGTTGCATAGACTAGGATTGTATTCCTTGAGTATAGAATATTAAGAGATGATCTAATTGAGATATTTAAGATAATTAGAGGATTTGATAGAGTAGATAGAGAGAAACTATTTCCTCTGGTGGGGAGTCCAGAACAAGGGGGCAGAGCCTTAAAACTAGAGCTGAGCTGATCAGTGGTGATGTCAGAAAGCACTTCTCCACACAAAGGTCAGAAGTCTGGAGCTCTCTCTCCAAAAAGCTGTTGAGGTTAGGTCAATTGAAAATTTCAAAACTGAGATTGATAGATTTTTATTAGGCAAGGGTATTAAGGGATATGGAACCAAGGCTGGTTAACGGCGTTAAGATACAGATCAGCCATGATCTAATTGAATGGCAAAACAGACACGAATGGCTGAATGACCTACTCCTGTTCCTATGTGATTTAACCGAAACCTCATAAGAAGACTCCCTATTGTATTAACATAACACTCCTCTTTCCCAAGCCAGTCAATCATGACTTTTTTAGGGCTGAGATGAGGAGAAATTGCTTCACTCAAAGGGTTGTGAATCTTTGGAATTCTCTACCTCAGAGAGCTGTGGATGCTCAGTCGTTGAGTATATTCAAGATGGAGGTCGATACATTTTAGGGAATTAAGGGATATGGCGATAGTGCGGGAAGGTGGAGTTGAGGTAGAAGATCAGCCATGATCTTGTTGAATGGCGGAGCAGGCTTGAAGGGCCAAATGGCCTACTCCAGCTCCTATTTCTTATGTTCTTATGACCTCACTAAGGAAGACTGGGTAGTTTTGTGTTGCCCACCCAAGCCCAACCATAGACTCTTACAACCAACATAAGAGACTTCACAAAGTCAGAAGTTAATTTTGGATGAAAAGGGTGCTTCAACCTATTTAATCTTATCCTTATAGAGTACAAATCCTAGTCTCTTCCCATTACATCATCCAGTTGTTTCTTCGATGAGTCCTGTTTCCTGATTCACTCCTTCCAGCAACCCAATTCAACTGGTGATTCCCCCAAAGTGTAAACAAATAATTCCTGGTGTCTGTCTGAAACTTGCTCTTCGTCCTATCAGTCTGGGCTGGGTTCAGACCGTTCTTGGATGTGAAAGGACTGTGTACTTATCCACTACATCACCCAATCCCTTCTTCATATCTTTTTTTAAATAAACTTGCTTTCCCAAAGGTTCTCTTATACTAGCAATAACATTTCTATAGTACTGAAACTACAATGGAACATAAAGGTAAATAATCTCATGAATTATCTTAAAGAACCTGCAATGTGTTAACCAACAAATGGGGAGAAATATGCATTCTATTAAAACATTTTAGGCCAATATAAAGGAACTGTTATGTATTGGTTATGCTTGGGCAGTTGATCTGTTTTATAATGGCTGGTTACATTAGAGGTCAATAAAAGGCATGCAGAGAGGTCAAAATAAAGGCATGTAGTGACAGAGTCTGACATCTAATCCATGGCAAATAGAAAGGCACAGCATACCATTTCACTTACTAACAGCACCTATAATTGAGTTCAGTACAGATAAAGAACATATTTCTGTTTTGTGATGACATAGCACTTCAGTTACAGATATTACTGCCCAGACACAGGTCACATGCCGCCCAGAGGATGCTTTAATTTGCCTAAACTGGGAAGCTAATGGAGAATCTATGCACTAATTTCAAGTAATAGCTCATTTTACATCCAATTCTTATCCATTTTGGAACAGATACAGATTGGATTTATGTGGAGGGAGTACTTCCAAGTAACACACATGCATTGCGGGGTAGATTAAGAGCGGGCTCCTCTTTCAGTTATATTGAGAGTTTCTAATTTGATTAGAATTATCTCAGCTATGTTTTAAGATAAGCTGGAATGGAGACAAGGGTAAATTCCTGCACTTCACTATGACCAAATCTGTAAACCAGCAGTAAAGTGACACAAAGATACTTTATCACAGAATCACAGAAACCCCACAGTGCAGATAGAGGCCATTTCGGCCCATCGAGCCTGCACCGACACATATCCCACCCGATCCCCATAACCCCTACACCAACACATATCCCACTCTATCCCCGTAACCCCACGTATTTAATCCCCCCTAACACTAAGGGTCAATTTATCATAGCCAATCAACCTAACCCGCACATCTTTGGACTGTGGGAGGAAACCAGAGCACCCGGAGGAAACCCACGCAAACACGGGGAGAATGTGCAAACTCCACACAGACAGTCGCCCGAGGCCGGATTCGAACCCGGGTCCCTGGCGCTGTGAGGCAACAGTGCTAACCACTATGCCACCGTGCTTTATGGGGGCGATTTTGCCAGCCCAGGGGAGGTGGGTTTGGAGGTGGGACTACCGGGAAAATGGCAGGACTTGGGGGTGGGTGGTAAACCCGCCCCCAACCCGCCTCCATGCCATCTTCCCAGGAGGAGGGTAGCCGTCCCGCACCGGGTTCCGTCTCCTTGGAGGCAGGAAGGGATTAAAGCCTATTAACTGCCTGTTAACAGGCAGAAAATAGAATTATCCCCTTTTTGCCCTCACAAGTGCGGGCTTCTCGAAGGCTCCAAAACCCGCCAGCTCAGCGAGGCAAATAGAGGGTCTGTGGGGATCAGGGGGGTGCAAAATTGTGGTGTGAAGGTAAGTGATGGGTGCAAGAGTGTAGAGGTGAGTATCTGAGGTAAGTGCTAAGCGTTTTTAAAAGTGTACTTAGCTTTGTTTCTTCCTGCAGGCTTCAGTTGGTCTGTATGCAGAGAGTCTCGCACCTCCGTGTTGCAGATGAGAGATGGCCGTTGCATTCTCAGATGCAACAAACATCTAATTTCTGTAAAAGAAAGAAGGTTGATGAGGTCTTGTATGCAAGACCTCATCAAACTGCAGAGATCGTCAGTGTTTGACAGATGAAACGTCATATGTTGACGTGCTCTGTAACTGGCTTTCCCTTAATTGGCCTGCTAAGTCCCCTGGGCAGGCTTAACAAGGTCAATCAAGGGAAAATAGCGTGGGTTGGCCACAAATCGATGGAGGCGGGACATTGACCCAACAAGCAGCAGTCCTGCCTCCAACGCGTAACCAGTCACAAAATCGCCCCCAAAGTATCCAATCTTACAATTTGATTTACGGTACGGATTTTCCATACTGAATTGGTGAGAGAAAATTGGACAGGGTCAATTCTTCAATTGGGTATTGGATTGAATGCTCCTCTCACAGCTTTTTGGAAATGGAAGAAGGTGTATGCAAGGCAGGTTTACTTACACCAGTGGAGGACTGCCCACACACATTCTTACCCATGCAGTCAAGAGTACAGACATAAGGACACCTGCTCATCTGAGGACAACTGCTTTCCCAGGCACTGAGCCACCAAGGAGGCAGTGGCTTAGTTGTGCCATCGGCTGGAATCTGACTGGCAGTCATCAACAACAACATTGCCAGTGGCTGCAAAGGTGACCACAACACTAAACATTTATGGTTCCAGCTCCTTAGAAACTGCCTCAGACAAATGCAACATCAAACAATCTGCAGCACATCAAACAGATCACTGATGAAGCAGCTCACCAGGGTAAACAACTTTATCACTTTCCCCATGTGTAACCAATAGAAAAATGAGAAGGCATTGCAATTCTTCCATATTACAGGATTATTCAAAGTCCAGGGCATTATTGATGGCATCGATGTGGTCATCCAGGCCCCTACACACTACGTCATGGCATTCATGAACTACAAGATATTCAACTCCATCAATTTGGAGGTGATCAGTGATACAGGATGCTGTAGGTCAATGCCTACGTCTTAGGTAGCAGCCAGAATTGCTTTATTTTAAGATGATCTTCTGTGCCTGGGTTATCTGAATGAGAAGGCAGATTAGAAGAATGACTTCTAGGCTTCCAGGAGACACAGGCCACAGACTTCAACCCTTGCTTACCAGGTGAACACAGATAACAAGGCCCACCAGAATCATTACTAAGCATACAAGAGGTATAATGAGATGGTGCTTCTGATACAGGGACAGATTTGAGTTGTGTTTACATTACACCATGAGGGTTTCTAAGATCATTGTTATCTACTGCACACTACACAACTTTGCCATTTGGAGAGGCCTACCCAAGGAGAAGATGGGGAAGGAGTTTCACCCATAAACATAGACACTGACAATGACTAGGGATATATCCCTGCTAGAACACCTTTTCAGCCAGAAGACAGTGTATGCCAGACTCTCATAAATGAGACCTGAGTCACCCAATTCATTAGCAGTTGTGCACTATGCAGTGGTCCAATACACCTTCACCAAGGTTATCCTCCATACTATCTCAACTACTGTGTCTACCTTTTGATCTTCTGCTACCTTATTCTGCACCAACAGAAGTAAACTCTCTGGACAAAGCTGAAATAAAGTACAGGTAGACTATCCTTTATCCGAAAACCTCGGGACCAGCCGTGTTTCGGTTTTCGGAAAATTTCGGATTTCGGAAGGTATTTTATAAGACTGGGAAATTTGTCGGCGGGGGGTTCGGCGGGGGGTCGGGGGTGGGGGTCGGCGGGGGGGTCGGGGTGGGGGTCGGGGTTGTGCGCACGACTTATGCTGAACGAAAACACTTTCGGTTTTCAGAGGATTTCGGTTTTCGGAAGTGCGGATAAAGGATACACTATCCCTTATCCGAAAGGGTGGGGGGTCGGCGGGGGGGGGGGGGAGAAAAGAATATCAGACAGGCTGCTGCAGCTATCAGACGGGCCGCTGTATTGTTGGGTTCACTCTCCCGGTATACCTCCTTCACACTGCCCAGCTCGGCCTGCAATCTCCTACCCAGGAGGGAACTCAGTGACCCTCTGCCCTGCTCAGCGTAAGTCGTGCGCCACTCTGGTCATGTCGTGCGCACGACTTACGCTGAATGAAAAAACCTTCGGTTTTTAGAGGGTTTCGGTTTTCGGAAGTTCGGATAAAGGGTAGTCTACCTATATAACCAAATTTAGTAGCAGTGATGTCCCTCATGTGTTTTACCCCAGTCATGTCCATGGTGAGAGGATTCGAGTACAGGAGCAAGGATGTCTTGCTGCAGTTGTACAGGGCCTTGGTGAGACCACACCTTGAGTATTGTGTGCAGTTTTTGTCGCCTTATCTGAGGAAGGATGTTCTTGCCATGGAGGGAGTGCAGCGAAGATTCACCAGACTGATACCTGGGATGGCAGGAATGACATATGAGGAGAGATTGGGTCGATTGGGCTTATACTCGCTGGAGTTTAGAAGAATGAGAGGGGATCTCATTGAAACTTATAAAATTCTAACAGGACTAGACAGACTAGATGCAGGAAGGATGTTCCTGATGGCGGTGGAGTCCAGAACCAGGGGTCACAGTCTAAAGATAAGGGGTAAGCCATTTAGGACAGAGATGAGGAGGAATTTCTTCACCCAGAGAGTGGTGAACCTGTGGAATTCTCTACCACAAAAGGCAGTTGAGGCCAATTCATTAAATATATTCAAGAAGGAGTTGGATATATTTCTTAAGGCTAAAGGGATCAAGGGATATGGGGAGAAAGCAGGGACCGGGTACTGAATTTGGATGATCAGCCATGATCTCATTAAATGGCGGAGCAGGCTCGGGGGGCTGAATGGCCTACTCCTGCTCCTATCTTCTATGTTTCTATGTTTCTATGAGTGTAGTGTGTACCTTTTTAAATGTAACCTATTGCTCCTTCTAGGTACTTCCTCAGTGGGAGAAGGAAGTGACGTGGCTTGCTGCTGGATGTTACTGGGAATCTCTTGGGACTGGGTTGCTCTGTACCTCCTGGTGGTGGGTCACTGGTTCATGAAATGGCCAATGCTATGTTGGCTGTTTGGTCTTGCCCTGCTTTTTGGCACATATTGTGTCATTTGAGCCAGGGAGGGGTGGGAGTTGGATGTCACCCTGAGAAACAGCAACCTCATCTGTTCCTGCTCCAACCATGCCCCAGGCTGCTTGGCAGTCTCTCGCCGTGTCCAATTATCTACCTCCGGGCAACAATGAGGTTTGTGAAACCTATGTAATGGCTCTCAGTCTGGTCCCTCAGCATGTTGAAGAAAGTCAAGAGATCTTGCTGTACATTAGAGCTCAGGGCTTTTATAGCAATAGAGTGAATGTTCATGAGAGGTACTTCCATTTTGCAAATGATCTCTGTCATTGGGGCTCAACTGTACAAGCCCCTGAAGTTGCCATGTTTCATTGCGTTATCCTGCTGAAAAGCCATCGTGCAAGACTGCGCAGATGTGGAAGGTGGGCTCCTCCACTGACACCATTGCACCTTGTATGGTGCTTTGGACAGACACACATAATTGCAGATAATGATTGTGCTCAGGTAGCAACCATCTATTATATGCAAGCATCATGAGGTTTGAATCCCAGGGCACTGCAGTCAGTTGCAGTAAGGATGCAAGTTGGCCCTCTGGTCAGCAGGTTCAAGCTCCTCCACTGCCATCAACACACACAACTGCTCACTCATCCTCTGCGATTCACCTAGTTCTCCCTCCTCAAAGTGATTATCTAAATCCCTCAGCTTGGATGTACCTACGCTGGTGCTTGAAACAGATGGAGTGTGTAACAGTGGGTGCTGTGAAGAGCTGCTTTCCTCTGTTACTGAAGTTGGCAGATTGGACATCATTCTTAAAGCCGTAAATGAGGTCAGAAGTGTGGGTTGTCAGTGAAACCAGCGCAGCCTGGCCATAAAACTGACAGCTCAATTTCAGTTCACTGTAGGTGAAACTGTCCCGCGCCCACGGTTCTGGGTGCACACATGCACGATGACACATCAGAAAAATATCCACTATATCCAACGTCTGTCAATCAAGCAAATGAGGCAAAAAACTTCTCTTACAATATGAGCAACACATCAGAGAACTGGAAGCACATCAGAAAAAGGTATAGAGACCATGAAAATGTTACGTACTGCTCCAACTGACAAAACAAAAGACAAAAAGCTAAATACTGCGGATGCTGGAAATCTGAAATAAAAACAGCAAATGCTGGAAATACTCAGCATCTCCGTTTAGTCCGCAAACATGACCCCAGTCGCCTGTCATTTTAATTTTCCGCTCCACTCCCACTCCAACCTCTCGGTCCTCGGCTGCCTACACTGTTCCAATGAAGCTCAACATAAGTTCGAGGAACAGCACCTCATCTTTCGATTAGGCACTTTACAGCCTTCTGGACTCAACATTGAGTTCAACAATTTCAGACCATAACCTCTGCTCCCATTTTTTCAGATGGCAGCTGTTAATGATTCCGCTGTTCCCATTTACACCTCTTCTAGACACAACATTTGTTTCTTCACTTGTCCCATTACCATCTACTTTTGCCTTGTACAATCATCCCTTTTGTGTTTTAATCTCTCCTGCCTTCCACCCGATCACCGACCTTCCCTTTGTTCTTTCCTCCCCTCCCTCCTTTCCCTGCCTCTGCACTTGCTTAAAACCTATTGGGCCGGATATTCCGATCCCTATGGGTGGGTACGCGCTGTGTACCCACCCGTAGGGACATTGGAAATACCGGTTTCAGGCATGCACTGCACATGTGCTAGAAACCGGCATTTCCGATCTGTCAAAAAAGCTCTCTCGACAGATCCTCCGGCTGCCTGGGAGAAGGGCCTCTGCGGGTGGATAGTTCCGCTTTTTGGAGACCCTCCGCCCACAGAAAACACTTACAATTCTTGCGCCTGGTAACAGCAGGCGTAAGGCTTGCTTTTACCAGGATAAGAGTTGAAAAAAGTTTTTTTTTTAATTCCCACTGATTTATCATTTAAAAATACTTTAAAGAAAGCTAAGTTTATTTTTAGCCCTGTGAAAAACTTTAATTTTTTTTTCAAATTGAAATTTATGTAATTTCAAGTCATTTAAAAAATGTGATGTTTATTTTTAAATTTTTTTGAAGTTTTACTATGTTTTGGGGGGGTGATCTCCATTCATATATTTAACAGGTCTTCCTGTCAAATATATGAAGGGAGATTCCCTTCTTTGATTGGCTCCCCATGGCCCATGTGATCCCAGGGACGCTGCGAACTACCTGCGCCTCTGGGATACGTGGCCCTGCGCACCGGCAATTTGGAGAGGCCCAGCAGCGGAACTGTGCGCCTCCCAGGAGCCCTCCGGTCTTGGCGCAGATTTTTCCAGATCGCAGCTCTCCAGCCGCGGGAGGCCTGCGATCGGAATATTTGGGCCGTTATTGTAAAATCTGTGTGTTATATTGCAAATTATTACACAGACTACAAGAGTAAACTTTAACAGGACTTTACTATTCGAAGGTCAGGGCGAATCTGCCCAATCACTCATTACACAGCACTTATATACCGGTGTGGTCACCACCGGTATTACAGTATACCGCAGCCAAGATAAAGTAGTGCAACACCTAAAATAGTTCTCTTAAAGGTGGACGGTTACATACAATAGTTCTCTTAAAGGTAGAACGGTTACATACACTACAATCCTCCCTTTTTAGCTTACAACATACTTATTCCCCATTAAACATAACATCATAACATATATCCAACTTCATGTAAAAACAGTTCACAGATGTAGTCTCTGCGGAAAACAGTTCACAGATTCAGTCTCTGTGGAGGCGCCTCCTGTGCTTCTTGACTCGGTCTGGACAACGCCTCGGTGGTGTAGCAGTTCCCTGTGGTGTAGTCGGTTCACGTTGCTGGGGTGACTCATCCAATAGTCCTTCACTGGACTTAATAGCTTGAACTTCCGTCACTTCTGAACCAGCATTGCTGACTTCTAAAAGCTTGATTACCTTGGGAAGTTTTTCTACTTCCAAACTGATTTGGCTCCGTTCGGAGGGACCACGTGCGTGATCTGGTAGGGGTGATAATGGTTCAGATGGGTCATCTTCTTCTGTTTCGTCTTTTCCTTTCCTGCTTCTTGGAGACTGTGCTCCGCTGTCAGCCGCATGCACAGTTCCTCCTCCTCTTTCTCCTGTTGCCTTAGCAGCGCCACCATCTCCCGGTGTTTCTTAGACTTTTTGTGATTCTTCAGGGTTTTTGCACTTCGGAAGATTTCCCCACAAGCTGGGCAGAACAGGTCATCGTTATATTCGGTGTCGTTCAACAGGACATGGTAATAATCGGTGTCGTCCTGAGCTAGGCCAGCGAGAGGGTCTTTTATTTCCTCCATGCCCAGCTGGGCATTAGTCAGCTTTTGTTCCAAATCCAGACATCTCTCCTGAAGAGACTTCTTCATGTGTTCAGCTTCCTCCAGCTTTTTCTGGGCTTCCTGCAAGTCTTTTACTAATGACCTCATTCGTGATTTCAATACTTCAACTTCATTCGGAGATTGATTGATCGTATTATTCAATCCCTCTACTGGAGCAGCTGTTTCCGCATTCTGTTGTTCAACATTGACGTGAGTCAGCGTACTTTTGGCATCCAAGGGTTGCTCTGCTGCCATCTTCTCAGTCTGTATTGCAACCTCAGCTATTTCAATAACTTTTGAGAGCTCCAAACCCCTCTCCTTTGAAGATTTAAGCTCATGTTCAAATTGTTCCCATTTCAGAGTCTTGTCCCTCAGCATATGAAGGAGTTGGCTGACCGTTAACTCTTCTGACATCATCCGTTTCCCAGTAGCTGCAGGGATGTTTATAACCTTGCCCTGGGGCTCCTTTGCTGTTTCTACTTCGCCATCATCCGCAGCCGCCACCATTCGAATTCCCACAAATGAATCGTCCGGTGATGCTGCACCCAACTTCAGTAGGAGCTCGGAATTCATGGCGACCAAATCAGCCTTTTCTGCCTGCAACCTGCTAACAAGCGCCTTCAGTTGCTGAACATCTTGCTCCACCAGATTAGAGCACGCACCTTCAGAAACCAAATCAGCTTTGATTCGTTTGGCCTCCTCGCGCAGACGGTTTGTGTGCTCCTGCTCCCTTTTCTCCATCAGCTGCTTCTGTTGTCTTTCCAGATTCTCCCACTCTGTGTCAAAGAACTTTTTCATTGCTTTCATCTCTTGCTCAAGACGGCAACTCAATTGTTCTAATTGCTGTTGTAATTTGAAATGGAGTTGAGTTCGAGCCCGGTGTTCCTCAGAATTGTGCATGTCTGTAAACTGGACAGACTCAGAATTCTCTGTCAAACTATGTTGTTGTTGTTCAGTGGAATTCTGTTCTGAAACTTTGTTCTCCTCTGAAGCATAAGCATTTATGCACTCCTTCGTTTTTCCAACCTTAGTCAGCAAGTCCATTTTAGACTTGTCTTTCGCACCTGGGCTGGTTTTATCGTCATCAGTTTCAGAGTCTGAGCTGATTGTCTTCACCGAGTTCTCACTCATTATTGCTTTTAGGTAGTGCCATTCCATGTTTATTTCCCTGATCCACTCCCATCCCAGAAGTGGTGGACCTCCCTCAGGTAGTACATATATGTCCATTCCTTGGTGTTCTTTGCCCTTGTCTCTCACCTTGACTTTTATCTTTCCGATGGGGTATACTTTATGCCCCGTGTATGTCTGCAATACGATCTTGGTATCTCTCAAGGGTATATGTGAGAATAGCCGGTTGTAATCCCTTCGATTTATGACTGATAGGGCTGATCCTGTGTCCAATTCCATTTTCACTTGGACGCCGGCTATTTTTAGCATGACCCAGATAGTTTGTAGGTCAGCTTCCTTACTCACATTGTGAATTCTCAGACTACCCAGTTCCTGGCCGTTTGGGTCTGAATCCGAATTCTGTTCATCCGAACTCTTCTCAGCCACCTTGTGTACCTTGCTGTACTTTTCCTGCGGTGACTTTTTTTTGTTGCTGGTCTTCTTTCCTGACCGGCATACTTTAGCTATGTGACCAAGCTTGCCACATTTTCTACATTCCTGGTTTTTAAACCAGCATTGGTTCTGGTCGTGTGTTGTCTTCCCACAACGATAACATTTCGTTGTACCCGAAGTCATTTGATCCACACTGAGTACCGCTGCCTTCAGCTGCATTTCTGCAGTGCCTCTCGCTGCGGCTTCGTGCGATGCTGCAATAAGGACAGCCTTATCAAGTGTAAGATCGTTCTCTTCGAGCAGTCGCTTTTGTGTTCCTTCCTTCGACAACCCGCACACGAACTTGTCTCTCAATGCCTCTGTCAGATTTTCCCCAAACTGACAGTATTTCGCTAGTCTACGCAGTTCAACCAAGTATTCCGCGTTGCTTTCCTCTTTCCGTTGCGTTCTCGCATAAAATTTGAATCGTTCCGCCAACATCAGCGGTGTGGGGTTCAAATGATCCTTCAGGACAGCAACAATATTAGCGAAAGTCTGATCCGCCGGTTTAGCTGGTGATAGAAGATGCTTCAATAGCCCGTATGTCTTCACCCCCATTGAGTTTAGTAAGGTTAGAGCTTTATCATCATCTGCTATTTTATTGGCCTCACAATATATCTCGATGCGTTCTACATACGTGGCCCAATCGTCCACCTCGGAATCGAAGTCGTTGATCTTACCATGCTTAGGCATCTTCACTATCTTTCTGAGAAACAACAACGAATTTGTTCGTTACTTTTTTTTTTCCAAAAATGGCGGTTTCCCGCACTTGTCTTCTTCCCCGCCCACTTTCAAAATGGCGGTTTCCCGCTTCCCGCTGCTGGCGGCTTCCCGCGTTTCTTCCCCTGGCGGGAGGGGTAAGCTTTGCTCTCGGGCGACGACCGCTGGCTTTCGGGGTTCGCAGCCTGCGCGCCGGCTTCAGTGCGTTCCTTGTTCCCTTTTCTCGGCAGGGCAACCGGTGCTGGGGACAACCCGTTGGCGGCGAACAGTTCCAGCCGCTGGGCGGAATCTCGCTCGGTCTCCCTCGCTCGGTCCCGTTCCCCCTCGCTCGGGCATTGTCTCTCTCGCTCGCTCGGGCTCTGTCTCTCCCTCAGCGGCTTCCAATCGCGCCCCCCAGCCCTCTCGCAGTCCGGTTCTTTCCTCCCCCGGCTGCGGCTGAGTTCTCCGCGGTTTTATTTATTTATTTATTTATTTTATTTCTTCCCGTGCCTTACGATCCCGGTCGCAGCGCCTCGCGGCCTCGGTAGCTGCCCGGCCTTTTTCACCGGTCGCGGTCGAGCTGTCTCACGACGCTGTTGCGTCTCCCAGCCCGCTTGTAGCCCGGTCTCTCACACCGGCTGCGTTCCCGCTTGTAGCCCGGTCTCTCACACCGGCTGCGTTCCCGCTTGTACCGCGGCTTCCGTGCCCTACGCTGCCCCAGTCTCAGTGTCTCTGGCCCCGACTTCTGTCCGGCTCCTTTCCCCCGACCGTGGTCGAGTTCACCGCCCTTATCCTCCGTTTCTTTTTATTTCCCCCCTACTCACAGTCAACGTGGCCGACTTGCTTCTCGTGGCTGATCGGCTCACTCACCACCGTGACAGAAGGGACGATCACTGCCTGTTGCTGATGGAAGGCTTCGTGTCTGAATTCTTCCTTCTTCCTTGCTCTGCAGACTCGAGTCTTCTCTCAGCAGAACGACGAGGGCGGATGCCTCTTCTCGACGCTCGTTAACTGCTTCGAGTGTATCGTTGCCGCAGGGTAAGTTCGAACTCGTCGCCACTGTAAAATCTGTGTGTTATATTGCAAATTATTACACAGACTACAAGAGTAAACTTTAACAGGACTTTACTATTCGAAGGTCAGGGCGAATCTGCCCAATCACTCATTACACAGCACTTATATACCGGTGTGGTCACCACCGGTATTACAGTATACCGCAGCCAAGATAAAGTAGTGCAACACCTAAAATAGTTCTCTTAAAGGTGGACGGTTACATACACTACAGTTATATCCCTAACTTTTTCCAGTTCTGACGAAAGGTCCTGAAACGTTAACTTTGTTTCTCTCTCCACAGATGTTGCCTGACCTGCTGAGTATTTCCAGCATTTTCTGTTTTTATTAAGAAAAAGACAACTTGTATGTACTTTTACCTATCTCTGTAAGCTCCTCCAGCCCCTACAACTCTCCCTATCTCTGTAACCTCCTCCAGCCCTACAACACTCCCTATCTCTGTAACCTTCCCCCAGCCCCTACAACCCTCCCTATTTCTGTAACCTCCTCCAGCCCCTACAACCCTCCCTATCTCTATAACCTCCTCCAGCCCCTACAACCCTCCCTATCTCTGTAACCTCCTCCAGCCCCTACAACCCTCCCTATCTCTGTAACATCCTCCAACCCCTACAACCCTCCCTATCTCTGTAACCTCCTCCAGCCCCTACAACCCTCCCTATCTCTGTAACCTCCTCCAGTCCCTACAACCCTCCCTATCTCTATAACCTCCTCCAGTCCCTACAACCCTCCCTATCTCTGTAACCTCCTCCAGCCCCTACAACCCTCCCTATCTCTGTAACATCCTCCAACCCCTACAACCCTCCCTATCTCTGTAACCTCCTCCAGCCCCTACAACCCTCCCTATCTCTGTAACCTCCTCCAGTCCCTACAACCCTCCCTATCTCTATAACCTCCTCCAGTCCCTACAACCCTCCCTATCTCTGTAACCTCCTCCAGCCCCTACAACCCTCCCTATCTCTGTAACATCCTCCAGCCCCTACAACCCTCCCTATCTCTGTAACATCCTCCAACCCCTACAACCCTCCCTATCTCTGTAACCTCCTCCACCCCCTACAACCCTCCCTAGCTCTGTAACATCCTCCAACCCCTCCAGTATTCAGATGGCGGTGCGCATGGACGCAGCGGCTTTGTCTCTCCCGAGCCTGTGCATTTTTACCTTCTTCCTGTATCTCTTCCTGACTCTGTTCACGTGGGAATTGAGGGCGGACCTGCTGTACAGCCGGCAGACACTCCTCGATATCGGGGTCGATTGCGTGCAGCTCACACTCGGCGACGTCGATCTGCCTCCCGACATCGCTCGATCCCCGGGACCAGCGTGGCGTCCTCCCCCAGCCGGAAGTCAGCGCAGACCACGCAGAGAGCGCAAACAGAAGTGGGGCAAGAGGGCCGGAATCCACAACAGGTTAAAGAGGGCCCCACACAAACCCTCCCTCCCAAGTATTTTCCTGGCCAATGTTAGGCCACTGGAAAATAAAATGGATGAGATCAAACTTGATCTCTCCTCACAGAAAAGGACAAAGGAATGCTGTGCCATGATCTTCACAGAGACCTGGTTGAACAACAGCATCCCTGACACCACCATCCAGCTAGAAGGACGCACGGTCTTCCGCGCCGACAGAACTGCAGACTCCGGTAAGAGCAAGGGAGGCGGTTTGTGCATTTACACTAACAATGCCTGGTGCACTAACACGGACATAATCGATAGATCCTGTTCTGCTGATTTGGAATTCCTCATGGTAAGGTGCAGACCCTTCTACCTGCCTTGGGAATTCACGGCTGTTATCATCACTGCGGTCTACATACCACCACATGCTAATGCCAAACTAGCACTGAAGGACCTCTACAGGGCCATCAGCGAACAACAAACTGCGTACCCAGACGGAGCCTTTATCGTCGTGGGGGACTTCAATCACATAAACCTAAAATCTGTACTCCCGAAATTCCACCAGAATGTTTCCTGCCCCACAAGAGGGGAGAACACACTGGATCAAGTCTACACGAGCATTGTAGATGCTTATAAGGCCATTCCCTGCCCCCACCTTGGGAAGTCTGACCACCTCTCCTTGTTTCTAGCCCCGGCATACAAACCGCTCATCAAAAGAGTGAAAACATCAGTAAGATCAGTGAAAGTATGGCCAGAGGGGGCAGTCTCAGAGCTTCAGGATTGCTTCGAACGCACTGATTGGAGCATGTTTGCCCATACTGACATCGAGGAATACGCATCCACAGTGCTATTCTACATCAACAGTTGCGTCGAGGTCGTCACGACCCATAAAAATATCAGGACATATCCCAACCAGAAACCCTGGATGAACGGGGAGGTCCGCTCGCTGTTGAAAGCACGCGACGTAGCATTTAAATCTGGCGACGTGGCGGCTTACAGTGCAGCTAGGACCAACCTAAAAAAGGGTCTCAGGACTGCCAAAAGAAAACAGACACTGCGGATTGAGGATCATTTCCACAACAACTCGGACCCCCGGCGCATGTGGCAAGGCATCCAGTCTATCACCGACTATAAGAGTAAAAACACCAGCCCCCCCGGTTAGCAATGCCTCCCTTCCGGAGGAGCTTAACAACTTCTACGCTCGCTTTGACAGGGACAACAGGGAGCCGGCTACCAAAGCCTTGCCACCCCCGGAAGACCAGGTGCTCACTCTGTCCACCTCCGACGTAAGGGGTGTTCTACGCGGAGTGAACACACGTAAGGCTGCTGGACCTGACAGCATCCCTGGACGGGTACTCAAGGAATGTGATCAGCTGGCTGATGTCTTCACCACCATCTTCAATCTGTCATTGGCCCAGGCAGTAGTCCCTACATGCTTCAAGACCGCCACCATTATTCCTGTGCCAAAGCAAACGGCTGTGGCGTGTCTGAATGACTATCGACCTGTCGCACTCACACCCATCATAATGAAGTGTTTCAAGAGACTGGTCCTGGCTCACATCAAAGCCAGTGTTCCCACCTCTCTTGACCAACACCAGTTTGCCTATCGCACAAACAGATCAATGGAGGATGCAATCACAACTGCTCTTCATTCTGCACTGAAACACTTAGACGGTAAAGAGACCTACATCAGAATGCTGTTCATAGACTACAGCTCAGCATTCAAGACCATCATCCCCAACAAGCTGGCCACCAAACTCCACACTCTTGGCCTGAACACTTCCCTTTGCAACTGGACCCTAGACTTCCTAACTAACAGACCCCAGTCTGTCAAATTAGGTAACCACACCTCCCCCCACTGACCCTGAACACGGGGGCCCCACAAGGTTGTGTGCTGAGCCCCCTCCTCTACTCCCTCTTCACCCATGACTGTGTGGCTGTTCATGGTTCCAACACCATCATCGAGTTTGCGGATGATACCACGGTGGTAGGCCAGATCACCAACAACGATGAATCAGCCTACAGGGAGGAGGTCCAGTACCTCGTGAAGTGGTGCGCCGACAACAACCTGGCCCTTAACATCAAGAAAACCAAGGAAATCATTGTGGACTTCAGGAAGTCTAAAGGTGGAAGACACACCCCCATCCACATCCAAGGGGCTGTGGTGGAAAGGGTGGGCAGCTTTAAGTTCCTCGGAGTCCACATCACAGAAGACCTCTCCTGGTCCCTCAATACCTCCTCTTTGGTGAAGAAGGCCCAGCAGCGCCTATATTTCCTAAGGAAGCTGAAGGGATGCAACCGGTCACCCCGGATCCTCTCTAACTTTTACCGCTGCACAATAGAGAGCATCCTGACGAACTGTATCACAGTGTGGTATAGCAGCTGTACCTCCTATGACCGGAAAGCCCTGCAGCGGCTAGTCAAAACTGCCCAACGCATTACCGGCACCCGGCTACCGACCATTGAGAACATCTACCAGAAACGCTGTCTATGGAGGTCACTAACCATCATCAAAGACCCTACCCACCCCAGCCACAATTTGTTCGCCCCCCTGCCATCTGGGAGACGCTACAGATGCATTCGCACCCGCACGACCAGATTTAGGAACAGCTTCTTTCCCAGGGCTGTCATCCTACTGAACTCTGCTAATAAACTCTAAAGCCTGCACATCTGTCAATGCACTTTATTATGTTTATGTTTATGTTACAAGCCAAATGTATGTTAAATGTCTTAATCAAAATGTACACTCTCAGGAGCCGCAAGCTTACATTTCATTGTACTGCACTTGTGCACTAACAATGACAATAAAGTTGATTATTATTATTATTTATATGTAATTTTAAGACTAAATTTTAAAATTCAAATGAATGCTTTCACAATGTATCTTATTTTGTGAGGAGTACTTGAGGGTTCAAAGCAAAAGAACTATGAAAATAGGTTGGAGGGCCTGCCTAAAACAGACCTGGCTTTCCTCCGACATGCACACTATTGACTCAAACCTCATATCTCATTTAATATTTTCAGTGAAGGCCAGTCTGGTCATGTTCACTCAGAGATTTCAATTATCAGGGTCATATCACGCACTAGAATGGCTCCCATTTTCATATGTCCAGTAACTCAATCAGAACATAAGAACATAAGGAATAGGAGCAGGAGTAGACCATTTGGCCCTTCGAGCCTGCTCCGCCATTCAATAAGATCATGGCTGATCTTATACCTCATCTCCACTTTCCTGCACTATCCCCATATCCCTTCATTCGCTTAATATTCAAAAATCTATCGATCTCTATCTTGAATATACTCAACGACTGAGTCTCCACAGCCCTCTGGGGTAGAGAATTCCAAAGATTCACCCCCCCTCTGAGTGAAGAAATTTCTCCTCATCTCAGTCCTAAATGACCGACATCTTATTCTGAGACTGTGACCCCTGGTTCTAGACTCCCCATCCAGGGGAAACATCCTCCCTGCATCTACCCTGTCAGGCCCTGTAAGAATTTTGTATGTTTCAATGAGATCACCTCTCATTCTTCTAAACTCCAGAGAATCTAGGCCTAGTCTACTCAATCTGTCCTCATAGGACAATCCCCCCATCCCAGGAACCAGTCTGGTGAACCTTTGTTACACTCCCTCTATGGCAAGTATATTCTTCCTTAGGTAAGGAGACCAAAACTGTAATTACTACTCCAAGTGTGGTTTCACCAGGGCCCTATATAATTGCAGTAAGACGTCTTTACTCTTATACACAAATCCTCTAGTAAAAAGGCCAACATACCATTTGCTTTCCGAATTGCTTGTTGGACTGCATGTTAACTTTCAGTGATTCGTGTACAAGGACACCCAGGTCCCTCTGAACACCGACATTTCCCAATCTCGCACCATTTAAAAAATACTCTGCTTTTCTATTTTTCCTACCAAAGTGGATAACTTCACACTTCTCCACATTATATTCCATTTGCCATGTTCTTGCCCACTCACTTAGCCTGACTATATCCCCTTGAAGCCTCTTTGTATCCTCCTCACAACTTACATTCCCACCCAGCTTTGTATCATCAGCAAACTTGGATACATTACATTTGGTCCCCTCATCCAAATCATTGATGTAGATTGTGAATAGCTGAGGCCCAAGCACTGATCCTTGCAGTACCCCACTAGTTACAGCCTGCCAACCTGAAAATGACCCGTTTATTCCTACTCTGTTTTCTGTCTGTTAACCAATCCTCAATCCATGCCAGTATATTACCCCCAATCCCATGAGCCCTAATTTTGTTTGATAACCTCTTGTGTGGCACCTTATCGAATGCCTTCTGACAATCCAAATACACCACATCCACTGGTTCCCCCTTATCTATTCTGCTAGTTACAACCTTAAAAAGTCTTAACAAATTTGTCAAACGCGATTTCCCTTTCATAAATCCATGTTGATTCCGTGTTGAAAATCGCAATCGATCCCATCTGATATCAGAAGCAACACTTTCCCAAATTAAAGCTTGAATAGACCTGGAATTGTACCCAGTGGATCACCTATGATTCGTGGAAACTCCGCAGAAGCCATGTGAATGAAAAGATCAACGTGCAGTATAAAAGCACGGAGAAATAGAAATCTTGAATCGTTCATTGGACTTTAACAAATGGGCCTGTGCAACACAATGGGTTATAATATTAGGACCAGAGCTACTGGAGTGAAAAGGCTGATCAGAAGCCAGGAAATCAGACAAAGGTCATTCTTACCAAAACTCGTGCCAGTTGTGCGTCATGCGTCTGCTCTTTATACCGGCCTAGAGTGCTTTTGCCCCAGCGGGCCACAGCTTCTTTTAAATATGAAAATGAATGTTAATACCATTGGAATTAGCCCAGACACGATTCCCTGATTTCATGTTGAGATTGCCAGTATGAAATGGGTGAGCAGGGTCTGGGATGTTCTGGCTGAGGATGTCACTTGTTTAAAGATTATTTGGGCCAAATATTAAAAAAATGGACTTGAACTTTGTGTTTGTCACAGCTGAATTGTTTGGTCATATTTGGCATTTTGTTTATTTTTGAAGGGTTTTGCCTGTAAGATTTATCATTACCACAAATAAAATGCTGTGTCTGAGAATTGCAACTGAGATTCCTCTCTTTTTGTATTAGTTGGAGGAAGAGAATGAAAAGAGAAATGTAAAGCAAGTTTGACTGCACCAGATGCAGACTGCTCTTACCCATGTAGCGGTGTCTATAGACCCAGGGACCTATTCCTACCTGGAATATCTATGGGAAACTGCCTTCCCAGGCTTCACTTTACTACAAAGCCAGTGGAGATGTTTTGGCTGAGGATGTCACTTGTCCTCTGCACAGGTTTCTATGGAAGGATAAGCTAAGTGGACTTTTTTCATCTGTACTCACATGTGTAATCATACAGGGCAATTCCTGCTTCCAGGCAGGAATCATAAATCCTTCATCGGATGCCAATCTTCTGTGCCTGGACTATTTGAATGGGAAGGCAAACAGCAAGGATGGCGTCAGCACTCATTCATAACACCATTTTTGACAGCCACGAATAGCAGCAAAGTGAAGATACACTGAGTCCCATGCAGCCGACGGGATTATTATGCAACTCACTATCGGCAGCTTAAAGTAGAACTTCAACTGCCTGGACAGGTTGAGGACATTTTCTGGCAATATTCTTCCAGGGTCTCCAAGATTATTGCTGCCTGTTATATGCTGCACAACTTTACCATTCAGAGAGGCCTAACAATAGAGCAGTTAGAAGAAGAGGGCCATCAACAGCCAAGAGCAACACTGCTGTAGCCAGTAAGAGCCATATATGTTGGTTTTAAATTTTACTCATTGTTAGTGGCGAACACATAACTGCCCACACATTGACTGCTGTCAAAGGCCTGGTTGACAGTGGGATTCTATACAGATGCTAATCTTCAAATGACACCCTTTCTTTTGGAATTTGCAATTTATGCAATGAAACGTAACTAAATTCTGTTATTGTTTCATCTTAAAATTATATTCACTCCTTTATTTTAAAAAAAATTCTGACTGTCCCCAGCCTCTGTCCTAATACCTGTGTTAATGGCTACCAGAGGGTACATGAGAGTTCTGCTGGAAGAAAATGAAAGACTGACTTGCATTTATATAGTGCCTTTCACAACCATCAGACATCCCAAAGTGCTTCACAGCCAATGAAATACTTTTTGAAGTGTAGTCACGGTCGTAATGTAGGAAACGTGTCAGCCAATTCGTGCACAGCAAGCTCCAACAAAAAGCAATGTGATAATGACCAGATAATCTGTTTTAGTGATGTTGATTGAGGGAGAAATATTGGCCAGGACACCGGGGATAACTCCCCTGCTCTTCTTTGAAATAGTGCCGTGTGATCTTTTACGTCCACCTGAGAGAGCAGACGGGACCTCGGTTTAACATCTCATCTGAAAGACGGCACCTCTGACAGTGCAGCAATCACTCAGCACTGCACTGGGAGTGTCAGCCTAGATTTTTGTGATCAAGTCCCTGGAGTGGGACTATGAACCCACAACCTTCTGACTCCAAGGTGAGCGTGCTACCCACTGTGCCACAGCTGACACAAGTCTAATGCTCTCCCAACTGAGCCATCTGGGCTCTAATGTGACAATGTGAGAAAGCATGGTGTTGACTCCTGATGGTCTGGCTGGGATTAGAAGCTCACAGTATAAGGAACTGCTGATAAATAAAACTCATGTTTAATCCTTGAGCTGCCGCAGACTAATTACTGCCAAGTGAAATCGGGTTGCTTGTGTTAAGGACAAATTAACTGGTCCTGCGGCAGTTCTTCCTGGTTTGACACACAAAATGGGGTTTGGCTAAGTTAAGACAGTACATCATGCTTGGCTATGTCCTCCTCCGAATCCCACCATAGTCAAACAGACTGCGATCACTCACTGCTTCGGCTCACATGTAAAGAAGAGCCATTTAGATGAAGTACCTGAAGGCTTATAGAACCAAACCACAGTGTAACACACGGTATTGAATGGTGGAGCAGGCTCGAGGGGCCATATGGCCTACTCCTACTCCTGCTCCTGATTCTAATTCTTATGACCTAGCATCTCTAGAGTAAAAAAGAGCAAACCTTGCAAAACTTCAATGGCACACCAAAAGTAGGCATTGCTATTACTCAGAGATACCTTTATTACTGCCTAAAAAGGCATGAAAATGGATTTTAAATGACATATTCCATGTTTAGCAAAAGATTATTCTACAGGCAGAAGAGTGAACTACTTATTTAACAGCATTGAAAGTTTTAAAATCTAAAATTCACTGATGTACAGTTTATACTGTGTAACTTTTTAAATCATTTTCCAAAACATTTGCCTCCATTCAACACTTTACACTGTATGTAAATTATCTACTTAAATAGAAAATCCATCTGTTGTTTACATATTTACACATAAATACGTTTAACCTATGACAGTCATTCTTTCATTAAGACGCGTTGCATCCATTGACTAAAGCTAAAGAAAGAATTCAAGGACCACTTCACACGTTAGAACACTCAGCACTGTCGAGTTGCGTGTCTGAAAGTGCACACGATGCTCTTCTGAGCTTGAGTAGATCAGAGCTGGTGTTTATATTTAATAACAACAGCTGTTCCTACGTTTGCAGGACCCGTTCTTGAATAGATTTGTATTATTCCTTCTTGCTGAATAGACAAATGATTTATTCATCGAAGATAGTCTGGAATGTCAACCTAAAAAATAATATGCATTATTAATAAATTTGTATTAATTACTTTAGACAACACATATTCACTATTATGATGTGGTTAAAATAAAATTCGCCAGTGAGCCTCAAGCAGAGTCACCATAGGAATTGTTGATGTGGAAAACTGAAAGTTCACACTGGTGCAGTGTGGGTGCAGTGTGTGATGCTTTTCTGAGGCTGTGGTTGAGACAAATTGTTGGCACAATAGTGGACCAAGGAATTTCATATAAATGCAGAGACATGTTCATTACTAACGAGGCAAAATTCAATTTGAATCCCCAATTGAGTTTTCAACTGATCACATGCCTCGGGTTTGATGGCGAAAGTATTTCTTAAAAATAAATTTTAATTGGGTTTCTTTCCAAATTAGTGTTACAGTTGCTGAGCACAAAACTTAATTCATTTACATGTTAATTTAGCAATAACCGGACTCTCCTTGCAATGGAATCTTGGTAACCTCACTTAAAGCCATATAATCACACAGCCTTATTCTGGTCAGCTGACGAAAGTACTTAAAACGTTCATTTAAATTTTTTTGTGTAAAATAGGAAGTTAACTGGCTGTGGAATTTGGTGACGATGATTTGGTTATATAAATGAATGAAAGTCCATTGTATAGAAGGTGGTATTTAGTCAAGCAAATGGCCCCCTTTTGTTGCCATACGTTTCAACTTGATCAACCTCATTTCTTGTAAGTTACAGTAAATTTAAATAATTTTAATATACATATATGGAAGGGGGAATTAACTATTTTTAAACATTACTGAAATAAAATTGCTTAAAGGTTGCTGTACATATATTTCTCTCTCCACAGATGCTGCCTGGCCTGCTGAGTATTTCCAGCATTTTCTGTTGTTATTTCAGATTTCCAGCATCTGCAGTATTTTGCTATTGTACATATGTAATGTTGTTACAAGAACAAGATTGTTTTCCAAATCCTTTCCTAATGCAGCTATAATTAACTTCTGATTCCTGCCAAACTGTACAGCACTTCCAACTGTACATGCACAAGAATTCAGTTATATAAATCTGTAAGATAAATTGTCTCTTATTATGTTTATGTTACTCCTACAGACCATTTCCTCCTTGTTATAACTTACTGGTCTTAGCTGTTTTATACTGGTTGACCGGATAGCTGACATAAGTTCATCATGCAATGTCCTATGAGGAGTTCCTGGTCTTGACCCATCCTCTGACCTTCTGTCTGAAATTGGTTTTAAAGCGTTTTTGAGCTCTTTCAAAATGTGGGTTTCTTTGTTTAGTTTCTTGTTTTTGCTTTTGTTTTTCTTGACTTTAGCATTTTGATGGATATTCTGTAATTTCATTTTGGTCAGCTCTTGAAGCTTAATGGCTTCAGCTATGTTTCTGCTCGGGGTCGTCTGTATTGGGAGTGGAGGAGATGGTGGTGGCTGAGGAAGTACAAGTTTCTCTGGAAGAGGTGGAGGGGGTGGCGGAGGAGGAACAGCAGATTTTTGAGAATTCAATTTTTTGACTACTTTAGGAGATGACCAGGGTGAGCTCTTTGGAGAAGCACACGGAGAGGGTCTTGGTGAATTCTTCTGCAAAGCAATCGTCCTTGGGTTTGTTGGCCCCTCACAACCAAGCAGTTTGTCCATTTCCTGTTGCTGTTTTTGGTCCTGGAGGCGTTTTTGCCTCCGTTTGTCCAGATTCCTGGTTAGGATACTTGTCATAGACATCCGTGGTCCTGGCAGTTCAAAATGGTAGCCTAATTTCATAAGCGTTGTGTTTTCTTTCAGAAGTTTGGCTATTTCCATTTCAACCTGCCCTCCACATATATGTCTTTGATTGTGGAATCTTAGTTCTGTTAATATACAATTGTGCTGTATGGCTCTTATGATGGCTAAGATTCCTTTGCCTGTAATATAGTTGGAGTCAATATTAAGATTGGTAATGCTACTGTTAACTTGTAACATGTCAGCTAGTGCACATGCCACATGGTCATCAGCATGAGTGTTGGCCAAACTCAAACTTTTGACAACCGTATTATATTTCAGAGCTTCTGCAAAGAGTATGAAGGTTGCAATACTTATGTTCTCAATATTATTCAGATTGACTTCTGTTTTTTCAGAATCATTATTTTTGATGCTGTCAAGAGTATCTTCAATAACAGTTGTGTTTCCACATGGTCGGCTGGCAATTGCTTTGAGATTTGGATCATCCTCTGTTGTTTTCTCTTTGTTGTGCTGCATAACATTGTTGCCATAGCCATTTAGGATTGGTTGGTCATCAACATGCCCATTACACATGCGTGATCCATCCTGTCCATTACTGCTAATTGTTCTGGTGTCTAAAGTTTTGCCATCATTCTCTTGTGCATTCTCCTTCTCTGCCTCCTCCTCTTCTTCTTCCTCCTCCTCCTCCTCTGTTACAATTTCATCTTCATCTTCTGTTTCTTCAGATATACATTCTGCTATGTCCACTTCGTTCTCTGATTGGTCATCTTCACTTTCTGTTTCATGGTCATCTTCAGTATTTTCTTTGCTATCCTCATTGATTTGTGTCTGAAATTAACATTGAAAAATAAGTACCATGAGTTCATAGAATACACATTGCTTCAGCCTTTCTATTGAATGTCAGCTGCCCCCAATTTGTATACATTTTTAACTTCCCTAATTATTTTCTAACTTTTCCCTATTATGCTATAGATAATTGCTGGTGAATTATGAATTCATTGCACTATACTCTAAAAATGTATACTATATTTTCAAAAACATTAATAGTAACAATTTCTAATCTTATGCTCCACCAAAACTGACTAATTGAGCTATATAATCAAAGTGATTAAATATTTCTACAATGTTGTTGTAAATGAGGTGCAAGCAGTACAATGACCAAAATTACCGTGATATCATTTTATTCATTACTGGGACTTGTACTGCTTGTTCATTTTTTAGTGTGTCAATGGTCATCAGCATGCATCATACTGCTGCTTTCTTCTGAGACCAGGAATCTCACTGGTAGCACAGAGACCAATCCCAGAATGGAGCAGCAACGTTACATCGAAGCTGCAGCCAGGAGTGGTAGTAGGAAGCACATTAAGGGAGTAAAGTGCCTCTCTGAACTGGGTGGGGGAAGAGTACGAAGGATTGGAGGGAAAGAGTGCCTCCCGGAACAGAGACTGAAATGGAGGGGGATTATATCTCTGCAAACTAGTTGGGGGGGGGGGGGGAAGCATTTGGGAGGAGCACATATTTGAAATGTGGGGAGGATGCTATAGGGAGAGGGTGCTTCTGTGAATTGGGGGCTGGGGGGAGCAGGGCGGAGAGAAACAGTATCTCTGTGCACAGGTTAGAGAGAATGCCTGTGTGACTGAAGCGATTAGAGGGAGAGTGCGCCTCTATGAAGGAGGTGAGTGATTGTTGAGGTAACTTTTAGGGATGTGATGCTCTGGTTTGTTAAATATGGATAAACCCAAGTGTCATTTATCTTTCCTATAATTTGTTTTAGATTATAAATCTATCAACTGTGAAATAAAAGTTTAAATTAATTAGAATACACTATTTGTAATACAAAAATTTCCAGGCGAACATGCCCTGGAAGGACTATTTACATTTCTAAATTTACTACCTACTGTCCTGATTGTGTTGTTGTAATGCGTGATGGAATTTGAGCCTGCATCACGATTCTTCATTTTTAATCAGCTTTCTGCTCACTCACTGTCAAGCTTGCTGGGTGCTATCTTATTGTGGTGAATTTTTGAAACTATTGGGAGGGATAAAGTTTGGAGAAAGGTCAAGCATATATTTCAGTGCGTACTTTTTATAACTGCTGCAATTTCTCACGTTGAACCGCTATAGCAGCAAGGTTCTGGAGACAGTGCTCAAAAATATGAGGAATCAAAAATAGACAGTTACAGAAAACAAATGTGCATTACGACACATTTAGCAATTTTGACTTCACACCAATACTAAATTTGTGAAGTGTAAATCAAGTGTTAATGCTTAGATTTACTCTGAGTGAAGCGAGACTACCTTCCGCAGGGAATGTCATTCCACTTCAGTCCAGTGTCAGGTTGGGCCCTTACTATGAATTCAGGCTGCATTTACATTATAACTGTAGCAAAACAAAACTGCTTTGGGCCAGTGCACAGTTGTAGTATGAATGCACCTTTGGGTGAGTTTGGACAAAAATGTTCCCAAATCACAAAAGCTAGGCAAGTTACACACTAAAATGTTATCTTGTGCTTTATCTTTGGCAGGACACCTGGGCAACAGTGACCCATTATTATTTGATCAGACAAAATAAAAATTTAATGCTAGTACCGATTTGAAGTCGGGTAGATTTGCGAAGATGAAAAATGACTTGTAGTAGATGTATTGGGTAGTCCTACAAGGCAGGAAGATTAGCAACACAGGAATAAAATGGAACACCTTCAAAACTATCCTTATGTAAAAGAAGCTATGTATATACAGGTAGACTATCCTTTATCCGAAAACCTCGGGACCAGCCGTGTTTCGGTTTTCGGAAAATTTCAGATTTTGGAAGGTATTTTATAAGACTGGGAAATTTGTCGGGGGTGGGGGTCGGCGGGGGGGGGGGGGGTCGGGGTCGGCGGGGGGTCGGGGCCGTGTGCACAACTTACGCTGAACGAAAACACTTTCGGTTTTCAGAGGATTTCGGTTTTCGGAAGTGTGGATAAAGGATACACTATCCCTTATCCGAAAGGGTGGGGGTCGGCGGGGGGTCGGGGGTGGAGAAAAGAATATCAGACAGGCCGCTGCAGCTATCGGACGGGCCGCTGTATTGTTGGGTTCACTCTCCCGGTATACCTCTTTCACACTGCCCGGCTCGGCCTGCAATCTCCTACCCAGGAGGGAACTCAGTGACCCTCTGCCCTGCTCAGCGTAAGTCGTGCGCCACTCTGGTCATGTCGGTTTTTAGAGGGTTTCGGTTTTCGGAAGTTCGGATAAAGGGTAGTCTACCTGTACAGTAAAAGGGCCCACAGTAAAACAAAGCCAAATTGGCTAACGGATCATGTTCAAAGACAAATTAGACTTAAGCCAAAAAAAAGTTACAGGCTTAAACAAAATAGCTCCAAGGAGAACTGGGGCAGGTATCAAACTCAGCTAAAGGCAAAGAAAGCTGCGATCAGAGCAGCCAAAAAGGTCACTGGAGAAGAAGATAGCATTTAACTGTGGTAGTAATAGCAAGATCTTTTTCAGCTATATTTATAGTCAGAAGGATATTATGGACTGTATAGGGCTATCAAAGGATTCCTCAGAGCAGATTTGGATGGACTCCCAGGATATGATAGAGGTATAATGGCTGTTTTGCATCAGTCTTCACTACGGAAGATGATACTGAGTTACCAATAATATGTTGTAGGTTTGCTATTAAAATTGACAGTATCCAAATGGATGCAGATATAGTCTCAAGACAGGGTAGGCTGCTGACCCTGACGGCACTCACCTAAGGGTGCTCAAAGAAATGGGTGCTGTATTCTTCGAGCTCCTTGCTCATGTATTGAACAGCTCACTGGAGTCTGGGATTGGGGTGGGGTGGGGGGGGGGGGAAAGAGGGGGGAGGCCAATGAGGTGCCGATATTTTAAAAGGATGATGATTCAGACTCATTAGTTTGACTTCAGTTATAGGCAAGATGCTAGAAGGGATAGATTACATGAGCACCTTGACAGAGAAAGGATTATTAGAGAATCTCAACATGGTCTCGGAGTTGTGACTATGGAATAAGTTGCCAGCTTATGCAGCGAGTGTGCAATCATTGCGAACATTCAAAAGAGAGCTGGACGAGATCCTGAGTGTGGCCAAGATAACATGTAGAAAGTAACTTGGTATTGGGGGATACATCTCCCAGTCGTTGTGAGCGCCTGGAATTTGTTTGATTGACTTTGGGTTCTGCGAGGAATTTCCCAGAGTTTTTTCCTAAATTAGCCGAAGTTTTTTTTCCTTTCTTTTGCCTCTCAGGAGGTTGTGTGGCTGGTGGGAGGGCAGATAAGGATCATGGCATGCAAAAATTACAGCTTGACCCACTGGTCTTTCCCAGTCCTTTGTTATCATATGTTTGTATATTACACTTCTGGCTTCAGTCATTCGACATATAAACAGAAGTTAATTCAGATTTTTGAATTTTTCTGCATTTGTTACAAACAAGTTTGTCTGCTGTTGTTTGTTAATAGAACATGCTCCCTGCAATGACTTACTGGATTCCTTTAGGTAGCTAACACTGTCTTTTGGAAATTAGGGCACGGAGTCCTCAGGAGCCTGTGAGATGGTTCCAGAGTTGTCCACACAGAGGGAATTGACAGAGCACTGCCATACAAAGATATAACACAACATGCATTTGTATTCTGCCTTTAATATACAAAATGTCCCACAGTGCTCTACAGAGAATTAAGAGGATGGGGCGGTGAACCATGGGAGAGAAGTTAAGAGACGTGATTGAAAGCTATTTAAAAGATGAGTTTTCAGAAGATTTTTAAAGGAGGGCACAGTACAGAAAGAACAATTTGGGGCTCTCGCTCCCAGAAGGGAGCAGTGCTGAGAGTGTGCAACACAGCAATGAATTTCCTGTACATTCAAATTTTCATGGGCAGAAATGTGTGAGCTGTCTGGGCCCTACAGTATAATGTTACAATTCACAGAGGGCAGTCCTCCTCCAACATCATTTAAACTAGAAAGGCTGTGATTTCTTTTTACATTTAGGCACAAAGCTGTGCATTTTCCAAAGACTGTCTAAAAGTTTCCAATCGTTTAACTGAGATTCTACATCAACTGATAACGAGGAGCTGGGATGAAGGGTCTTGATAGAGTACATAGGGAGAAAGTGTTTCCACTGGCAGGAGGGTCAATAACCAGAGGGGACAGATTTAAGATAATTGACAAAAGAACCAAAAGGGAGCCAAGGAGAATTTTTACACAGGGAGTTGTTAATGATCTGTAATTCACTACCTGAAATGATAGTGGAAGCAGATTCAATAGTAACTTTCAAAAGAGAATTGGATAAATACTTGAAAAAGAAACATTTGCAGGGCTATGGGGCGGGGGAACAGGGGAGTGGAATTAATTGGGTAGCTTTCAAAGAGCTGGCACAGGCACGATGGGCTGAATGGCCTCCTTCTGTGCTGTATTATTCTAGATTTGGGGCAGTCCTTATCGTGCCTTTATATCACGTTCTGATTAAGCGCTCACCTGGTTTGGTTCGGCAGAAAGTCTCTCATTTTCTAACAGTTTCTGTGTTTCTTTTTCCCAGTACGCCATCAAAGCCTCCCTGCTGAACGTTCCTTGAGGGGTTTTATCGGTTTGGTCTTTCTGCCTCAGCCCAATGGGAAGAAATTCGTTCGGGTTGATGTCCTCCAACTCCCTCTCCAGCTCCTGCAACTCATCTGCAGTCAGGGAAGCAAGGATTTCATCCTCGTCTATGTCCTCGTACTTCGCCAGTTCTTTCCTGTAACCGAACTGCGACATTTTTTTTGCAACTCGTACTTTCTGAAGAAGAAAAGTATTTCTAACTAATCAACTTTGGCTGCGGTCGGATTTCCAACAAGCGGCTGGATGGGTCTCTGGGATCGTGCCGGTAACTTTTAAAGCGGGCTGAGCGCATCATGTGCTCGCTGCTCTGTAACAATGCATGAAAGCATGATCCGTTTTGGGGAACACACGTCACCCCAAGCACTTCAGACAAGAGACAAGAAACGGCATCGTTTTCAGGCACGTCACGCCGCAGTATGGGGGTGGTCCCCGCCCGCTGACCCAATCCAGGGCGGCATTTCACCTGAACCAGTGCAGCGAGGCTCGGCATTGTGCGACTGCCCCTCACTCCAGACCAGACCCCACTGAAAACAAACACAGCTTTAAAACATCTCTTATTTCTACAGTAAAGTTCTATTTTTAAATAAAGTTCAGATTTTCTTTTTTAAAGATTCGGACAGTTTTAGTGAAATGATGAGACCGGCGCCAGAAAAATAAAATCAAACCAAAAATGTGAGACCGTATTTGGAAATGCAGAGTGTAAAGAGAAAAACTTTTTTTTAGTTAAGGCTTTAAAAAATTGGCGGAGGGAAATGGGGCGAAGCCGGGAGGATAACGAAGAGGCGTGATTAAAACTCGCCAGTTATGTCTATATACATACACAATCGGAACCCGGCATAGTCAGGTCATTACATCTCCCGCTATTTGTAAATGCTGTACATTGCAATCCCCGCTATTTATAGATCTGGTACATTAAGCCCCACCCATTTATAGATTCGGCATCAGACACTCACGCTATTTATAGATTTTGTACATTATACCCGCCAGTCTTTTTAGATTTGCTGCTTTACACGCCCCAGCCATATTTTGTACATTTATAAGAACATAAGGTCACACGGCCCATCGAGCCTGCTCCCCCATTCAATAAGATCATCGCTGATCTTCTACATCAACCCCATATCCATTGATTCCCTTAGTGCCCACAATCTATCGATCTGTCTTGAATATGCTCAAAGACTGAACATCCACAGCCCTCTGGGGTACAGATCGGCTATTTATACATTTTGTATATTTACACCCGAGATTTAGGGGTGGCACCGCTGTGAAAAGGGGACAACAGGTTAACGTCTCAAGTACATTAAATAACTGGTCTGTGCACAATGCATCAGGGCTGGAAGGATGTAATGTAATGTTATAAAGAATGTCAAATCCAAAGTTAGGAGGGAGACACGCGTAATTCAAATTATGGCTGGTATGTGACAACAATTTCGGTAAGATGCAGCGAGCGATGTAATGGATCACTCTGGCCGGATTTGGAGCTGGGTAGGGCTTTGTGTATGGCCGGGCCGTGCCAGGCTTGTTGTTACTCTTCTCATCTGATACTATGACGCGGAGCGGCACCAAAAATAAAACACTGCTTCACCCGCTAGGGTTTAAAACAATGAGCGGACTATGAAACAACGTGGCAACTGCAGAAATTGGAAACGGCTCAGCCTCGTCTAGATAATGGGATACGACTTTCGAACCGCTACAAGCACGCCTTTATTGGTTCACGCCTGTATTACCATCCCGTGTTTCTGCTTTACAAATAAATTAACATTGGGCCACTAAAGATTTAGGGTTAGTGAAGACCTCGAAGTTTTGCAACATTACTGATTAAATTAAAAGCTTAGTTTTCATTTTAAACGTAATCTAGAACGTCATGTGTGCCTCCGTGGTAGGATTACAATTCAACTTTTAAATCCTTTAAAGTATTTGCTTTGAAAAGGTGACGCATGAAATTATGTTGAAAAAGCACAGGCAGATTTATTAACAATTTGAACAGATTTGGATATCCGGTTATTTTGCTATGCGAGGATGCAGTCCACCGTAATAGGTGTCTCACATTATGGATTAGGTGCTGTAATTTCACATACTTTCAAAGGGACTGAAGATGACTAACAGTATCTCGCTAGCTGAGAAATTGAAAATGAAGCATTGGATATAGGCCCAGAATTTACGATCAGCAGCGAAGCAAAGGCGTTCACTGCTGGTCCCTAAAGTAAGCTTCGCACAAGGTGTTGAGAATTTCGGGTTTTCCGTCATTCCAATCAATAGAAACTAATGGGATTCCCTGCAAAGAGCTGCTGTGACGTCAGCAAGCTGTCTAAGCAGCCAATGAAAACGCAGAATTCTCTCAGCTAGCGAACAAGGAAGAGAGTTAGCTGTTTTGATGGAGGATAGATTAACAGACAGAAAAGAGTAGGGATAAACAGGTTAATTTCAGGTTGGCAGGCTGTAACTAGTGGGATGCCGCAAGGATTAGAGTTTGGGCCTCAGCTATTCACAATCTATATTAATGACTTAGATGAAGGGACAGAGTGTAAGTTTGCTGACAATACAAAGCTAGACGGGAAGGTAAGTTGTGAGGAGGTCACAAAGAGCCTGTAAAGGGATATCGACACATTAAGTAAGTGGGCAATAAGGGGGCAGGTGGGAGTATAAGGTGGGGAAATCGGAGGTTACGAACTTTGGCAGGAAGAAAAATAAATTTTTTAAATGGTGAGAAACTATTAAATATTGGCAGAGATATTCAGGAAGCTGTCAGCATGCAGGTACAGCAAACAATTAAGAAGGCAAGTGGCATATTGGCCTTTATTATTGCAAAGAGGTTGGAGTACAAGAATAAGGAAGTCTTGCAACAATTGTACAGGGCTTTGGGGAGACCATAGCTGGAGTATTGTGCAGTTTTGGTCTCATTTGAGGAAGAATATACTTGCCTTAGAGGCGGTGCAACAAAGGTTCACTAGATTGATTCCTAGAATGGGAGGGTTGTCCTAGGAGATTGAGCCTATATTCTCTGGAGTTTAGAAGAATGAGAGGCGATCTCATTGAAACATACATGATTCTGAGGGAGATTGACAGGGTAGATGCTGAGAGGTTGTTTTCCCTGGCTGGAGAATCTAGAACTAGGGGGACATAGTCTCAGGATAAGGGGTCAACCATTTAAGACCGAGATGAGGAGGAATTTCTTCACTCAGAGGGTTGTGAATCTTTGGAATTCTCTGCCCCAAAACGGCTGTGGATACTGAATCATTGAGTAGATTCAAGGCTGAGATGGATAGATTTTTGGACTCTGGGGATATGGGGATCAGCCAGGATAGTGGAGTCGAGGTCAAAGATCAGCCAATCTTATTGATTGGCGGAGCAGGCTCGAGGGGCCATATGGCCTACTCTTGCTCCCAATTCTTGTTATGATAAGGTCTGTAAATATACATTGCCGAGGTTTGGGCATAACTCAATTCAACTCTCAATTAGATACATTTACTCTACACCTGGCTGAAGGCATCTTTATTTGATTTGATTCGTGCAGCAGAGACAAGACTAGTTGCCATTTTGAAGCCTTGAGAAAGCAGTTTCCATTCAGAAAAACTCTCAAGTTGCAATTGCTAGTCATATAAAATTGCACCACAGCAGCAGAACTAACTTACATTTATGCAACACTTCTGGTAGTACAACATCCCAAAGTGCTTCATGAAAACACAAGGCATCAAGAAGTAGGTGAAGATTTAAGGGAGGTTACTTACACCCTCCCTAAACTTGAGCTAATCCAAAATGTATCCCAGATTTTCATTGCACTTCCATTGGCGGTAGTGCCTTCAGCTGCCTAGGCCCTAAGTTCTGGAATTCCCTCCGTAAACCTCTCCACTGCTCTCCTCCTTTAAGACGTTCCTTAAACCCACCTCTTTGCCCAAGCTTTTGGTCATCTGTCCTAATATCTCCTTGTGATCGGTGTCAAATTTTGTTTGATAAGGCTCCTGTGAAGCGCCTTGGGACGTTTTATGTTAAAGGCGCTATTTAAATGCATCTCATTACTACTGAAGGCTCTTCACTTTGAGGAAGCTTTTAAAGGTGGGGAGAGAGGTAAGAAGGTAGAGGGGTTTAAGGGAGAGAATTCAAGAGAGTGTGGGATCAACATGGCTGAAAGCTATTTCACTGAAGTGGAGTTCTGGGTTGTGGGGGGAGAGGGGGCAGGGGGGAGAAGAGTTGCAAAGGAGGCCAGAGTCAGAAGAGTGAGAACACACTGGCACATACAACTAGAGGAGGATGTAGAGGTAGAGACGCATGAGGCTATTAAAAGGGATCTGTAGATGAAGACGACAAACTTGAATTCAATATACTGGGAGACAGGGAGCTAATGAAGTTCGTTGAGAACAGGGCAGCACGACTTAATATTGGAATGAGTTAAGGTTTTACATAGTATGGAGCTCAAGAGACCACTGAAAGCAGTGGAGAAGTCTAGAAGCATTGAAGACCCAGATGAAGGTTTCAGCAACAGTGGAAGAGAAGCAAGGGCGAAAGTGGACAACAATGCAAAGATGGAAAACTCAGCCTTGGTGATTGATACAATAGAGGGTTTGAAGCTCAGCTTGGGTTCCAACGGAACACTGGTTGGTTACCGAATTGCCGATGGGTAGATATAATGAAGCCTGGCGTTACTGATACTATTCAAAAGCAGGACACACCCCCAGAGAAAACACAAACATTACAGTTGGAAGTTCAGTTTTGTCGTGATTACAGTAATACATTGGAACAAAAGGGCCCTACAGCAATAACTCAAATACCTGGATGTGCGACTTATAGGTCAGCTGGTGTGCTAGCCAGTCTGCAATGTTTCTTCTTATTAATGTCAATGGGCAGAAGAATGAGCTTGTGAGCACACAAGTGGAAAACTTTGGCCATCATGTCAGAGTTGGGTACTTAATTTGAAAAAAAGACATTAGATTCTGGGCCAAATCAGGAATAAAGGTTAGGTGTCACTGGGGAGGGGGGGGGGGGGGGGTGGTGATTTGTCTTTTGATCCAACTATGAATCATCAGGATACTACAGAGTTCTATTTAAGGTCTGTATATGACCTCTCAGTGGCTATTTTTGAGTCATTGGTAGTGGTCATGTGAGTAAGCTATGGCCAACATCAAACAAGTTTGTAAATTGAAATGCTGTTTGGAGAGCCTGTGTTGGATGTCTTGTCATTAAGTTATTAAGCAATGCACTTCACTAATATTTGGCAATAATCCAAGGGTTCCATCCCCCAAACGTATCATACCTTGTGGAACACAGCATTCATTTTAGAAATAAATTTAGCTAAAGGCCTATTAGGTTGCCCACTTGTATTTTTGCATAATTGTTGTTAAGTGAACTAGGCTACAGGGCAGGCTCACTAGAGATACATTAAAAAGTGTATTGCTTATTACACAAAAAATACATAACCATCCCAGAGCACCACACCCCAAAACAACCAAGAATGCACAGCATCTTTTAACAGTCAAATCTCTAACTCAGAATGATCACTAGTGTCCTCTGTCTAATATATTCAAAAACAAATTAATCCAGAAATCAGAAAATTACTACAAAGTAAATTGCATGAATAGGACAAGGACAGGTTCAAGGCAAACTTAGGATTGATACCAGAAAGAAGTTCTTCACACAAAAGAATGATCAATACCTGGAATAGTCTACTAGGTAGAGAGCTTAAGCCAAAACCTCTGCAATCATTAAATAACCAGTTGGATGCTGCAACAAGGGGAATGACTGCATGAATAAATGGAGATGGGTCGAACGGCCTCCCTCACCGTTAATTATCTTGTGAGGACAGCAGCCATTAAAACCATGTTAATTTACCTTCTGCAGAATACGGTGTCAGATCATTGTTTTGCAGACAGAAGCCCCCTTCACATATTGGCCCAAGATACGACCATTGCACAAATGGAATGGCCTCTTAACTTTCTAGAAGTTTGCCCTACTGTGAATTAACAAAGATATAAACACCACTACCCAGTTTGTCAACAGATTTGCATTAAGTCTTATCTAATAAGGTAAAAACTTGTCTGGACCTGCCTGTGTTCATGCTTGATGAATGGTCACACTTAAGGTCACAGAACCATATTTTTGTAGGAGTCAACCCCTTCTGCAGAGGAAAAATTGGGAGACCATTGGAAAATATTTGAACCATAAAATTCAAAAATCAGGAGCACTTTGAAATCTAGCTTTAGTGTTTCAACTAAACTGGATTAAACCTGCATGTAAATGTGGTATGATAGCAAGGTATCTTATTTCTACAAAATAAATTGTTGTTTTACTACCTCCCCTCCCACAGGGTAGGCTGTGGTATGTTATACAAATGTCATTCAAAAGGCATGCAAAATGTCATGACATGCAAATGAAAAGGACCTTGTGTGTGTGTTTCTGATATAAAAGTAAAACTTGTGCAAAATGTACCAAATTCAGCATGTTATTTTTAAATAATGTAGTTTGTACTATTACCCATGTTTAAAAAGGCAAGTAACTGAAGATTTTTTTTTACTTGAGGGAAGTGAATGGGAGAGGGAAGTGAATAGGGGAAGAGATGGCCAAGTATGAACACTTTCGACTGAAACCCAAGTGTCAGGGGTCATTAAAAAGGGAAAAATTAAGGATAGTCACAATTTTGAGCAGTGAAGAAAGCCTAGCCATTATTCTACTTCTCATGTGAGATGTAATGACATCAGTAACATTTTAATAATTATCATGCTAAGACATTAGCATTTTTTCATTACTTTTCAGTCCATGTTTAAGTGTTAGTTAATAGTATTGTTGAAGCATTTTCAAACTTCAAAAGGGATAAGCTAGTGGTACCAGCGCCCATACAACATGCGCTTCTCCCACAATATGAACAAAAACATTTTGCCTCATTTCTTCTATACAATGCTTGAAATAAGCAATGTATGATAAAAGTCTGGTCACAGGCAAACATGATTAAACATTGGACAATGGTAACCTGCAAATTATCATTGCAACAGTTGATAATTCAGGCAGAAATACTGGGCTCTGTATCACCCATGAAAAGACAGAGTGCCTATTAAAAATAGACATGTGTGGCGGTCCTACTGGTTGTCCTTTACATTGAAATATATACACATAATTCCCTTTAACTTAACTTACTTATGTATGTATAACTTACCTAACTGTATGTATTTAATTTACTTATTTGTATAACTTACCAGTTAGGGCTGTTGCCTCTTTAACTTACCTGTTGGGCCGTTGCCCCTTTAAGAGGCGACCTAATGCGCTCACGTCACGCATCACGTGACGCATGCGCGCTGGCCGCCGGCCCGATTCGGGTTTCCAAGACGGCCGCCGGCATAGCCCGGCCTATCGCGACTTCGGCCGCATCGGCCAGCAGGCGGGAGCGAAGTGATTCTCCGCTCCCGCGGCAAGTACCGGCACAGCCCGGCCTAATAACCTCGGCCTCAAAGGCCAGCCTCCGTACCGGGGAGATGTACCGACAACGGCGCAGGTCACGTGACCGCCTAAGCGCACGTGAACGTGCTGACGTCACGACACGGTCAGGTGACGCCCAAAGCGCGGGAATATAGAGCGGAGCGTGATGAGGTCATCATCGCTCACCACGGGACTGGGACCTCAGTCCTTGTGGAGTCCCCGCTGGGACAAGACCTACAACATGGTGCTCCTGCAGTCAGCCATCTTACCTGCTGTAATTATCCTGTTCTGGTAAATAAACAACTTATTTATAGTTCGTCGAAGTTGAACTCTTTCATTTAGTGGCGATTTACACGAACCGCTACACATGGACATCAGGACAATGAATCACCAACCAAATTATTTTCTCTTTGGGTGGAATCACTGGATATTTTCAGTAGATAGAGAATTTTAATTGTGTTTTAACAGTTATAAAGCCTGGATACCATCTGAAAATCAAAAGCAATATAGCATTGCAACTTAAGGTTTTATCAATGTCTCATAATTTCAGTCATCCTTTAAGGAAATGAGGCACAAACAAAATGTGGAAAACACAGTCTTTAGTTTCAGAGTGTTCTCCTTATGGAAGACAGTGAGGATATTACAGATGGCAGAATGAAGATACATCAGTATGGAGATTATTCTGGTTTCCAGAATTAAGACAAGATAGCCACAATACTTTGGGCATGTATAATGAACGGCCAGAGATCCTAAATGAACACTTGAGTCAGCAGTCCCAGAAATCAGGAGGGAATAAATCCATTGCGTGCACTATCCGAGAAACAGTGGAGGGGACATAACGGAGACTGCACAGGAGAAAGGTGATTGGTGGTGGGAAATAATGAGGCTCAATGGAGAGCAGATGGATGAACAATAACGACAATAGCATCAGTGATCAATAATGCACCTTCACCCTCATAAATCTTAAAAGCCATGAAAGATAGATTTTGGTGATTTTTAAACATTTATTTAGGTATAGTTTTCAGTTAAAAGTTCCATTCCGTAATTGCAAATCCGTATTGAGAGTTTGCTCTTTGATTCTGATGCAAGGTCATCAAACGGACTATAATGTAAAGATACTGATGTCAACATTCATTATTACGAGTTCACTCCAAACATTCCCAAAATTGCAGTTTAACAAGCATTAAGCACAGCCCTTTATGAATACATTAAACGCAAATTCCTAATCACAACCTTCACCTCTATAAAAACTGAACATTAGACTATTTTCCATTAACCCTTATACTGCTAAATATACATTCTGTATGATTAGAAGAAATGCTATTACTTAGCACTTTAAGGGTTAAAAATCTTTGTCCCCCAATTGTGTTGAGTTTTCACAAGAGGACCTGAATTCCTATTTGTAACACGTGACCCAATTTCCAACAGACATGGAAGCAGCAAAGAGTATAAATATTTAACAATGTAACAGACATTTTTATAAGTAAGGGGATTTCAACTGAAAATAGTTGTGATAGACAGTATTGCTGCATACAGTATAAGACACTCATCACAGATAAGTTGCTGTGCATCTTTGTATTGAATCACTCAAGACAGGGTAGACAGTATTGCTGAACAGTAAGACACAAATGAGTTGCCTGTAAGCTGTGCATTCTTGTAGTGAATTACTTCAAAAGGGTGCAAATTTTTACCAGCTTCAGCAACAATGAAGCCCTGAAGAAACCAAATAGAAGAGCTGTATTTTAAAAAGTCATAGTGCTATGCGAAGTTTTAGGAGTTGCTTCTTCTTAGGTACAGAAAATGCAGGGTTTGAAAAAATAGTGTTACTACTCTGGCTTTTAACAAGCATAATTAAAGTTCCTGTCAACTTTGCTCCAACACACTTATTTTGTTGCTGGAATGAACACATTATTATGTAGCTCCTTTTATGTCCCAACACCAACTGTGCATAGGGAGTAGCTTTACCCATAATGCTTTGTCAAATGAATTATTAAATGAGGTATTGCACAGATTATGAAAAAGAGCAAAAGGCAACAAAAATATACAGCAAAATCTGCAGAACATTTACAGGACAATTTTACAGGATTCAGAAAAACAGGAAGGTTTATGGTCTTGCTTGCTGAGAAAAACTAATCTTCCCATTCATCATCATCGTCAAAGTCTTCTTCCTCATCTTCATCCTCATCTTCATCTGAAAACATTGTTGTATTGTAATTACTTTATAGACATCAACAAACATTGGACGACCATTCTTAAGCACGAATACTTAATATTTCATTTTAGGACCTTGGCTCAACTAACTTGCATCTTTAACAGAGGCAAAACTCCCCACGGTGCTTCACAGAGCGAGAAGAGCGGTCACTACGCCAAAGGAGGAAGGACTGGGAGGGCTGCCCAAAAACCTGCTCAGAGATGGGTTTTAAGGAGAGGGAATCAGAAAGCACGGAGGGACTTCCAGTGCATGGGATCTAAAAAGCTGGAAGCACGGCTGCCAATGGTGAGAGGGGAGGAGTCAGAAGATGTTGGGAGTCTGGAGAAAGGAGAGGTGGGGGGGGGGGGGGGGGGGGTCGGGGGAATTTAAGAAATATAGGGTGTGGTGAAGCCATGGAGGGATTTAGCATGAGGCCGGGAATTTAAAATTTGAAGCATTGGGGGGACTGGAAGCCAATACAGGTCAGTGAGGACAGGAATAAAGTTAAAGCTAAAGTACATGAAGGGTGGAGATCAGGAGGCCAGACAAGAGATCACTTGAGTAACTGAGATTAGAGATGACCAAGGCACGAATGACTGTTTCAGTGGCAGTTGGGCTGAGGTAGGCGACGTTAGAGGTGAAAGTACTTTGTGATGCAGAGGATATGGGATCAGAAACTCCGCTTGGGGTTGGACATTTCACAAAGATAGAGAACAGCTGGTTCAGCTCCAAGGCAGCAGCTGGGGAGGGATATGGAGTCAGCGGTGAGGGTATACAGTTTGTGTTGGGGACCAACTTTGGTCGTCTTAAATTTTAGCTGAAGGAAATTACAATTCATGTAAAACTATGTCTGACAAGCAGCCTGATAAGATTGGCAGAGGAGAGGTCAAGATAGCTGGATGTAGATGTGTATGTGGAAGCTGCCCCCATGTCTGCGGATAAAGTCGCCAAAGGGCTGAGGATGAAAAGAAGGAAGGGGCCAAGGATGGACCTGCTGAGGTGACAACATGGTGAAGTGAAGAGAAGCCATTTGTAAAGATGCTTTGGATAGGATTGGAAACATCAAATCTTTATGAAGTGAGGACAGTCCCATCAGGCTGGGCAATGGAGGAGGGTGAAGTGGTTGACCAGTTCAAAGGCTGCAGAGGTTATGGAAGGATAGTGCACGAGAGAGGGAGGGAGAGACAGAGGGGAGAGAGAGAGGGAGGGAGAGACAGGGAGAGAGGGAGGGAGAGAGAGAGGGGAGAGAGAGGGGGAGGGAGAGAGAGAGGGGAGAGAGAGAGGGAGGGAGAGACAGAGGGGAGAGAGGGGGAGGGAGGGAGAGACAGAGGGGAGAGGGGGAGGGAGAGACAGAGGGGGGAGAGAGAGGGAGGGAGAGAGAGGGAGGGAGAGAGAGGGAGAGACAGAGGGGAGGAGAGGGGGAGGGAGAGACAGGGGAGAGAGAGACAGAGGGGAGAGAGAGACAGAGGGGAGAGAGAGACAGAGGGGAGAGAGGGGGAGGGAGAGACAGGGGAGAGAGGGAGGGAGAGACGGAGGGAGAGACAGAGGGGAGGAGACGGGGAGGGAGAGACAGAGGGGAGAGTGGGGGAGGGAGAGACAGAGGGGAGAGTGGGGGAGGGAGAGACAGAGGGGAGAGTGGGGGAGGGAGAGACAGAGGGGAGAGTGGGGGAGGGAGAGACAGAGGGGAGAGAGGGAGAGACAGAGGGGAGAGAGGGAGAGACAGAGGGGAGAGGGAGGGAGAGACAGAGGGGAGAGAGAGAGGGAGGGAGAGACGGAGGGAGAGACAGAGGGGAGGAGAGGGGGAGGGAGAGACAGGGGAGAGAGGGGGAGGGAGAGACAGGGGAGAGAGGGGGAGGGAGAGACAGAGGGAGGGAGAGACAGAGGGGAGAGGGGGAGGGAGAGACAGAGGGGAGAGAGGGGGAGGGAGAGACAGAGGGGAGAGAGGGGGAGGGAGGGAGAGACAGAGGGGAGAGAGAGAGAGAGAGAGGGAGGGAGAGACAGAGGGGAGAGAGAGAGGGAGGGAGAGACAGAGGGGAGAGGGGGAGGGAGGGAGAGACAGAGGGGAGAGGGGGAGGGAGGGAGAGACAGAGGGGGGAGAGAGGGAGGGACAGACAGGAGGGGGGGAGAGAGAGAGAGAGAGAGAGAGACGCACACACACAGGCAGAGAGAGGGACAGAGGGGGAGAGAGGAAAGAGGAGAGAGTAAAGAGAGAAAGAAAGAGTAAAGAGATTGTGCATCACATTGCTCAAGTTTGCACCCTTTCAACTGAGGGAGTAAAGATGGTTGCCATATCAAAGTGAATGACTGGGATGGTTCTTTTGGGGGTGAGAGCAAGAGTGGTGTTGAGGAAGTAGTTGAGTAATCTAATAACTGCAGGGCTATTGTGGCAAATGGAGGGCCAGAGACATGGCAGTTGGGATTTAGAGTGCAGTTGTATGCAAAGCACAGGGGGGCCCAAATGACAAGAGAAGGGAGTTTTTAAATTTTCCCTCAGGTGAATGCCAAAGTAGAGTCGATAGAGGCAAGATAAATGCAGTGAAGAATACATAGATATGGTTTGAAATCAAGCCCACTGAAGTAGAGGGGCCATATGAGATGGCATGGTTGAGGGGATGGCCATGAAAATGGGTAGGACAGTTTATATGGAGGGAGAGGTTTAGGGAGGACAAGAGAGCAATGAACTCAGTGAAGAGAGGGAACAAGAGTTCAGATGGAGATTGTCATCACCAAGGATGGGGAATGTCTTTGAGTAGAGCCCGAGGGACAAGAAGGGAGGGTATCTCAGGATGGGGCAATAGACAACTAGGATTTTAAAAAGAGAGAAAGAAGAAGAAAGTGCCAAAGTAGAGGAAGATAGCAAGGTGTTACTTGGTGATAAGGGCCACACCGCCTCTGCAGTGTTTTGGCAAGGGTATATGGTGGTATATCTATGCAGAGAGGTTTCGGTAAGGAGCAAGGAGTCATCACCCGAGAGTCAAGTTTCAGTCAAAGCCAAAATAACAACAGAAAATGCTGGAAAAACTCAGCAGGTCAGGCAACATCCGTGGAGAGAAATTTGAGTTGACGTTTCGGGTCGAACCCTTCTTCAAAACTGGAAAGAAAAGAAAATAGATCGAAGGCAGGGCTGCGATCGGACAAAAGAAGTGAAAGAAACAAAAGCAGTAAAAGAGACAATAAAAGGTATTCGAAGCTAGACGAGATGGTAATAGGCTGAGATTAGGTGTGAAGTGTACTGGCAGGGCAAGAGATAGCTGCCAGGTGTGAGAGAGAAACAAAAAGGAGGGGGAGGGGGGGTGGAAAAGAGTGGAAAAATTACAAGTAAAAATGTAATAGGGGCCGAGGTTATGATCTGAAATTGTTAAACTTGATATTGAGTCCGGAAGGCTGCAGAGTGCCTAATTGGAAGATGAGGTGCTCCTCAGTTCACCTACTGAAATCTACTGCCTGATAGAGATCATTGGGGCAAAATGAAAATGGATAATGACTTTTCACTGAATCTAGGATGGTATTTTAGTCCAAGGACTTGCTATGAAATGCAGATACATGGGCAAAGTTATATGCTGCATATGCTCCAAAGAACAAAAACGCACAAGTCTCATCACCAAAAATAGCCTTTCTGGGTTTCAGTGTACAGAAGTGAGGGGTATTTTATGCAAAGATCATGCAAAATGCTTATACGATATTATTTTTTTTTTTTAAAGATGTTCACACAACCCAACATTTGCAGTAACATTATTCTGTGCTAGTGTACAGGTCGGATGGAGCATGATCACAGCCTGCTGCAGTAAAATATTGTTCTGGGATGGTTAGTGAAATATTAACCACACACCTATGAAACTTTAAGATACCCTCTATATAGCTAGTCTGTAGCAATAAAGCAATATTTTTCACTAGAGTAACAGCAAGCACTGCTTTAGCTAGAAACATAGAAGATAGGAGCAGGAGTAGGCCATTCGGCCCCTCGAGCCTGCTCCGCCATTCAATGCGATCATGGCTGATCATCCAAATTCAGTACCCGGTCCCTGCTTTCTCCCCATACCCCTTGATCCCTTTAGCCTTAAGAAATATATCCAACTCCTTCTTGAATATATTTAATGTATTGGCCTCTACTGCCTTCTGTGGTAGAGAATTCCACAGGTTCACCACTCTCTGGGTGAAGAAATTCCTCCTCATTTCTGTCCTAAATGGCCTACCCCTTATCCTTAGACTGTGACCCCTGGTTCTGGACTCCCCGGCCATCGGGAACATCCTTCCTGCATCTCGTCTGTCCAATCCTGTCGCAATTTTATAAGTTTCAATGAGATCCCCTCTCATTCTTCTAAACTCCAGCGAGTACAAGCCCAATCGACCCAATCTCTCCTTATACATCATTCCTGCCATCCCAGGTATCAGCCTGGTGAATCTTCGCTGAACTCCTTCCATGGCAAGAACATCCTTCCTCAGATAAGGCGACCAAAACTGCACACAATACTCAAGATGTGGTCTCACCAAGGCCCTGTATAACTGCAGCAAGATAGCCTTGTTCCTGTACTCAAACCTTCTCGCTACGAAGACCAACACACCATTTGCCTTCTTAACCGCCTGCTGCACCTGCATGCTTACCTTCGGCGACTGGTGCACAAGGACACCCAGGTCTCGTTGCACTTTCTCTTCTCCCAATCTATTGCCATTCAGATAATAATCTGCCTTCCTGTTTTTGCCACCAAAGTGGATAACCTCGCATTTATCCACGTTACATTGCATCTGCCATGCTTTTGCCCAATCACCCAACCTGTCCCAATCATCCTGGAGTTTCTCGGCATCCTCCTCACAGCACGCACGCCCACCCAGCTTTGTGTCATCTGCAAATTTGGAGATATTACATCTAGTTCCCTCGTCCAGATCATTAATATATATTGTGAATAGCTGGGGCCCAAGGACCGATCCCTGCGGTACCCCACGAGTCACTGCCTGCCACTCGGAAAAAGACCCGTTTATTCCAACTCTTTGCTTTCTGTCTGCCAACCAGTTCTCTATCCAAGTCAATACCTTGCCCCCAATCCCATGTGCCTTAACTTTACACGCTAATCTCTTATGCGGGACCTTATCGAACGCCTTCTGAAAGTCCAAATATACCACATCCACAGGTTCTCCCTTATCTATTTTACCAGTTACATCCTCAAAAAATTCCAGTAGATTAGTCAAGCACGATTTACCTTTTGTAAATCCATGTTGACTTTGTCCGATCCTGTCACTGTTTTCCAAGTGCTCTGCTATTACATCTTTTATAATGGACTCTAGCATTTTCCCCACTACCGATGTCAGGCTTACCGGTCTGTAATTCCCCGTTTTCTCTCTACCACCTTTTTTGAATAGTGGGGTAACATTAGCTACCCTCCAATCCATGGGTACTGTTCCAGATTCCATCGAATGCTGGAAGATGATCAGCAAAGCATCAACTATTTCTAGGACCACTTCCTTAAGTACCCTAGGATGTAGATTATCAGGCGCTGGGGATTTATCAGCCTTCAATCCCATCAATTTCCCTTACACCATTTCCCTACAAATGCTGATTTCTTTCAGTTCCTCCCTTTCATCAGACCCTATGTTCCCCAACATCTCTGGGAGGTTATTTGTGTCCTCCTTTGTGAAGACAGAACCAAAATATGTATTTAATTGGTCTGCCATTTCTTGGTTCCCCATTATAAATTCCCCTGATTCTGACTGCAAGGGACCTACGCTTGACTTCACCAATCTTTTTCTCTTCACATATCTATAAAAGCTTTTATAGTCAGCTTTTATGTTCCCTGAAAGCTTACTCTCATATTCTATTTTCCCTTTGTCCTCCTTTGTTGAATCCTAAACTGCTCCCAATCCTCAGGTTTACTGCTTTTTCTGGCCAATTTATATGTCCTCTCCTTGGATCTTATGCTATCCCTAATTTCCCTCGTTAGCCACGGTTGAGTCACCTTTTTTGTTTTATTTTTATGCCAAACTGGGATGAACAAATTCTGTAGTTCATCCATGTGGTCTTTGAATGTTTGCCATTGCCTATCCACCGTCAACCCTTTGAGTGACATTCCCCAATCAATCCTACCCAACTCACGCCGCAGACCATCGCAGTTTCCTTTATTTAAATTTAGGACCCTAGTCTCTGAGTCGACTACTTCATTCTCCATCTTAATGAAGAATTCGATCATATTATGATCGCTCCGACCCAAGGGGCCTCGTACAACAAGATTGCTAATTAATCCTTTCTCGTTACATAATACCCAGTCTAGGATGGCCTGATCTCTGGTTGGTTCCTCAACATACTGGTCCAGGAAACCATCCCGTAAACACTCCAGGAATTCCTCCTCCACAGTATTGTTACTAATTTGGTTAGCCCAATCTATATGTAGATTAAAGTCACCCATGATGACTGCTGTGCCCTTATTGCACGCTTCTCTAATTTCCCTTTTAATGCCATCCCCAACCTCTGCATTACTGTTTGGAGGTCTATATACCACTCCCACTAACGTTTTCTGCCCCTTGGTATTTCTCAGTTCTACCCATACAGATTCCACATCATCAGAGCTAATATCCTTCCTTACAATTGTGTTAATCCCTTCTTTAACCAGCAATGCTACCCCACCTCCCTTTCCTTTTTGCCTATCTTTCCTGAATATTGAATACCCCTGGATGTTGAGTTCCCAGCCTTGGCCACCCTGGAGCCATGTTTCCGTCATCCCAATCAAATCATATTCGTTTACCTCTTTGCGCAGCTAATTCATCCACCTTATTACGAATGCTCCTCGCATTAAGACACAAAGGCCTAGAAATTCGGTGGCGCCCCAACGCCTGGAGTACCACCCCGGAAGGAGCCGCAAGCACCAGCGAGAAATTCAGTTTCAGCGCCCCAAACGGAAGCGGGGCGCGGCTCGAGGCACCCTGCATCCCTCTTGGGGCGCTGCAACTGAAAATCGCAGCGCAACGTGCCGCAGCGCCACACGCTGTGGCACGGCGCGCTGCGGTACTGTAGGCCTTCCTCCCCGTCTTAAAGGGGAGGGGCCTGCTGCAGCGCGATCCGAGATCATGAGTGCCGGCAAAAGAGCCCGGCACCGAGGAGAAGTGCCGGCCTCTTGGGACACAGCTGACAGCCGGCACAACGCAGGGGGAGGGGGCTCAGAGGGCTGGGGACATAAGAACATAAGTAGGAGCAGCAGAAGGCCATATGGCCCCCTCGGGCCTACTCCGCCATTCAATAGGATCATGGCTGATCCGAACCTAGACTCACGTCCACTTCCCTGCCCGCTCTCCGTAACCCCTAATTCCCTTATCAGCTAGAAACTGTCTATCTCCGTTTTAAATTTATTTAACGCCGCAGCTTCCACAGCTCTCTGGGGTAGCAAATTCCATAGATTTACTACCCTCTGAGTGAAGAAGTTTCTCCTCATCTCAGTTTTGAAACAGCAGCCCCTTATTCTAAGATTACGCCCCCTAGTTCTAGTCTCACCCATCAGTGGAAACATCCTCTCCGCATCCACCTGATCAAGCCCCCTCACAATCTTAAATGTTTCGATAAGATCGCCTCTCATTCTTCTGAATTCCAATGAGTAGAGGCCCATCCTACTCAACCTTTCCTCATAAGTCAACCCCCTCATCTCCGGAATCAACCGAGTGAACCTTCTCTGAACTGCCTCGAGAGCAAGTATATATTTTCTTAAATATGGAAACCAAAACTGTACGCAATATTCTAGGTGTGGCCTCACCAGTACCCTGTATAACTGAAGCAAGACTTCCCTGCTTTTATACTCCTTCCCCCTTGCAATAAAAGCCAAGATTCCATTGGCCTTCCCGATCACCTGCTGTACCTGCATACTAACCTTCTGTGTTTCATGCACCAGGACCCCCAGATCCCTTTGTACTGTGGCACTTTGCAGTTTCTCTCCTTTTAGATAATAACTTGCTCTTTGATTTTTTCTGCCAAAGTGCATAACCTCACACTTTCCAACATTATATTCCATCTGCCAAATTTCTGCCCACTCACTTAGCCTGTCTATGTCCTTTTGCAGGTTTATGTTCTCCTCACTCACTGCTTTCCCTCCCATCTTTGTTGCGTCGGCAAACTTGGATATGCTGCACTTGGTCCCCTCCTCCAAATCGTTAATATAGATTGTAAAGAGTTGGGGTCCCAGCACCGAACCCTGCGGAACACCACTAGTTACTGATTGCCAGCCCAAGAATGAACATTTATCCCAACTCTCTGTTTTCTGTTAGATAGCCAATCTATGCCAGTATATTACCCCCAATCCTGTGATTTTTTATCTTGTGCAGTAATCTTTTGTGTGGCACCTTGTCAAATGCCTTTTGGAAGTCCAAATATACCACATCCACTGGTTCCCCTTTATCCACCCTGTTTGTTACGTCCTCAAAGAATTCGAGCAACTTTGTCAAACATGACTTCCCCTTCATAAAACCATGCTGGCTCTGTCCGATTAAATTATGCTTATCCAAATGTCCTGTTACTGCTTCCTTAATAATGGACTCCAACATTTTACCAACTACAGATGTTAGGCTAACTGGTCTACAGTTTCCAGCCTTTTGTCTACCTCCCTTTTTAAATAAGGGCATTACATTAGCAGTTTTCCAATCTGTTGGGACCTTTCCTGAATCCAGGGAGTTTTGGAAAATTACCACCAATGCATCCACAATCCCTACCGCTACTTCTCTCAAAACCCTAGGATGTAAGCCATCAGGTCCAGGGGATTTATCTGCCTTAAGTCCCAGTATCTTAAGCCCCCCCATCTCCTTAGTGATTTTAATCGTGTTTAGCTCCTCCCCCCCTATAGCCCCGTTTGTCCAGTGCGGCAGCGTGGAGAGGTGCTGGCAGGCGGCCAGCAAAAAAAATGGCCGCCCCGCATGTCTCCTTTAAATAGCGCCTCTACCGCCGTAGGTAGGCCCCCCTGAACCGGTCGCAATAGCGGGCGGCGCTACCAAATATCGCGATCGGGGCGGTAGCGGGGCGCTGCGCACACCGATGACGGTGCAGCGCTACAGGCTAACGCTGCCATTAGTGCCCCTCTAAATTTCGCGGGGGGGCGTGGCCAGCGGCGCTAAACCCACTAAGTGCCCTCTTTGGGCACTAACTGGTTGCGCAGCCCACCGAATTTCTAGGCCAAAGCCTTCAGGCTTGTTTTTTTTTTTTTAACGTTCTTACACCTATTAGAATTATTATTTACTGTGGCCATGTTTGATTTAAACTGCTGATTTCTCTGACTGCCACTTTTGTTTTTCTCCTTCCTATCTTTTGCTTTTATCCTCGTTTCCCTTTCCTCTGTCCCCTTGCTCAGGTTCCCAACCCCCTGCCATTTTAGTTTAAACCCTCCCCCAGAGCACTAGCAAAGACTCTCCCTAGGACATCGGTCCCGGCCCTGCCCTCCCCTTCCAAACTGTTCTGCAGCCGCACTGAGACATCCTTGACCCTTGCACCAGGGAGGCAACACACCATCCTGGACATTGCGTGCTTATTTTTGAAGTTGGTATTTAAAAGTTAGACATAATCTCTGAGATCTATTGAGGTGATCAGTGATTATTTAAAACCCCACCTGAAGAGTGAATGGCTTTACTCCTTTTCTGCATCACCTCCATCAATGCTCCGACAATCCCTGCTGTAGGAGTAGGTGTTGAAGGAGAAGAAGAATCCTGGTCATTTACCTATAAAGGAATGACACATCATTTGTTGAAGTGTAGAACAGGCAACGCAACAGCAATTTTGTTAAAACACAGTTCTGCAGGTTTTAATTTCTACAGTAATTGGTATGATCAGCAATGCAAGTCCTGACAGCAATCAAGCAAAAGTGGCTTTTTTTGAATTCAATGAATCTTTGACCTAGATATTAATATTCTCAAGTCAACAAGAGACAGAAAAAAACATTTGTGCTGAGAAGTTATGACGCAATTTATCAGTCTCATCGTGAGTTCACCACATTTCGTTTCATTTTACAGTATTATCAAAGCTCACCCAAGACAGCTTGCAGCAGATACACCCTAGGCCTTAAGATTCAATTCAACATAGTATGAGTAACTGGTACAAATACTTTGAAAGAAAGTGACAGACTAATATCAATGAACAAAACATATTTTATAGCAAAACAATTCAAGCTCTGTTTTATCCCCACATTTCAGCTGGATTTTTGCTGCATTTACATGGCCCTATATAATACAACCATAAAATCTTAAATCTTCTCAAATAATAATGCAGTCACAACTTCAACTAACTGATCATGCAAAACATTTACTTACAGTCTTAAGCTGTATACCCTGCCGAATTTGGCCTAACAGTGCATCCCTTCCCGAGCAAGACACTGGCCGACTGCTTTGTTCAACTTTCTTCAACTGAGTGCCTTCTCGGATTTGATCCAGAAGAGCTGATTTGTTCCCAGTAGGTGAAGGAAGAGCTTCATTTTCAGTGGGCATTGCAGGGAGTGGAGGAGGGCCAGGTGGAGGAGGCGGGGGTGGTGGTGGTGGCGGTGGCCCAGCAGCTCCTGGACCTCCATGAGCAGGATGTGGCGGAGGTGGTGGTGGTGGGGGACCTGATGGGACTGGTGGAGGTGGTGGTGGTGGATATAATCTGCTGGGCGGTGGTGGCGGTGGCGGAGGCGCTCCTACTCCTGGCCTTGAAGGTGGAGGAGGTGGGGGAGCTGCAGAAGGAGCTGCCGATGGGGCCCTTGAAGGGGGTGGAGGAGGTGGTGCGCCTCTCCCACGAACAGGTGGAGGAGGAGGGGGTCCTGAACTATGTGGAGGAGGGGGCGGTGGTGGTCCTCCTCTGGAAGGTGGAGGTGGAGGTGGAGCTGAATCAAAGCAAGAAAACAAACAATTAGCATACAGGAACTCAAGTGAATTACTATGAATACTCCAGTCATAAGGCCATTCCACAAAACAAAATCAACTTCATGTAGTTAATAAAATTTAAAACGGAGGTTCAATTACCACTTTTAACTTCTTTCAGGATTACAAAATGGATCATTCTAATAATTCAAATCACTAAGTTACAGTTGAGTTAACAAAGGAACATTTGTACCCAGGTATGACCATCTCTGACGGATAACACGTCATGGGATTTCTGGAGGTTATTAGCATTTGCAGAGCAAAATTAGATCTATTGAGCATAAAGCACATCATGTAGCTTTATTCAGAACTAATGCTTGTTTCATCTATTTATGAGTTATATAAAATGAATTCACAGCCCTGTCTAATAACTCCACAATGCATAAAAACATAACTCAGGGTACTTCAACAGAACTAAATTGAAAAATTAACATTTGTATTGTGTAATTATAGAACTTCAAATTGACTTGTGTGATATGTTATCAGATGCAAATTGTGTTGGGAGTATGGTAGAGCACACTGGCACTGTATCACAAGTGTGTTAGTAGAGGATGAGGAGATTGGGAAGAGAGAAAAGGAACACTGGAGAAGTCACAAGTAGTATACAGACATGCAAGCTTATATCTATATAGAGATTATATTCTCAAGAATTTTAAAACAGGACAGATGTGTTATAGACTAGTTTCAAAGCATTCTTTGCATCTGAGCAGCTTTTAGAAGACACTTAAAAATCAAGTTAACATCTAATGAAGTCCAATGACAGGTTTATGGCTTGATTGCAATATGAAGTGTCTCTAGATCACCCAACATTGTGAATCAAAAATCTGACCAGAGAACTCCCTTATCAAATCAAATGTAGGAACAGAGGAATAGAAGTAGACCATTTAGCCCCTTGTGCTGTTCCGCCATTCAATGAGATCATGGCTGATCTGTGATCTTGCCCCATATCCCTGAATACTTTTGGTTAACAAAAATCTATCCATCTCAGATGTAAAATGAACAATTGACCTAGCATCAATTGCAGTTTGCGGAAGAGTGCTCCAAACATCTACCACCTTTGTGTGTAGAAGTGTTTCCTAACTTCATTTCTGAAAGGCCTGGCTCTAATGTTTAAGGCTATACCCCCTCGTCCTAGACTCCCCAACCAACAGAAATAGTTTATCTAGCTACCCTATCAGTTCCCCTTAATAGCTTGAAAACTTCAATCAAACCACCCCTTAACCTTCTAAATTCCAGGAAATACAACCAGAGTTTGTGTAATCTCGCTTCTTAATTTAACCCTTGGAATCCTGGTATAATTCTGGTAAATCTACACTGTACTCCCTCCAAGGCCAATATATCCTTCCTACGGTGTGGTGCCCAGAACTACACTCAGTACTCCAGGTGTGGTCTAACTAAAGCTTTGTATAGTTGTAGCATAACTTCTACCCCCCTGTATTCTAGTCCTCCAGAGATAAAGGCCAGCATTCCATTAGTCTTTTTGATTACTTTCTGTACCCGTCACTGACATTTTAATGATCTATGCACATGGACCCCCCAAGTCTCTTTGGACCTCCGCTGTTTCTAGCTTTACCATTTAGAAAGTACTCTGTTCTATCCTTTTTAGGCCCAAAGTGGATGACCTCACATTTGCCTACATTGAAATCCATTTGCCACAGTTCTGCCTATTCGCTTAATCAATTCATGTCTTTGTAATTTTCTGCTTCCAACTACACTTCTTACAATGCTGCCTATCTATGTGTCATTGGCAAACTTGGATATGTGGCTTTCTATTCCATCATCTAAGTCGTTAATTAATACAGTGAATAGTTGAGGTTCCAACACAGATCCTTGTGGGACACCACTAGTCACATCCTACCAATTAGAATACCTGCCATTATCCCTTCTCGGTCTCCTGCCGCTCAGCCAATTTCCTAACCAGGTTAATAATGTGCCTTCAATTCCATGAGATTCGACTTCTCTTATGAGGGACTTTATCTAATGCCTTCTGGAAGTCCATATAAATAACATCCATAGAAATTCACCTGTCCACTACTTTAGTCACCTCCTCAAAAAATTCAATCAGGTTCCTCAGGCATGACCTACCCGTTACAAATTCATGCTGGCTCGCTGATCAGCTGAAAATTTTGAGAAAGAAGGAAAGAGGAGCGGCAGCAGCGCTGGAACGTTCTATCCCTGCTGTCAAGACAGATCTGCCAACATTTCCTGGTGTTGGGCAAATTTAAACAGTAATGTCTGATAAACATGCGAGAGGCTCGCCACGTCAGATACTGTTAATGGAGGAAACCCGACAAGAGAAGCGCAAGAAGTAGCTGTGGAACAAGTAAAATCACCTTTAACCGGGCCTCAAGTTTACTGGCTTAATGATACAAAGGAGAATAGATTCCATTAGCGTTGCTATATTCTGCATCACCAAGATAGGCAAGATCTTTCCACAAAATGAGCTTGGGCATTTAAAAAAAAAAAAGCACGTTTTGCACATCTACGCAGTGAAATGTACAACTTGTAGCCTAGAGAGAGGTGGGAGCAGAGGTTGCAGTAATGCCTGACCAAAATAAAGTAAACCACCTTGGGAGAGAAATCCTGAGCGAGTCCAATAAATGCTCTATCCTTATACCAAATAAAACAGGGCAGACCTACAACTAAAACCTGTAATTTTTTAACCACACAGGTTGGGATTAAATCATAAGGCTGTCTTGCAGGTAAGAATCTTCAAATTACACATTCAAAAAGAGGTCTGAACAGTGGCAAGTCAATTTGGATACAACATCCATGCAACCCGCATAAAACAAAACAAAGGTGCCAGTCTTCTAAATTAGATGCTTATGACTGTAATGGCGACCACATGCACTAGAATAATATTAGGCATTAGACCCAACTCACTAGATATTCCCAAATATAAAATAAACCTGGTGGGAGAACAGGCCTAGCCATGCACCATTCTGCAAACTTGTGCCACTTGAGATAATAAATCTGCACAGTGGAAACTTTTCTAGAATGGAGTAAGGTTTCAACCACCACCAAGAGAAGACCTAGAAGATGAAGAGTTCAAGCACTGGACGCAGAATCTGACCCCTGCAGGTCCCACCTGTGCGGTAGTGAAATATTGGCTCTGCTCTTTGGCAAGATCACCAAGAGCTGCAGCTGGTGAGGTGACAGGGAAAAGGGAACAAATGCATACAAAATCCTACTGAGAGTCACAACAGAGATGATCAGAAACCGATCAATCCCCAGTTTCATTTGCAGATAATTCTAAAAATCACCCGAGGATGGATCTTCTACTTGGATGACGGGACATTAGGGCAACTGAAAGCATTGCCCTCAAGTTGTTCACTACCATCACATGAAGAACTAAGCGCGATATCACTTACGCCTCACAGTTTTTGCCTACTGCAATATTTGAAGATCGGGCTTTACTTGGGATAATGGAACCCCCAAAAGGAAATGCACCTAACCCCTACGCCAGCTGGGAGTAAAAGTCACTGTAAACCCAGCACCAATTTCTCAAATACTGTTCTTGGACAGATCCTCATCTCCACAATATCTTCTTCCATTTCCTCTTCATACAGAAAAGTGGTTGCAATGGAATCAGCCAAATCAGTAGCATACTAAAGGACAGAATTCACTCATGCCAAAATTGTAACAGTTCTTGTGAATGTAGGTCTCCAACATATTGCAATACAGAATTCCGAAAAGATCTTCTGCAAAGGGGATTAGGTTTCTAGAAAAGTGGTGCAGTACATAACAAAATAAGAAATGGGAGCAGGAATAGATGACTTGGCCCCTCGAGCCTGCTCTGCCATTCAATAAGACCATGGCTGATCTTGGGCTCAAAGCCACTTTCCCGCCCGCTCCCCATAGCCCTTCACTCCCTTATCTTGCAAAAATTTGTCTATCTCCACCTTAAATGTATTTAACGACCCAGCCTCCAAAAGCTCTGTGGGGCAGAGAATTCCACAGATTTACGATCCTCAGAGGAGAAATTCCTCAATCTCTCCCTCTTTAAATAATAATTTGCTTTTTTATTTTTCCTGCCAAAGTGTATAACCTCACACTTTCCCACATTATACTCCATGTGCCAAATGTTTGCCCACTCACCTAGCCTGTCTATATCCCTTTGCAGGTTCTTTGAATCCTCTGCACAACTTGCTTTCCCACCCATCTTTGTATCATCCGCAAACTTGGCTACATTACACTCGGTCCCTTCATCGAAGTCATTAATGTAGATTGTAAATAGTTGAGGCCCCAGCACCGATCCCTGTGGCACCCCACTAGTTACTGTTTGCCAACCGGAAAATGACCCATTTATCCAGACTCTCTGCTTTTGTTAGTTAGCCAATTCTCTATCCATACTAATATATTACCTCCAATTCTGTGAGCTCTTATCTTATGCAGTAACCTTTTATGTGGCACCTTATCGAATGCCTTCTGGAAATCAAAATACACCACCTTTGTCCACCCTGCTCGTTACCTCCTCAAAGAACTCCAGCAAATTTGTTAAACATGACTTCCCTTTCATAAAACCATGCTGACTCTGCTTGACTGCATTATTTTCCAAATGCCCTGCTATTGCTTCCTTAATGAAGGACTCCAGCATTTTCCCAATAACAGATGTTAGGCTAACTGGTCTAGAGTTTCCTGTTTTCTGTCTCCCTCCTTTCTTAAATAGAGGAGTTACATTTGCGATTTTCCAATCCGCTGGGACCTCTCCAGAGTCCAGGGAATTTTGGTATATTGCAACCAATGCATCCACTATCTCTGCAGCCACTTCTTTTAAGACCCTGGGATGCAGGCCATCTGGTCCAGGGGACTTGTCATCTTTTAGTCCCATTATTTTACCAAGTACTATTTCCTTAGCGATAGTGATCGTCTTCAGTTCCCCCCTCCCTGTGGCCCCTTGATCATCTATTATTGGGATGTTGTTAGTGTCTTCTACCGTGAAGACAGATGCAAAATATTTGTTCAGAGTCTCTGCCATTTCCCCGTTCCCCATTATTAATTCCCCAGTCTCATTCTCTAAGGGACCAACGTTTACTTTAGCTACCCTCTTCCTTTTTATATACCTGTAGAAGAAGCTCTTACTATCTGTTTTAATGTTTCTTGCCAGTTTACTCTCAATGCATCATCTCTCTCTATTTTTTTTTTTTTGAGTCAGCCTTTGCATGTTTTTAAAAATTTCCCAATCCTCTGGTCTCCCACCAATCTTGGCAACGTTGTATGCCTTCGTTTTCAATTTGATACCATCCTTTACTTCCTTAGTTAGCCACGGATGGTGCTCCCTTCTCTTAAAATCTTTCTTTCTCACTGGAATATATTTTTGTTGAGAGTTATGAAATATCTCCTTAAATGTCCACCACTGCATTTCAACTGTCTTGCCCTTTAATTTATTTTTCCAGTCCACTTTAGCCAGTTCTGCCCTCATGCCATTGTAATTGCCTTTGTTTAAGATCAGGACACTGGTTTGAGATACAACTTTCTCACCCTCAAACTGAATCTGAAATTCAACCATGTTATGATCACTCTTTCCTAGAGGATCCTTTACTATGATATCATTTATTAATTCTGTCTCATTACACAGTACCAGATCCAAGATAGCCTGCTCCCTGGTTGGTTCCATTACATACTGTTCTAGGAAACCATCCTGGATGCACTCTATGAACTCCTCCTCAAGGCTACCATGGCCAATTTGATTTGTCCAATCAATATGGAGATTAAAATCACCCATGATTATTACCGTACCTTTTTGACAGGCCTTCATTATTTGTTGATTTATACTCTGTCCAATTGCTACTGTTCGGGGGCCTGTACACTACACCCACCAGAGACTTTTTACCTCTATTATTTTTTTTATCTCCACCCAAACCAATTCTACATCTTGATCTTCTGAGCCAGTATCACTTCTCACCACTGCACTGATCCCATCCTTTACCAACAAAGCCACCCCACTTCCCTTTCCTTTCTGTCTATCCTTCCGAATTGTCAAATGCCCTGGAACATTCAGTTCCCAGCCCTGATCACCTTGCAACCACGTCTCTGTAATGGCGACCAGATCATACCTATTTGTATCTATTTGTTACGTCAACTCATCTATCTCGTTACGAATGCTGCGTGCATTCAGATATAGAGCTTTTAACTTTGTCTTTTTACCATTTCTCGTTTTGGCCCCATTTTCTGTTGCACTCTTATTTTTAAACATTCTGTCCCTTCCTGTCACACTCTGGTTATTATTTCCCCCATCTCTATCCTGCTCTATTGCTTTCTCATTTCTCATTGACTTTTTAAATTCCTGCTCACCTGAATCCTCCCCCCTACTATTTAGTTTAAAGCCCTCTCTACAGCTCTAGTTACATTACACTGGGTAAGCAAGTAGTACTCTGAATTGCTGGGGTGGGAAGAAGAATCAAATAACCAAAACAAGGAAACTACAAAGGACTTATGAAAATTACAAAACCCACATCAATTCTGAACTGGTGTACTAATTATAGGCTATGCTTATATTTAGGCAGATAGCTAAATTGGTTTTGCATAGGGTTAAAATCCATATTATACATCAGCATAACCAAAGCAACAACATACAAATAACAAAATATACTTTGTAAAAGAACACATGAAAGATAATAATGACATACAATAAAATGGACTTGATAAAAATCAGCCAGAGTAACCAATATGTGGTCAAGCTAATTATCATGTAATTGGGAAAAGAAATCTCAAGATTTAACATCAAGTATTTTCAGGCCAGGAAGCAGGAATCTTCTAAATGAAATCCAGCTGTTAGTGCATTCCTTTCACACACACTCTTCATGTTATGTTTTGATCTATGCAAACTTTAAAAAAAGGAAACTGCATGCAAGCACACTTTTTTGGCCAAACACCTACCAAACCACTGTGGTGAACCTATAGAAGCAAAAAGGGAAAAAGATACAACTTACTTTGTGCTAAGAGCCATTATTGATCAATATTCAAAGGGACACTAAAGAGTTAGTGGGACTAAAAATTAAAAAGGCCCAGATGGTATGTATCCAGAATACTGAAGGAAATTGAACAGAGCTGAAGTAGAACATTCATTTTCAACATTTCTCAGAAAGAGGAATTATGCCAAAGGACTAAAAAGTGACAAATGTTACTACCTTGCTGAAAAAAGGATAAGCCAGAAAATGGAGGCCAAGTAGTTTTACCTCACTTGTAGATAAAATTCTAGAGTCCATGCAAGATGTGGTTAGTGTGTGCCCTAGGGATCTGTACTGGGATCTCTCTGGTTTTCTGATTATATAATGGATATGGACATAGGCACAGAGTTGGCCAATGATACCAAATTAGGGGCATGGCAATTTGTGAGAGAGATACAGAATGGAGGAGTGGGCAGATAAGGAGCAGATGCAGCTCAATGTAGAGAAATGTGAAGTAGTGCATTTTTAGAAAAACAGTGAAAGGAAACATACGCCAACAGTGGAGGAAGAAGAGATCTAGGGCTGCAGGTATGTTATCTTTAAAAAAGGTAGGTGTACTAGTAGAAAAGATCATAAAAAGATGAGATTTATACAAAGGTGCACTGAATACAAAAGCAAGAAAGTGATGCTAAATTTGTACATAACATTTGTTAGGCCTAAACTAGAAAATTAGGGTTAATTCCATGCTCCAAGTAGAAAAACCCACCTTGAAGGGAGTGTGGATCGGAGACAGAACAACATTATAGCCCCAATTCTATAACCCATGCTTGCATGGCTCACCACTGGGAGGACATAATTCCCCTGTGTGCAGTTCTGGGCACTCTGTTTATAGGAAGGATATTACAACCATGGAAAAACTACAACAAAGATTAATCAAAATGAGGAATGGTGTGAAAAAGTGGGCCTTTCTCATTGGAACAGAGAAGATGAAGGGGGAATTTAAGGCATAATTCAAATTGGAGGTGTAGTGATAGATTATTTCCACTGGGTGGCAAATCAGTAGCTGGGAGTTTAGACTCAGTATTAAAAGAATGAAGGGGTAGTTAGAACAATTCTTTTTCCACACAGAATTAAAGACAAGACTAGAAAAAGAAATTCTTGTGCAGAAAGTGATTGATTGTTGAATATTCTGCCACAAACAACAGTTGAAGCAGAGCCCATAAATTCTTCAAAAAGGGAATTAGATAGCGGTTTCCAAAATAAAAGGAATATTAAACGGCACGAAGAACGAACAGGAAAGCGGAATTAAACTAGGCAGCTCATATGGAAAAAAATAATGGTGCAGACGATGGGACAAATAGCCTGTTTGTGTCGTAACATATGATTCTATGATAGGGTTTTTACAAGAAGATAGACTGGGATAAAAGGTAACATGTGGCCAAAGTGAGAAATGCTTTTTAAAATGCATCAAAGATTGCTTCCTAGATCAGTATGTTTCTAGTCTGACAAGGAAAGAAGCACTGCTTGATTTAATTATGGGAAATGAAGAGAATTTGCATAAGCCATTTGCAACTCCTCAGATAATGAAGCAGTCCGTGCCCGCATACAGCAAGACCTGGACATTCAGGTTTGGGCTGATAAGTGGCAACTAGCATTCACGCCACACAAGTGCTAGGTAATGACCATCTCCAACAAGAGAGTGTCTAACTACCTTCCCTTGATATTCAAACGGCATTACCATCACCAAATCCCCCACTATCAACATCCTGGGGGTGGGGAGTCACCACTGACCAGAAACTTAACTGGACCAGCCACATAAATACTGTGGCTACAAGAGCAGGTCAGAGGCTGGGTATTCTGTGGTGAGTGACTCACCTCCTGACTCCCCAAAGCCTTTCCACCATCTACAAGACACAAGTCAGGAGTGTTATGAAGTACTCCCCACTTGCCTGGATGAGTGCAGCTCCAACAATACTCAAGAAGCTCGACACCATCCAGAACAAAGCAGCCCGCTTGACTGGCACCCCATCTACCACCTTAAACATTCACTCTCTCCACCACTGGCGTACCGTGGCTGCAGTGTGTACCATCTACAAGATGCACTGCAGCAACTCGCCAAGGCCTCATCGGCAGCACCTCCCAAACCCACGGCCTCTTCCACCTAGAAGGACAAGGGCAGGAACCGCATGGGAACACCATCACCTGCAAGTTCCCCTCAAAGTCACACACCATCCTGACTTGGAAGTATGTCGCCGTTCCTTCATCGTCGCTGGGTCAAAATCCTGGGACTCCCTCCCTAACAGCACTATGAGAGTACAGGTACCTTCACCACACTGACTGCAGCGGCTCACCACCACCTTCTCAAGGGCAACTAGGGATGGGCAATAAATGCTAGCCTTGCCAGCGACGCCCACATCCCAGGAATGAATTTTAAAAAGGTATCTCAAGAGGCTGTTACAAAACTTTGAGTGTACAGTTGATCATCCTTAACATTACACATGGCTAGTCAGGACCGATTTAGATTTTTCAAGTTAGATAGGGTTAGAGGATAATGGAACCCAGGTGAGGGAAAGAGAAAAGGAGGGGAAGGGAAAGGGGAGGGGAAGACCAGAGAGAGAGGAAGAGAAAAGGAGGGTTGGCAGAAAGGCGTGCAGAAGAAAGGGTGAATTTGAACAGATAATGCAGCCAGTGGTGAAAGAATGAAAATTTGAGCCAGCAGTGGAGAGGAAGCTGCGATGTGGTTGTGGATAAAATGAATGGAATCTATGACATTAATTAATATATACAGATGGTAGTAAGGAGGAATTTAGCTGCAAAGATAGAAAGTTAGTTGACAGATAGGAGACAAAGACATTTGGGTGGATGCTGCATCTCAGATTGTAGAAGGATTGGAAGTGGTGTACCCCAGGAATCAGTGCTGGCTCCACTTTTGTACTCAGCAACTTGGACTTCCAATGCTCTCCTGGACGGCCTTCCACCTTGCACCCACCGTAAACTTGAGCTCATCCAAAACTCTGTTGCCCGTATCCTGACTCGCACCAAATCCCGTTCACCCATCTTGCTGACCTAGATTGATTCCCAGTCAAGCAACAGCTTGATTTTAAAGCTCTCATCCTGGTTTTCAAATCCCTCCATGGCCTTGCCCCTCCTTTTCTCTGTAACCTCCTCTAGCCCTACAACTCTGATCTCTGCGCTCTTCCAATTCTGGCCTCTTGTGCATCCCCGATTTTAAAATCGCTCCACCATTGGCAACCGTGCTTTCACTTTTCCGTCTCTCTCTCTCTCTCTCCTCTTTTAAAGCACACCTTAAAACCTACCCCTGACCAAGCTTTTGGTTACCTGTTCGAATATCTCATGTGGCTTGGTGTCAAATTTTGTTTGGCAACGCTCCTGTGAAACACTTTGGCACATTTTACACGTTAAAAAGGTGTGATATAAAACACACTGTTGAGCATAGGAAATAATTTAGAAATTTGCTGACGACACACAAGTAGGGGATTTAGCAAATGATAAGGATAACCAAGAACTTCAAGAAGGAAGGTAGAAGGGTTAATGAGATGGACAGATAGGTGGCAGAGGCAATTTAACGTTGAGAAAGCAATACATTTTGGGTGGGAAACAAAGAACTAGAGTTTAAAATTCAAAGAAAGATGCCGAAGTGCAGATGTGCAAAGAGATCGAATTGTTCAAATACAAAATTCTCGAGTGTTAGTGCAAATAGATAAGGCCATAAAAAGACCATTTAGCATTTTGAGTTTTATAATGAACAGAGGCACATAGTACAGGAGCAGAGATAATGATAACTTTACACAAGGCAATTGTTTGGTCAGAGTTAGAGTACTGCGTGCATTTTTGGACACATAAGTGATAAAATATACCAGGGTAGATTCACCAGGGGTGGGAATCTAATTATTAGGAGCGACTGGAGATACTAGGATTATTTCTACTGGAGCAGACAAAACTAAGGGGACTTAATATTATGAAGGGTTTTGATAGGGTGAATAGGGAAAAGACAACTTGGACAGTGAGTGACAAGGTCATTTCAAAGTTGTCACAGACTAAGGGGGAATTAGAAGAAATTGCTTGAGGCAGAGACTATTCATCTTTTAAGAAAAAAGTAGATAAATATTAAAAAGCAGAGGTAGATATGGGGCTAGTTTTGGATTGTTCTAGCAGCTAGCCAGCAGATGCAGTGGTTCATACAACCTTCTATTTTTAGAAAATTCCATGTTTCGAATATGGAATGCCTCATCACAAGTGAGTATTGAGGCAGACAATATAACCATTTAAAAGGGAATTGGAAAAAATTTAAAAGAACAAATAAGGATGTATGAATGGGGTAGGAAAAAAAGATTAGAATAAGCAGCTCCAAGGTAGAACTGGCATTGGCATTATGGGCTGAATGAAATCACAATACAGAAGGTACTCCACAGTAATTCATAATGCTTGGCCCTCAGAATCTACTGAATGTTTAATATAAATGTCTGACCAAAAGGCATAATTTAAAATTCTGTTGAAAATTTAGCTTCAAGTTTGAAATACTGAATTTGAGAGGATTGAGTGATGCAATGGAGTAAACACTAGCCTTTCCTTTCTAGGAGTTGGAATTAAAATTGGTTTGTTGCTTTGAAAGCACCGTCTCTTTGCTGCCTGTAAGTGTCCTATATGAAATGAGCCTGGGTGGCTTCGATCCAGTTTCTTGAGGCCATGGCCCACAAAACTGCCTTCACTTTGCAATCTCGTTCAGAGGTCACAGGAAGGCTGCTGCAGGAAATCAAAGAATGTTACACATGTATTGTTTATTATATATTTGCTTGTTCACAGTTTAAGACTAAAATGAGATTGGATGTGATGCTTTATCGCTTTTAAAGGCGAGAGAAGAATCTTGGAGGCATGAGACACTTGGCAGTAGCTAAAGCAATTACTAGCAAGGTTGCTCAGTTTGTTACCTAGGACACATTACTGATTATATAGACACCAAAGCTAGTGAAGACAATCTCCAAGGTACTGGGACTTGGAACTCGCCTACAAGAGCCAAAATACAGAGCCAAAAACAATCTAGAGCAAGGAGGGTAGAAAAAAACACCACCCAAAATGTAACATTAAGACTGACTTCATCTCAATGGTGTCACAATACACATAGGTCCGAAAAGAATTAAGAGGGAGGCTAGGATGGAACTGGAAGCTGAACATTTTTTCTAAGAAATATAAAGATCATACTATGGTAGAAAATCCAATGCAATGATTTCACTATAAAAAAAACAAAATTTCAGTTCAAAGAACAGTGATAAACACTTTTATAGGTTTCCACATTTGAAATTGGTCAACAAACCTTGGTCCTGAAAATACAGTTCAATATGGTAATTAACTTACCCTGTCTACGCAACTCATTTTTCACAGCTTCAACTCCTCCCTTTTTCTCTATAAAATCATATATAATTTTTGATGTTTCTTTGTCCTTCAGCTGTGACTCAGAAATACCACACATGTCAAACAGATGTTTTAATTCAGGATCCAGGTTGTTCAGCTGTAAATAAAATCAACATGGATATTTAGGCATCAATTAAAGTCAAGTCAACAGAAATACAGAATACAAATTAAAATGAGTTATACAGCACTTCACCATATGTGGCCCCTACGCTCATCCTATACCATTGTTCGCTTGCATTCACCAAGTACGCAACAATGCTAGATTGGGACACTTTATATAGTCGGCACATCCACTGCAGGACCTATCCAAGAAGCGCATTGCTCAGTGATAAGGACTGTGTAATGCAGTCGATCAGAACTTTGTATTTTTACCTGCAAGACTTGTGTTCAAATCCAGCCTTCACTGAGACATGAAAAGTCTCCTTGCTCAGCTAGCTGCAAGGAGCTTCAGTTAAATTAGACAGAATCAATCCATTCCAAGTAATCATCGCCACCTAGATCTGCCAACAATCTGTACTATGGAAAGGCCCACAGGAACAGCATATATAGGAAGTGAAGTATTATAATGATGTAGTATGGGTGATATGAACTTGGGGTTTAAAACTGATTAAGCAAAGTAGTTTTACTCTGCATCTGACACATGACCAATGAGTACTTGATACTGACGAGCAACAATTTTTCATTTTTGATGGATATTCATTTCAAATACAACCCTTTTCATCACTCTATTTGTCTCGGTTTGCTGCTTTACGACGTTATTGGGGAGTTTTGTCCAGTCACAACTTTACATTTGGACAGAAGGACAGAGGCATCTGCTGAGTACATGCTGCCAATGAAATTAATGTACTTATTTCAAAGTACAAATAGGAGCACACTGTTTCATCTCGTAAGTATCAATTCCTTCATTTTCTGTAAAATTAAAAACTCACCGGAACTGCCACCTAGATCATTTTTAAGCTGTTTAATTCAAATCAAAAACTTGAGCACGTGTAAGAATCTGAGTTTCAACTCTACAGTGAGCCTGCAACCAATATCAAATCTCAGCAAAAACACCAATATGCATCTTTGTGCATGACATATTAAGGGTGATGCTACAATCCCAACAGGGAGCAGGTCACGAGGGGGCTGATTTTCCAACCCACTTTCCCTATGAGCACAGAATCATGGAGTCATGGGGATAAAGTTCAGGCACAGCCTGCCTAGGAGCACACTTGCAAACAGGACATAAAGTAAAAATGCCTATTTAAAGCAAAACAATTTATATCCAAGGTTATGACAATAAACCTTCATTATCTAGATATGTGAAGGTTTGCAAAAAAAACAAATCCACTGATGATCTCAAAATAGACCATTTTACTTACATCAAAGCCTGTGTTTGGGTCCCAGCCAACATGTCCTATATGCCTGCAATCAGAACAGATACAAATTTACAATACAGAATGCAAGATGTCTAAGAGGCCTTTTTTAAAGCAATGCTGACACCAGGGAAATAGATAAATACAGGAAATACAGGTTGGAAGATAACTAATAATCTGAATTCAAAAGGAACTTTTTATGGATAATTTATTTTGCCCCCATTCTCCTTCGCTACTGAAGGTAGTAACTCAGGTCAGTATAATTCCACAGATAATGGGGGCTCTCCAGTGCCTTCCACAAGGGCTATTCTTCACATGCCAGTCCAACAGCCGGTGTTGGTAGCTGAATGAGCTGTAGGCAATCACAGCTGAAACAAACCTTGCCTTCACGTGACATCCTCACGTGCACCCTACCAGCAAGGGCAGGCTGGGTAGAAATCACAAGTGGGAACCCTGGCTGATTTCCCCCCAATTTCTTAGCTCAAGGATTAAAGTCAATTGTAGAAGACTTTACTGAGATAGGCAGTTTGGTTAGCGTTGATTCGGTAAAAATCAGTAATATCTGATTTTTTTCCCCAATTGTAAGAATATTTCTTCATGTTGCTATCAATCACAGCAGTCAGAATTCATTAGTATAAATTCATAACAAAATATTTTTTTTCCAGAAGTTCAACACATTGAAGTTTCAACTTTGACTTTAGTGGTACCAATGCTCGTGTTTCTTTGTGGAAAAAAAATCAAATAACTTGCGAATATCAAGAATGCTACTTTTACCTTGGGTCAAATGGCTAAAGAAAACAGCAACAAATTCTTCATTAATACATTTCTCAGCCTTCCATTATGGAAGTAAAGCCATGCAATGATTATTTTGACAATGAATTAAATGGGTTACACAAAAGGTTAATTTTCAATACAAGTTCCATCACAAACAATTAAGTAACCTTAGGTCATGGAATAAGTTTCCATCAGCTACCACATTCCTTCAATACACGTACTAAATATGTATTGCAGATGATGCAATTTGTGGTCCCAAGGTGGTCCGCAGCCATTATGCGGGCAAACAGCAGCCAGAATTGCACATACAACCTGACAATCATAAACCACATATGGAATAATGTGTTTTCTGTACACCATTTACTACTTTATCATACAATTCATTTCAACTACCCTCCTTTTAAAAAAAATATATAATGACATCTGAATAAATTTAGGATACAGATGACTCGTAATGATGGGAAAATGACAGCAGTGGAGGTATACACAAAAATGGTACAAATGGCAAGAACCACAACTCAAGCTCAGTGTATACACCACAGCTTATTTTGTGTGCTGAAACAGATAGAGAATGCTGCATTTGCAGAACAGAGAGATTATCAATTTTTATTTGAAACAATTTATATTGTAATTGTTTTGCACATGCATTTACTTACATTTGCTCTTGACAATTGGAGTAAAAATTTATACATGGTATTCACTTGAGCTTTGAAAAAGGAAATCCATCCACTAGAATGCAGTTACAACTTGCAGGTTTTTCTATCATTATGCATGCTGACTGTAAGATTTTAAAATTCAGAACTTCAACTTCACCCATTGTTCTTTATTACCAATGAGATGCTCACATGTATTTAATTTACAAAAGTGGTGCTGAAAACGTTTTGCAAATAGAAAATCTGAGGTAAGAATGAGAAGCTTACAAAACAAACAGCTAAGAGCATGAATCAGCCAAGCACAGAGTTCTTCGCTGGTTTGCCGTTTCACATGTCTGAAATCTTGAGCCAGCAAAACAACTATAGTTTACACTGATTAGGCATCATTCTACATAGAATCATTTAAAACAAAATTGAGACCTACATGCAGAAAGAATTTTTAAGAAAGTCATTTATAAGTACTGAACGATCAAGAACGCTTACTGGAAGTTACTTGGTGTGCCAATGTCCGCCTTAGTCAATTTCTTCTTTTTACTTTTTACTTTCTTCTTATCTTTGGCATATACAAAGTTGTTAACTTGTGCATTATATCGAACATTGGTAATTTCTGGATTCTTTATGTCAACTGTAGCCATAGGAAGAGATGGTCCTAAGAAGGAAAGAAATACATAAAATGAATCACTGGCTTTGCAACTTACTGGTTTCCCACCTTCATACTTCCTTCCTCAGTTAACAGTGGATGGGAGAAAAAGGGAACAAGGACAATCTGGAACATAGACTTTTCCATACCTTCCATCCAGTGACTTTGCTGCACAGTGTATGTGAGCCTGCTGATGACTGGTCTTCCAATTTCTACTCCCCCTCTCTCTCTCCCCCTCCGTACAGCCACAATGACATTTAGTAGCTTGGCGGAGAGTCAAGAAACTGAATAAGCATTGCATTTGCATCCTCCAAGATAAAGGAACCTCAACAGCATGCTAGTTTAGATTTGGGTCTACCAAAGATTAAAGAATAATCTGTTATGATTTTTAGTTGTTGAAATTACTATAGAGAACAGCGTGAAGATAAAAAGCTCCAACCTTTAGATGCAAATGTTTCAGCTCCTCCAGAACAACCTAGCTGAATACTGAAATTACATCTAAAGTCTAAAAGTAATACAAAATATAAATTCTGTATAACTATTAAACTCATTGCACGAGAGAGATCATACAGAAAAAAATACAACTTGCTCTTTTTGGAACACTCAGTATATTTTGGAGTGCAGAAAAGAAAATGGATGGTCTGGAGCTCTAGTTCATATAAAGTCAATAAGGAACTAGAGAACAAAAAAATTGTATTTCAATTACATTCAGAAAACACACTGAAGTGACCAATGATTCAAAATGGAAAATGGGTTGCGAAAAGCAAACCTCCACACAACATAAACTCCTAGAATTAGGTCTTAAAGCAACATTGAACAATGAAAGGGGACTTGCAGACATAGAGCACCACAAACATTTTGTGCTATATGCTTTATTAGTGGTTGCCCTGTAGGAACTAAATCAAGTTATTTACCATTAGGGAGGAAGACTTTGATGTAGCAGTTAACAAATTTCAATGACTATGTTGACAACCAGAATGACCAAGTATTGATGCAAAAATTAACCCAACTGTAATTGCAGATTGCTCCTGCAAGGTAGTGGGATCCAATCTTTGCTCATTACCATAGTGACTTTCTGGAGAGCCAAACAGGCCACGAGGTTATCTATCCCACCTAAATGCTGAGCAGAGTATAATCTGACAAGCCAAATATCAGCATTGCATCGCAATGGGAAAGAGAATAAATCCCACCCTCCCCCCACCCCAATTTGTTGAAGTTGCAGGCAATTATACCATTAGTCAACACACATACTGGCTTCTTCTGTTCGGTTTCTGATTCTTCATTTCACAGGGTGGGAGTTCCGGATATATGCTCCGCTAGGGGAGGGGGAAATCTTGTTCAGCAAGGGATTAAGGAATACAACCCATGTCTCCTGTTTTACACCACACCCTTGTCACCTCCACAACATCAATTTCTATTCTCATCCCCGCTGCTGCTTAAACCTTTATCCACTCTCATCACTTCATGTTCAAATACTCCACACATTCCTCGGCAGCTTCCCAAGTTCAAGCCTGAATAGGTTACAACATTTTAAAAGCTCTATCTTGTCCTACATAAATTCTTTTCACCATCATCCTGTTCTCGTCCATCTCCATTGGTTCCCCATTCCTTCAATGCATCAAATTCAAAATTTTTGTTCTTGTACATGGCCCTCCATGGCTTGACCATCCCTACCTCTGCTCTGTCCTCCAGCCCTGTATGCTATTTAGTGCCATCCACTCATTGACTGACTCCTTTGCAGAGCCCTCATCTGTCTTGGCCACATGCTCTCAAGATTCTCCATAAACCGCTCCATCTTGCTACCCATCTCACCTCCTTCAAAAACCTTTTACAACTTACCTCAGCCCAGACCATCAGTCATCTCACTCAACTCTCATCCCATCACTACCCATTGTCCAATTTCATCTCTGAAGCTCATTGGGGTCGTTTTATATAAATGCAAATTGTTATTGGAATAAAAGTTGTTTAACAAGTAGTTCTGCACAAAATTAACTTCCTCATTGTAGAAAATAAGTTATACAAGAATAGATTCCCTGCTATTTTTTCAGACAAATCACTGTAGTTCACCTGGTTTCCAAATTCAAATAAACTAACATATCCTTTGGGTTCGATGTGCCTATCTTAGCATATGTGACAAATGGAGTGAGTGATGTAGAATTCTGAGAAATGGTGGCCTTGTGGATGCCACCCTAACTACAGTTTGTTCAAGGACAGTGGGAATGGTGGCTGAAACATAGATTACATAGCTAATATTGTATGATATGGTGGTTTGCTTTAAGGCACGGGTGTGTAACTGGAGGAATAACAACAGGATAATTATGTTTATGAGAGTCCTCCAGCTTCACCATGAACCATTCCCTCTATATTCAGGTCCAGTTCAGATTGACTGAAGGGTCTAAAATGAAGGGATCCTCTGGTTCAGGTCTGCTCCCTCCAGTTACAGTATATGCAAACCAGAGGAGTGCAGAGATGTTGCAAGTTTGAAGAGCATGCAGGTTAGTTGTGTGGGAAGCTGGCTTTATGGGGGTACTATTCTAAATACTACGTTCAGTTGCAGTTCAGGGGGCAGAGGCAAACCATATGGAGGGAAGGGTTAAGAATAAGTAAAGCGAAGATGAAAAGCAGTCTAAAATAGTAGGCCAGTTCATTTTTGGTAGAGTTTTGGTAACCAAAAGGTTTTAAGGCATATGGGAGAAAAGGTAGGTATCTGGAGTTAGGTCACAGATCAGCCATGATCTCATGGAATGGCAGAACAGGCTTGAGGGGCTAAATGGCCTACTCCTGTTCCTATGTCCCTATGTCCAAAAGGGATACCAAAGACAGATAGAAGTTAAGGACCCCCCAACTTCAAAAGCTGAAGTTCACACTGAGCCTCTTCAATTAAGCAGAGGTTCTGTATAGCTAGCTACAATAAAGAATCACAAACACTTTAAAAACAAAAATCTACCAGGAATCAAATAAAATGGAATGTATTATTTTCCTAACATGTATTTGGAGCAGTGTAGATTTGGATCTCCAGGAGGTCCAACTGTACATCCAAAGAACTTTAATACATGGTCAGCAGTTAGTCTCGGATCTGTAAGTACAAGTTTAACAGTTATAAACCTCCCTACCTCATCACTATTATGTTTGACCACTTGAAATTCGAACAGAACTCTGACAAATGTCACCACCTGTTTCACATGGAGTACCATTGAAATCACTAACCGATTAGAATTTGGGTGGTTCTCCGTTTGAATTCTATTCCAAAGCAATCTTCTGAAACATCTGCATCAGTACTATATATGTATACTTAACTCTGTAGAGGCAAAATCAGTTTGGCTGAGAACAATGAGAACTATGCACACTGTTTATAAGGCAAGGACTATTAAAAGTATCAACCCAATGCACTTGGCAATTTTTCTGTGCATGCGAAAACTAATGCAAGAGAAAAATGTTGAAGGACTAAATTTCCAAGACACTCAAAACTCCCTTGAACATTAAAGTTTCACAGTATGATTGACCACTTGGCATTGCTTCAGTATTGGTGAAAAGACAAGCTACAAGTGTACAAATTGCATTGAAGGCAATAGATATAAAAAGCATACCTTTTAGTTTAGATCTGTTCTTCTGTGCATATGGGATACAAGTAGTAGTAATGTAATTCACTATCATCCTCAAACACAGCCATGTTTACTCAAGCAATCTTTCCCCCACCCCCCCCAAATTATTAAGCAAGCACTTTCTTCAGCAGATACTGAAAGCGCAAAACAAGGAGGGCAGCGGCACAAAGCTCATCCTAGGTTATAACTTGGCACGAGAGGTGTGTGAAACACTTACTGGTATCAAAAACAATTTCCTCTAAAGTTGTAGCAGAAAATGTTGTACAGAATATTTTGCCACTCGATTTCTAAACAAGGTACTAAATCTTTGTAGATTGGGTCAAAGGACCTAGGAGGCTCACATGACTTTATAAAGGTCCTTTCACTATGAATAATTACACATCAGGTCATTGTTCTGCTCCAAAATGAGTTTCTCTGGTCAATGTAATCACAGCGACTTATTCTATCAGAGCACTCGACTAAGTAGTTGGTGTGTGCCATTTAGAAAACAGTAAATCCTAGAAAATTACAAAACAGTACATTTTACATAATCATTAATGCCCAACTTAATCTTTCCTTAACCTACTGATATACCTATCAATTCGTCCAATAAAAGGCGACGAGTTAGGAACGTAACTAAAGGTTTTTATTGACTAAATAACAGAGCCCACCCTCGTGGGTGATCGGGTCCAACAGGGAGGAATACCAGCCAGTCGACTACCTTTATACCTGGGCAGGTAGGTGGAGCCATGGGCGGAGTCGGAGGTGGTCAGCCCAGGTATAACAGCGCGACAAGAGGCGACCTCGTATTGTGATACAACAGTGATAACGGTGATAACAATACAACAGTGATAACTATAGTGTAACGATAAAAGTGGTTTACCACATTCACCCCTTGTTTAGATTTGAGTCCGGCGGGGTGAAGTGTACTACCAGTTCTGGTATGTCAGTCTGTCCGGAGGCCTCGTAAGCCTCTCCGATCGTCGCAGCGGCGGTGCTGCATTATCCGGTGTTAGTGCTGGTGTCTGCGTGGTCGGCGAAGGCTCGTGGGGTTCCGGCATGCCGTCTACCTGGGCTGGAATTGGGGGGGTGGTGGGGGGGGGGGTAAAGGTGGTGTCTCCGGAGTGCCCGAGGGTGCGAGGTCTCGTAAGGAGACAGTGTCCTCCCGCCCGTCTGGGTAAGCCACGTAGGCGTACTGGGGGTTGGCGTGCAGGAGGTTCACCCTCTCGACCAGGGGGTCTGTTTTATGGGCCCTCACGTGCTTTCGCAGCAAGACGGGCCCCGGAGAGGTCAGCCAGGTTGGTAGAGTGGTTCCCGTAGTCGACTTCCTGGGGAAAACAAACATTCGTTCATGGGGGGTGGCGTTAACGGCAGTGCAAAGTAGTGACCGGATGGAGTGCAGCGCTGTCGGGAGGACTTCCTGCCAGCGGGAGGTTGGGAGGCCCTTAGACTTTAAGGCTAAGAGGACGGCCTTCCATACCGTCGCGTTCTCTTTTTCCACCTGGCCGTTCCCTCGGGGGTTGTAGCTGGTGGTCCTACTTGCTGCAATACCTCTCGCTAGTAGGAACTGACGGAGTTCCTCGCTCATGAAAGAGGAGCCCCGGTCACTATGTATATAGTTTGGGAACCCGAACAAGGCGAAGAGGTCGTTCAGGCATTTAATGACCGTGGTACTGGTCATGTCTGGGCAGGGGAAGGCAAAGGGGAAACGGGAGTACTCATCAACAATGTTGAGGAAGTACACATTACGGTCAGAGGACGGGAGGGGCCCCTTAAAGTCGATGCTCAGGCGCTCGAAGGGGCGGGTGGCCTTGATCAGGCTTGCTCTGTCCGGCCTAAAGAAGTGCGTTTTGCACTCGGCACAGGTCTGGCAGTTCCTGGTTATGGTCCTGACCTCCTCGATGGAGTAGGGCAGGTTGCGGGCCTTAATGAAGTGGTAAAGTCTGGTGACCCCGGGGTGGCAGAGGTCGTTGTGGAGGGTCTGAAGTCTATCACTTTGCGCGCTGGCGCATGTAATTCGTGACAGAGCATCGGGGGGTTCGTTCAGCTTACCTGGCCGGTACAAGATATCATAATCGTAGGTGGAGAGCTCGATTCTCCACCTCAAGATCTTGTCATTCTTGATTTTGCCCCTCAGCTTGTTATTAAACATAAAAGCGACCGAACGTTGGTCGGTAAGGAGGGTAAATCGTTTGCCTGCCAGGTAGTGCCTCCAGCGTCGTACCGCCTCCACAATCGCCTGGGCCTCCTTCTCGACCGACGAGTGTCGGATCTCAGGGCCCTGTAGGGTCCTTGAGAAGAAGGCCACCGGTCTCCCCTCCTGGTTAAGGGTGGCGGCTAGGGCGAAGTCGGATGCATCGCTCTCGACTTGGAAGGGGATGGACTCATCCACTGCGTGCATAGTGGCCTTGGCAATGTCTCCCTTAATGAGGGAGAAGGCTGCGCACGCTTCCTCCGTAAGGGGGAAGGATGTGGACTTCATGAGGGGTCTGGCTTTGTCCGCATAACTGGGCACCCATTGGGCATAGTAGGCGAAGAGCCCCAGGGTTCTCTTAAGTGCCTTAGGGCAGTGGGGGAGGGGTAGCTCCATGAGGGGGCGCATTCTTTCGGGGTCGGGGCCGATGAGTCCGTTCTCTACTACACAGCCAAGGATGGCAAGGCGCGAGGTGTTAAACACACATTTCTCCTTATTGTAGGTGAGGTTCAGCCGTTGGGCTGTACGGAGGAATTTCTCCAGATTCACGTCGTGGTCCTGCCGGTCGCGGCCGCAGATGGTGACGTTATCTAGGTAGGGGAATGTGGCCTGCAGTCCGTTCTGGTCAACCATCCGGTCCATCTCCCTTTGGAAGACCGAGACCCCGTTGGTGACACCGAACGGGACCCTAAGGAAGTGGTATAGGCGCCCATTCGCCTCGAAGGCGGTGTACTGGCGGTCCTCGGGGTGGATAGGGAGTTGGTGGTAGGCCGACTTAAGGTCGATGGTCGAGAATACGCGGTATTGTGCAATCTGATTGACCATGTCAGATATGCGGGGAAGGGGGTATGCGTCCAGCTGGGTGTATCTGTTTATGGTCTGGCTGTAGTCGATGACCAGGCGATTTTTATCGCCGGTCTTAACGACCACGACCTGGGCACGCCAGGGGCTGTTGCTCCCCTCGATGATGCCCTCCTTCAGGAGACGCTGCACCTCAGAGCTAATGAAAGCTCTGTCCCCAGCGCTGTACCGCCTGCTCTTGGTAGCGACGGGTTTGCAGTCGGGGGTGAGGTTAGCGAACAGGGAAGGTGGCGGCACCTTGAGGGTGGATAGGCTGCAGGTGTTACGCGGTGGGCGGTTTAACCTTCGCTGGTTGTCGACTGTGAGTGGGGGGAGGGGTCCACCGTATGCTAGGGTTACACTTTGGAGGTGGGATTGGAAGTCCAGCCCTAGTAGGACGGCAGCGCAGAGCTGGGGGAGGACGAGGAGTTTAAAATTTTTATACTCTGTACCCTTAACCGACAAGGTCACAGCACAGTAGCCGCTAATGTCCGTGGCGTGGGACCTCGATGCCATCGAGATTCGGTTGCGCGTTGGCAGGACAGGGAGGGAGTAGTGGCTCACCGTGTCTGGGTGGATGAAGCTCTCCGTGCTTCCGCTGTCGAACAGGCAGGTCGTGGCGTGGCCGTTTACTTTGATGTCCATCATCGACTTGGACAGGTGGTGTGGGCGGGCTTGATCCAGAGTGACGGAGGCTAGCGTGTAGGTAAGCGAGTCGTTGTCGTCTGCGGGCGAGGCGGTCGTCGGGTCCGGGGGCCCGGTGGCAGTCGGGCGTGGTGGGTAAAATGGCGCCTCCCACGAGGTAGGACAAAATGGCGGAGAAGATGGCTGCCCCCATAACTCACATGAGGCACTATTGGGGTCGGTTGCCTTGATCAAAGATGGCCGCCCCCATGACTCACGTGTGGGGATGCTGGCCTCAGTTGCCGTGAAAGAAGATGGCCGCCCCCACAGTTCGCATGAGGCACTGCTGGCCTCTGAAGATCTGCTCCTGCAGGCCTTAGAGAAGTGGCCTTTCTTCCTGCAGGTTGCGCAGGTAGAGTTCCTGGCTGGGCAGCGCGACCTCGGGTGCTTCTCCTGGCCGCAAAAGAAGCAGCCGGCGGCCCGATCGCAGGTGCCCGATGTCGGAGCCGGTACCGGGGGTGGCGGGCCCGGTCGGGTCCGGGACGCCGACGCTGAGGTAGGTCCCGGGGGCGGCGCTGCGAAGGGTATTGCGGTAGGGGTCGGGCCCGAGTCCCAGGGTCGCGAGCAGTACCTGGAAAACGCCTCCTGGTCCTGATGGGCCACCTCCAGGGAGAGAGCGAGGGCTTCAGCTTTGTCCAGGTCGAGGTCTTTAGCTTCAAGCAGTCTTTGCCGTGAGTAGTCGGACCGTAGGCCTTTCACAAAGGCATCGCGGATATTATCTTCCGTATTTTCAACAGCCGTCACCGCTTTAAAGTCACAGTTCCTGCCGAGTGCTCTTAGCGCCCGTAAAAATTCAGCTACAGACTCTCCTGGCTGTTGCGGGCGGGATCTTAGGAGGTGCCTGGTGTACATGTAATTTACCGGGCTGCGGTACTGCTGTTTCAGTAGGTTGATAGCGGCCTCGTATGTAGTCGTGTCCTGGATGAGTGCGTATACTCTCGGGCTCGCTTGGGCGTTCAGAAGTCTTAGTTTGGATCTCTGCGGGACGCCGGATTCTTCCAGGTAGGATTCGAAGCAGTCCAGCCAGTGTTTGAAGTTGAGGGCTGAGTTTGCTGCCTGTGGGTTTAGATCCAGGTACGGTGGTTTGAGGGCTTGCAGCCAAGCCGGCTGGTGTGGCTGGCGTAGCCCGGTGTCTGAAAGCTGCTGTGGCTGTGCTTCTGGGAGGGCTTCTGGCTGGCCAGTAGTAGACATCTTTAAAATTTAGTCAATAAAATTGATATACCTATCAATTCGTCCAATAAAAGGCGACGAGTTAGGAACGTAACTCAAGGTTTTTATTGACTAAATAACAGAGCCCACCCTCGTGGGTGATCGGGTCCAACAAGGAGGAATACCAGCCAGTCGACTACCTTTATACCTGGGCAGGTAGGTGGAGCCATGGGCGGAGTCGGAGGTGGTCAGCCCAGGTATAACAGCGCGACAAGAGGCGACCTCGTATCGTGATACAACAGTGATAACGGTGATAACAATACAACAGTGATAACTATAGTGTAACGATAAAAGTGGTTTACCACACCTACTATTCTGTTTTTTTAAAAATCTCTAGGAGTTGCAAGGTTGCTAAATTACATGAGATTTTCGGTAGATTTCCGGAGTCTGTGGTGAAGTGCTTTGCCCTCTACCAGTGCGCATTAGAAAACTGCAGACAATACATAATTTGATGATAGGCCGAGTCTGACACTTCACTTCAGTGCAGTGCAGTTCTGAGCAAGTGCTGCATTGTTGGTGATCATTACACCTGTATGCCTGCTGAAAGATCCCATAGCACTATTAGAAGGGCAGGGAGTTTTCCCAGTTCCATGGCCAACGTTTTCCCCTCAATCACCACCAAAAACAGATCAACTGGTCGTTCCTTTCTATTTTGTGGGATCTTGCTGTGTGAAAATTGCCTGCCACATTTTCCTACATTAAAAACAGTAACTACACTTCAAATTGTGTTGGTATAAGATCAAGGCGACTGGAGATTTAAATTCTGGTTTGGAAAACTTTCGCACAAAAGAATATTGTAACAAGAAAACAGAGACTCAAGAATTACCAGCAGCAAAATTGCTGCCTTTCCAATCAATTCAGCATCTGCTCCTTTACGTGACATTGATATTTGCATCACTAACTATATTCTCAATGTCACTTGAATCACAAGTACTGTGCACACTTTTGAAACCTGCAATTAATTAAACTGTGGCATCTTAAATGATAGTATGGGTTTAATAGATGTAATACTCCACCAATAAATCCTGTAGCATTGCTGGCAGGAAGCCTCGCCTGATGGTCATATATATTAAAAAATTGCTGCCCATGATTTCCTGATATGCAGCTCTCACTTGCAGAGCTCAAAATGCTCCTGCCACAAACATTTTCAGTATTTGGCTAATTAAAAATTTGAATATTCTTGTTTGCTGCACCTCATTTAACAATGCTCCATAAATAAACACAAAAAATGGGGAGCTATTTCACATAATGGCTATATACTTATTCTAGCAGACTTGAGTTTTTGGTTATTGAAACCCCTGAATTAGATTACAATGAAGCTATTCTCCAATATGCACAATTCTCTCTATTTCACTAGACAGTAAATTACAAGGCTTACTTGTGACTTTGCTGCTAAAGGATTATTTCAATAGTGAAACACAAAGTAGTATTTCTTGGATCTCCTATATTATTTCCCCCAGGTGCTAATTTTAGAAAGATTTGGATGCAGCTCAAACATATGCTGAAGGCACGATTACACAATTTTTATCATCATTTCCCTGAATTTTCACTCCCCCAGGAGAGGTGCAGACTTGAGCGTATCTGGCGTACAGCTGGTTTAGTCACTCATCACCAGATCTGGCTGGACCATATCAAACACCATCAGACCTCACTTTCCTTTGGACCAGTTGGGCCGAATGGCCTGCTTCTGTGTTGCAAATACTATGTATAATACTCCAGGATCACCCTGGAGAGAAAAGATAACCCCCCCACCCCCCCCAGCTTTTTTTCCTCGACTACCAGCCGTTTCCTTAAAATCCTCTCCGCTGCCCCTCCACTGTCACTGCCAACAAACGCAAGGTGCTCACTGATTCTTTGTTACTAAGATTTGAGAGCCCCCTTTCCCCATTCTAACCAAACTAAACCTCTCCACAGGCTCCCCGTCCTAGCCCTGAACCCACATTTCTCTCCAGTTTTCCAAAACTCATCTTGATCCCGAGACCCACCTCATGCTCCTTTGATGCCATTCCTACTAAGCTGCTGACCATCTACGTCCCTTCCTGATCCCTATGCTAGCAGACACTGTAAATGATTCCTTTTCTTTAGGTACTTTCCCCCTCCCTTTCACATCCACAATCACCACCCCCTCCCCAAAATCCACCCTTGACCTTTCTGTCATTGCAATCTATTGTCCTAATCTCCCTTTCCTCTCCAAGTTCTTAAACGTGCTGTTACCTCCCAAATCAATGCCCATCTTTCTGTTTGAATATCTCCAATCTGGATCTGGTCCCGCCACAGTACCTGAAACAGTCCTAACAGTGACAAATTATATCCTCTGCGACTGTGACCATGGTGCATTACTCCTCCTCAACCTCTCTGCAGCCTTTCCACACCATCCTCCTCCGACACCTCTCCCCCATTGTTCAGCTCAGTAGGATTACTCTCACTTGGTTCCACTCGTGCCTAACCAATTGAAGCCAAAGTATCTCCAGCATTGGCTTCTCTCCCCACCCCACACTATTATCTCTGGAGTTCCCCCAAGGATCTATCTTCAGTCCCCTCCTTTTCCTCATCTACACACAGTCCCTTGATGACATAATCTGCAGACTTAGGTCTGCTTCCACATGTATGCTGAGGACACCCAGCTCTACCTCTCCACCACTTCTCTAGATCCCTTCACTGCCTGCGTGGCTGACAGTTTTGGATGAGTCACAATTTCCTTCAGCTAAATACTGCAAAAACTGAAATCCTGTCACAAACTCCATATCCGTGCTAATTCCATCCCCTCCTTGGCTGCGGTCTCAGGTTTAACCAGATAGTTTGCAACCTTTGTGTCCTTTCTAACCGGGAGCTGAGTTTCTGACCACATATCTGCTCCATCACAAAGACTGCCTACATCCACCTTGGTAACATTAACACTTCAGCCCATCTGCAGCTGACATCATCATCCATTCCTTTGTTACTTCTAAACTCAACTCTTACAAAGCTCTCCTGGCCGGACCTCCTTCCTCCACTCTCCATAAACTCCAGCTCAACCAAAACTCTAGTGCCCATATCCTATTCCACATCAAGTCCCACTCAACGTACACTACATCCTCCCACCCCCTACTACAAACTATCCATTCCTTTGGTTCTGGCCTCTTGTGCATGCTTCACTCCCCTCACCCCACCATTGGGCAGTTGTGCCTCAACTGCATAGACCCCACACTAATTTCCTCCTCGTCACCTCCCTTAAGAGCTCTTTAAAACCCACCCATTTTGAACAAGCACTTGATTACCCCTCCGAATAGGTCTTTTGACTCGGGGTTCATTTTTTAAACTTGGCAAAGCACCTTATGATGTTTTTACTACATTAAAAGGCGCTATATAAATGCAAGCTGTTTTAATATATAGTTTACTCTCCACCTGATGGGATGTCTAGCAAGCCTCTGAAAACCAGAACTGCATTATCCAGTTGACCAAAGGGAGAAACAGTAATAGATTTAACTTCAACAGTCTTAATTATCCTGGAGTACTTTACAATTTATTGTCAAACAGCTCAGAACTTCCGAAATGTGTTCCTTTTTCATTAGCCGAGGATTCCCCTCCACTGTGGTTGACCGGGCCCTCTAACGTGTCCGTCCTATTTCCCACACTTCTACCCTCGTGTATTCTTCTCCCTCCCAGAATAATGATAGGGTCCCTCTTGTCCTCACCTTCCATCCCTCCAGACTCCCAATCTGACTGCTGTCCTTGGTCTACTACACTGTTCCAATGAAGCTGAACGCAAGCTCGACAAACAACACCTCATCTTTCTCGCAGGCATTTTACAGCCTTCTGTCCTGAACAGAGTTTAACAACTTTAGATCTTAACCACCGCTCCCATTTTCTCTCAGACAGCAGGGGCTGGTAATGAAGGCTGGCTGCCTAGAGCCACTGGGAGTGGAGGAGGGGCGAGCTGGTGATCCCGGGGGGGTGATCCGCACCCCTGGGGTTTACCTGCCTTTCTTCTGCCACACTCCTGGGCCACAGGAGCCTTCCTATCTTTACCAGATTTTCCATGCTTCCTCCTCCTCTGCTGTAACAATTTATAAATACGCTGGGCCCATCTTTTGTTTCTGTACTTGTCTCATTGCCATCGCCAACAGAAAAATACTGCGATGCTGGAAATCTGAAATAAAAACAGAAAATGCTGGAAATACTCAGCAGGTCAGGCAGCATCTGTGGAGAGAGAAACAGAGTTAATGTTTCAGGTTGATGATCTTTCATTAGAACTGGAAAAAGTTAGAGATGCAACAGGTTTTAAGCAAGTACAGAGGCAGATAAAGTGCAGAGGGGATAAAGAACAAAAGGGAAGGTCTGTGATAGGGTGGAGCGCAGGAGAGATTAAATGACAAAAGGGATGATGGTGCGAGGCAAAAGGGGATGGTAATGGGACAAGTAAAGAAACAAAAGATGGATCTAGAGGAGTAAATGGCAATAGCAGAATCATTACCAACAACTGCTATCCACAAAAATGGGAGCAGTAGTTATGATCTAAAATTGTTGAAAATGTTGAGACTGGAAGGCTGTAAAGTGCCTCATTTTGCCTGGCACCATTATTACTTTTGTCATTTAATCACTCCTGCCCTCCAACTTTTCGCAGATCCCTCCTTTTTGTTAGTTTCCTGCTCCCCCTCCTTTTCCTTGCTCTGCACTTGTTAAAAGCTGTGCATCTCAAACATCTTCCAGTTCTGATGAAAGGTCATCAACCTGAAACGCTAACTCGGTTTCTGTCTCCAGAGGACACCTGTATTTTCTGTTTTTAGTTCAGATTTCCAGCATCCACAGTATTTTGCTTCAGCTTAAATTAGTTAATGCTTTGGTCCCCGGGGTTAAATACATACCATTTAGTGGTGGTGGATCTCGTCTTTTCTCTGTTGAAACAAAAAGAAATTAAAGATATAAGTGAAATATATAAAGTAAGCAAATTTGAACCTACTTTTAAATTGGATAGTTCTGTATACATTATAAATAGAAGGAACACTATTTGATTGACCCACTAAGGTATTAGTAATACTGTATACTAAAATACTAAAAGTGTGTCACTCAGGTTAACCCCTCAGGGCACAAAAAAAAAATACAATTCAAGGTCAGATTCAGTGGCAGAAAGTGTTAAACCAGCCTATTAATTTGAAAATTTAAATAGCTTGCAAAGGGGAGAAAATAACTTTGAAGGTAAGGCGGCTTAATTGAAACTGACAGATAAAGGAGAGCGAGGGGGAAAATTTTGTTTGACTGCTATTTTTAAAATTAGCGATGTGCTTCAATTGAACCCGTAATTATTTGTTACAGGTTCGAGTGCTCGATCCTGGAGAAACATCATACTTGTATCACCAAATAATGAAAAATATTAAATTGAAACTGCAAATTTGAGTTTTAAAAATTTGTACAGCTTACTCAAAAGGGAACTGAATTCACTGTAATAGACAATTGGCAAACCATTGTATTGTACCTCCTGATGAACCTCAAAACAACCCCCAAAAAAATCAATTTAGAACCATTGAAGGTTAGTTAAGAAACAGTGAACAACTGCCAAAACACATTAAAATACAACAATCAGAATACGCACCAGTTCTCCTTTGGCGTCTTCCAATTATGTCATTTACTGCAAATCTAAATCTTCTTGCTTCTTCTTCACTTGCAAAATTAAGCCCAATTTGACTTGTCTGGGGAGAGGTCATTGCAAAACCAATGTTAAAATAAACAATTAATGCTGTTCAAGTTTTTGTCTACTGACATCCGTCATTAAATCCTAAACAAAAGTAGATTCTGTTGGACGTATGTAGACACATGGGATTCCCATAATCTGATCACCCCTTGTGAAACATTGGTGTTTGTAATGGTGCCATGGACTGCGACTACTGCCCACCCAGTCAAGGTGTTGCTTTTCTTCCCGACTCTCAGTAAAGCAAATGCTCCTTGATCTAGTGACTTCTTGAAATAGTGGAGTATATACAAACCAACAAGTGATGAGATTCAGTTGTAGCCCCCCCACCCACACAACTTCGTACATGATGCCACAAAGCTATGCACAGTATTTTTCTGAATTGACTACAAATCCCAATCACTGCAGTAGCGCAATGGATGGTTACTAAAAAGAAAAATAAAGACTTGCACTTGTATAGCGCCTTAACCTCAGGACATCCCAAAGCACTTTACAGCCAATGAAGTATTTTGTAGTCATGGTTTTAATGTAGGAAGTGGAGAACATTCAAACCAGTCATCTTGGTATGGTTAGGCAAGTAGTCTCTGCTACCTCAGAAAGGCTGCCAAAGTCAGGCTGAGAAGCTGCACACTGAATTTATGCTGAACTTCATTGATTTTGAATCTTAAAAAACGATACTTGCTGAGGATTGTCCTTGATCCAATCTCCCTTACTTTTAGGAGAGGAGGGCAGTGGAGGGATGGGGAACTGAAGCACCAGGAGCAACCCAGTTATTTGTCCCCCCTCTAAGTTTTCCAAAACTGGTAGTGTGGCAGAACCACTGAATGACTCTAGCTAACTGTATATAATTCTCTTTAACGATGTTCTAACACCAGCCTAAACCTGTACCATTGTGTTAGGCATTACTGTGTTTTGTATATAGAGTTTGCATGTACGGGGCGTGGCCCCTTTAAGAGCGCAGGAAAACGCAGGCAAACGCGATGACGTCACGTCGCAAACCACGGGATTGCCTAGTCAGTCCTCGTGGCATCTCCTTTGAGTAAAGACCGGTTTGATTGTTCTCGTGTCGATCTCCGTTATTCGTAGGAATTCGTTAATTCCTACAGTAGAACCTTTTCTATGGGCCCTGTGAGTAATGAAGTCTGTACCTCAAACACAACTTCTAGAAGAAATCCCTCTCCTGTTTTCCAGTAGGGAGCAGGTGCAGCAGCACGTACAACCCTCCTACATGGTGCTCAGTCAACAAAACCAGGCATGAGCCCTCTACGGCTGGGGAAGGGAATGACTTTGAGACAATGTTGCTCCTTTCACAGCCCTGGTCTTATTTTTGGAGCACATTTTCTTCTGTTTTCTGAAGGATCAAATTTTTTTAAATGGGCAGCTGCATCTAGCACTGCGCAACTCTCACACTTCCCCAATGTTTCGCAGTGCACTCAGCCGCCATCATTACTCGAGCCATAAAGCCTCAGAATCCACCCAGATTTTTCTCGACTCAAAACAATCTGCCTCTGCCCAGCATTACAATAGGCAGAGGAGCTGGGCTAGGCACTTACTCATTGACAAGATATACCTGCCGGTAAATTTAAATTATAAAATGCCTTGAAAAAAATCTCCATATTGATTTAAAGAACAGTGGCTTCCAGACCATGCACTCCCTCTCAACGCACAACCCAGGCCAACTGCTACCTCTCCGGTCCCAACTTCCTGGCCCACAATCTCGCTAATTAAGCGGGATGTCCCAAGTAGGGTTCCCCAGGGCTCTGCACTGGGGCCTCAGCTTTTCACCATATATTAATGACTTGGATGAAGAAATAGAGTTGTAAATCCAAGTTTGCAGATGACACCAAGTTTGGAGGCACAGTAAGTTGTGTAGATGAGAGCAGGAAGTTTCAATGGGACATACAGACTAAGTGAGTGGCAAATCTATGGCAGCTGGAGTTCAATGTAGGAAAGTGCGAAGTCATCCACTTTGGATCAGAAAAAAAATCAAATATTTTCTTAATGGATAAGACCAAGAGCTGTGGAAGAGCAAAGGTATGTGTGTCCATGTACACAGATCACTAAAAGCTAGAGCACAGGTACAAAAAGTAATCAAAAAGGCTAATGGAATGTTGGCCACCATCGCAAGGGGGCTGGAATTCAAAAAAGTGAGGAATTCAAATGAGATGTCTTGGCTAGATCCCATCTGGAGTACTGTGCAGGTTTGGGCACCAAACCTCAGGAAGGATATACTGGCCTTGGAGGGGCACAGCATAGATTCACCAGAATTAGATCAGGTTTTAAAAGGTTAAATTATGAAGACAGGTTGCATAAACGTAGTTTGTTTTCCCTTCGGTTTAGAATTTCATCTGGAGGGAGAATCCAGAACAAGGGGCATAATCTTTAAATTAGATCTAGGCCATTTAAGAGTAAAATCAGGAAGCACTTTTTCCATGTAAAGGGCAGTGGAAATCTGGAACTCTCTTCCCAAAAGGCTGTGGATGCCGAGTCAACTGAAATTTTCCAGACTGAAAAATCGATAGATTGGTTAGGCACGGGTATCAAGGGATAGGGAGCAAAGCGGGTAAATGGAGTTGAGGTACAGATCAGTCATGATCTGATTGAATACAGGCTTGTAGGGCTGAATGGCCTACCCCTCATCCTATCTCCCTGCGCCTGTTGCTGTGGGTGGGCGAGATGTTAATGGCTGCTTGCCTTTAAATGACTGTGCTGTGAGCTTCCTTCAGTTAGTTGAGCAAGGAAGGCATTGTGACTCGACACGAAGGTCAGGATGGACATGGGCTCTCCCAGCCCTCACAAACTAACTTTCCAAGAAATCTATGAAAAGAACAGCCAATTTAGGAATGAGAGATGCCAACCAGATTGTGGTAGTCATAGTATAGACCAGAGATAGTTTCTAAGTATTGCTGTTGTAGTCAGACTTTTTTGGAACTGCAGGATTATGCTGATCCAAGTGGACAGTTGTAGTTTTGTACCTACAGAGACTATTTCTGCCCTTATATGTCACAGCCTTAAGTGCGCTTCCAGCTCTTCATTGGATGTGAAAGGAAGAGTGCAGGAGACATACAGAAAGGAAGATCAGGGAGATAAAACATCAATACAAACCAGCAAGAGTAGAAAAGAGATAATATTGGAAGATGGAAGGAATTAGAGTGGATGATGATTAGGCAGTTACAGGAAGAGAAATAAACTTTGTTCCTGGTGAGGAAATTCACAGGTGATCAACTAAACAGGAGTGTCAGCCGTGGCTCAGGGGTAGCACTCTTGCCCGAGTCAGAAGGTTGTAGGTTCAAGTCCCACTCCAGACACTTGAGCCTAACATCTGTGGTTGGTAAAATGTTAGAGTCCATTATTAAGGAGACAGTAACGGGACATTTGGATAAACATAATTTAATAGGACAAAGTCAGCATGGTTTTATGAAGGGGAAGTCATGTTTGACAAATTTGCTGGAGTTCTTTGAGGAAGTAACATATAGGGTGGATAAAGGGGAACCAGTGGACGTAGTGTATTTAGACTTCCAAAAGGCATTTGACAAGGTGCCACACAAAAGATTATTGCTTAAGATAAAAAATCACGGGATTGGGGGTAATATTCTGGCGTGGGTGGAGGATTGGCTCTCTAACAGAAAGCAGAGAGTTGGGATAAATGGTTCGTTCTCAGACTGGCAATCAGTAACTAGTGGTGGTGTTCCGCAAGGGTCAGTGCTGGGTCCCCAACTCTTTACAATCTATATTAACGATTTGGAGGAGGGGACCGAGTGTAACATATCCAAGTTTGCAGATGATACAAAGATGGGAGGGAAAGTAGTGAGTGAGGAGGACATAAAAAACCTGCAAAGGGACATAGACAGGCTAAGTAAGTGGGCAGAGATTTGGCAGATGGAATACAATACTGGAAAGTGTGAGGTTATGCACTTTGGCAGGAAAAATCATAGAGCAAGTTATTATCTTAATGGCAAGAAACTGGAAAGCACTGTAGTACAAAGGGATCTGGGGGTCCTGGTGCACGAAACTCAAAAAGTTAGTATGCAGGTGCAGCAAGTGATCAAGAAGGCCAATGGAATGTTGGCTTTTATTGCTAGGGGAATAGAATATAAAAACAGGGAGGTATTGTTGCAGTTGTACAAGGTATTGGTGAGACCGCACCTTGAATACTGCATACAGTTTTGGTGTCCATACTTAAGAAAAGACATACTTGCTTTCGAGTCAGTACAAAGAAGGTTCACTCGGTTAATCCTGGGGATAAGGGGGTGGACATATGAGGAGAGGTTGAGTAGATTGGGACTCTATTCATTGGAGTTCAGAATAATGAGAGGCGATCTTATTGAAACATAAGATTGTGAAGGGGCTTGATCGGGTGGATGCAGTGAGGATGTTGTGAGGATGTTCCCAATGATGGGTGAAACTAGAACTAGGGGGCATAATCTTAGAATAAGGGGCTGCCCTTTCAAAACTGAGATGAGGAGAAACTTCTTCACTCAGAGGGTGGTAGGTCCATGGAATTTGCTGCCCCAGAAAGCTGTGGAAGCTACATCACTAAATAAATTTAAAACAGAAATAGATAGTTTCCTAGAAGTAAAGGGAATTAGGGGTTACGGGGAGCGGGCAGGAAATTGGACATGAGTCTAGGTTCGGAACGGTCATGGCCCTGTGGGTAGCGGAACGGGCCAAGGGGCTGTGTAGCCTGGTTCTGCTCCTATTTCTTGTGTTCTAATTCTGTGTTAGATTTCAGGAGTTGGTTCTATTCCTGTTTCTGGCTGGGGTGGAGATCACCTTTTACAGAAGGTAAGTACTGTAGAAAATATAGGGACAGAGTGATCTCCTGGACGAGTTTCGATCGCCTACATGGGTCGGAGAGGAATTTCCCAGATTTTTTCTCCCAAATTGGCCATTGGGTTTTTAGCCTCTCCCAGGAGATCACATGGGTTCGGGTGGGATGTAGAGTGATAGTAGATTTGAGGTTAGGATCAGATCAGCCATGATCTTATTGAATGGTGGAGCAGGCTCGAGGGGCCGATTGGCCTACTCCTGCTCCTATTTCTTATGTTCTTATGTAAAATCTAGACTTTCGTTTTAGTGCAGTACTGATGGGGTGCTGCACTGTCAGAGGTGCCATCTTTCAAGTAGACATAAAAGATCCTATGACACTATTTTGAGGAAGAGTAGGGGTGTTCTCCTGGCCTTCAGCCAACATCACATAAAAAAACACATTATCTGGTCATCATTACATTGCTGCTTGTGGGAGTTTTATGTCCCGTTTCCTACAGTGCAATAGTGACAACGCTTCAAAAAAAGACTTCAGTGGCTGTAAAGCATTTCGGGATGCCAGAGGTCATGAAAGACACTATATATAAATGAAAGTCCTTCTTTTAATACTAATAAAAAGTGAAAAAAAGGACAATTGCAGTTCCATTTTTATTGACAGGGATGGATGATACTCTATTTTTAAACTACTGTACGCCTCTCTTAATTTTGCCAAAGTAGTCCACCCACATAATCTGGAATAATGCAACACAGCTAATCAGAAAAAACATACTTTAAGGAATATTCATCCTTCATTGTGCAGAATTTTACAAGATTTATCATTGAAACTCTTAAGCATATATGTCACAAGACTAGATAGCAAAACAAGACCAACTTACATCACCAATAAAAGTATGAAAGTATGATCGAGGCTGATTGTAAACAAAATTGTTGTAAATTTCCTGCTCCCACATTAGTCTCCCATCCTATGACAAAAACAAAAGTTAGTTCAAAGTTAATTTTCCAGAGAGAAGAACTGGTACTGTATGGGTTTGTACAATTGATATTTTTTCATGAATTCTGAAGCTTTCTCACTTTCATAGTAAATTAGATTTAAAATAAGGGTACAAGTCAAATATTGTAAATGTTGGACAAAGTTGATATGTTTTCTACAAAAGCAAAATACTGTGGATGCTGGAAATCCAAAATAAACAGAAAATGCTGGAAACACTCAGCAGGTCAGGCAGCATCTGTGGAGAGAAACAGAGTTAACGTTGCGGGTTGATGACTTGTCATCAGAGCTGTATTTTTTTTTTTTTTTAAATATTCGTTCCTGGGATGTGGACATCGTTGGCAAGGCCAGCATTTATTGCCCATTCTCAATTGCCCTCAAGAAGGTGGTGGTGAGCAGCCTTCTTGAACCACTGCAGTCCGTGTGGTGAAGGTACTCCCACAGTGCTGTTAGGAAGGAAGTCCCAGGATTTGAAGAAGGAACGGCGATATATTTCCAAGTCAGGATGGTGTGTAACTTGGAGGGGAACTTGGAGGTGATGGTGTTCCCATGCGCCTGCTGCCCTCGTCCTTCTAGGTGGAAGAGGTTGCGGGTTTGGGAGGTGCTGCCGAAGAAGCCTTGGTGAGTTGCTGCAGTGCATCTTGTAGATGGTGCACACTGCAGCCACAGTGCACCAGGGGTGGAGAGAGTGAATGTTTAAGGTGGTGGATGGGGTGCCGATCAAGCGGGCTGCTTTGTGCTGGATGGTGTCAAGCTTCTTGAGTGTTGTTGGAGCTGCACTCATCCAGGCAAGTGGAGAATATTCCATCACACTCCTGACTTGTGCCCTGTAGATGGTGGAAAGGCTTTGGGGTGTCAGCAGGTGAGACACTCGCCTCAGAATATCCAGCCTCTGACCTGCTTTTCCTGTCACAGTATATATGTGGCTTGTCCAGTTAAGTTTCTAGTCAATGGTTTCTCTCTCCACAGATGCTACCTGCCCTGCTGAGTGTTTCCAACATTTTCTGTTTTTAATGTTGTCCTTCACTTTGTACTGCAGCCACCTTCCTCTCCCCTCTGCCTTCATTTCAAAATTGCTTCAAGTTGACGCCCCATTTCTTATAGAAATTTGGTACAAGTTAGAGAAGTGTTTTTAACCTATATTCATTTAAATGCAATTGAACAGTTCATGCGGTGTACAGAACAGCTCCATGGAGTGAGCACTGGAATTTAAGACTTATTGGCATTGCCAAAAGAGATGGGCAGGAAGCTTTTAGGTAGGGGATGAGAAAGAGCATGAAAGCAAGACATGGGCCACAACATGGGGTGCAGACTGAACACACTGGCAGGTTTCGGATTTGGTGGGGGGCACTGGCGGAAGAGAAAAGATACCAAGCAGAAGAGTGGCAGCAAGATCCAAATTATAGACATGCAGGGAAATGAAGTGACAAAGTTTGATTTGTTTTCTTCTCCCATCACCTACAGATAATTTAAAGTGCATTACTGCATCATATGGTGGCAACCCTCCTATATCCAGACTGGCAAATGCAGCAGAGAGAGACGGACAACATTTCAATGTACTGTACACGTACAAACAAATATGTGCCAGCGATCAGTGACTTATGAAAAGTCAAGTGCTCAGATCATGGCTAACATAGCTCAGTCATGTATTGGGAAATTGGTAGTATTTAGTTTTAAGTAGAGAATGTTTGTCACACAGGTGGTTTATAGGAAATAAATCAATATGTGTCAAAATACAGCACTAGTTTTTATGCAGAACTGGATAAAGTAGCAGTAATTATTCTGTTGGTGCCCATTAGCTTAGGTCAGATAAAGTAAGCAAGTACATTCAAAGGCATTTGATCTTATTTCATTAAGAAATAGGCTTGAAGGAAATGTTTAAAATTTAGTCGTCTTCTCGCCCACACAGGTTTTAAATATTCAAACTCAGGTGGCATCAATTACTGGTATCTAAGGTTGTGATCTTGATCAATTGAGAGGTTTGCAAGCTTAGAAACTTCAGTATCAAATGGCACTGACGTTTCTATGACTGTGATGCTGCGTGAACTTGGAGGATACAAGTATTACTCTCTATGGCAGCACTACTCCAGAGATCACCTGAACAGCTTGTGATCCAAAGCAAATGGTGGGCCTTCACTTGGGTAGGGGAGAAATAGGGTCAATCCTTTGCAACGGTGAACAAGGTTTTAATTGAGCAAATTTTTGGGGGAATGAGAGGGGGCCGGGGAACCAACATTCCTCCTTCCCTCCCACACTCAGAAATAAACTTCTCCTTCACAGCCAGCATAGTAATTTATATATTAATTTATATATTTTTCATTGACAAGTCAAGTGTCAGTAATGTGGAAACACATCCAGTTTGGCATTTTGCATTCCCAGGTCAGATTAGCATACGCACAAATGGAGAGAAACGTTTTTTCTCCTTTGTTTGACAATGTGATTCACCTCTTCCCCCTGTCCCCACAACAGCTCCGACTGCACCTGGGCACCTTTTCAATTTTTACAACAGCCAATTAGGGTGGGATTCACCTAAAGCAAGTAGGAACAAAGTGACTTATGAAGAACATTGAGGCAGGGAAGAAACTGGATCCCAGATGGGACGAATCGCAAGGTAGAACAAGTGGGTAAAAACAACAAAACCCAGAGACAGACATACATGAGAGAGAGACCAGGAACAGACAGAGATAGGAAAGGAAGCAAATCTATACTAAGATGTATACGCAATGCTAGAAGCACTAGAAATAAGCTGGCAGAACAGGAGGCTGTTGTAGCAGTAGTGAACTATGATGTAGTGGGAACTGAAACATGATTAAATCATAGGTAGAGAGCATTCAAGAAACGGCAGTGGACAGAAAAGGAGGTGGTACAGCCTTATACATCAGGGACACCTGAAAGGGAAGTGAAGTTGATCTTGTGGGAGGCAGCTAGCCACAAAGCGAACTCCTCTGTTGAGACATCTCAACTAAAATTTAAAAATCCAAAATTACAGTAGGGGTATGCTGCAGGTCAGCATAAAGAGTAATTTACTCTAGGGAGAAAAGGAGGGTATGCAAGTATGGGAGTGTTGCATTATTTGAATGGGAAAGCTGGAGTGGTTTCGAGTCCGAGTTGGTAAACGTAATGCATGACTGTTTCATGGCCCAGTGCGTCAAGGAAGCCACGAGAGGCAGTGCACATCACGCCCTGGTATTCGCCAACAACCCACACAACATATAGCAACTGGACGTCGTAGCACCTGAGGGACAGCGAGCACAACATGAGCAAGTTCCACATGATCTGGGAATGAGATATCTCCAAGACCAGGAGTCAGGATATAACTTTGTGTGGGTTAAATTCAGAGATGATGGAATTGGGTAGGTTACGCAACACTTCAGTAGAGAATAAGTGGAACACCTTTCAGAGCAAGTAATGCTAAGCAGGCAGGATAAATACATCCCTAAAACTAATAAGTTCAGGTGAAACAAGCGTTACTCTAAATGGATTAACCAATTTAAAGAGTGAAATAAAAAGGGATATTGGCCTAGAAATTCAGTATAGCCACTTTTGGGGCAGTAAAGTCGGGCGGTTGCTAAAGTTAGCGCCCGCCGGAAAGTGCAGGTCAGTTCGCCGAAATTCAGTAGATCTGGCCAAGAGTTTGGGCAAGCGCTGAAACTGGCGTTGCACTCCTATCTTTAGACGCTAAGTCGGCGGTGCGGACTGATAACGCCGAGGCCGGGCGCAGCGCAGGTGCGGTCATGTTTTGATTGACAGCAGACACCCTGACGCCGGCCAGCTCTTAAAGGGGGAAGGGTCGACTTGGTCTGCAGCCACGCCCTGGATAGTGGAGCCCTGCAGCTAGGCCTGAACACTGCTGGTGGACCCAAATAGCGCCTGACGCCATGGAGAAGGCCCGTGAACAAGCGCAGCGCTTCTCCCAGCATGTTTTGAGGGTGCTGGTTAGGGGGTTGGAAAGGTACAAAGAAATCTTGTGCCCGGACAGTGGCAAGAAGACTCCCAGGAGGCAGTACAGGAGAGCCTGGAGGAAAATCGCCCACAGGGTGTCAGTCAACAGCGATGTCCCCAGGACTGGTGACCAATGCCGCAAGAAGTACAACGACCTCACTCGGATGGTCAAGGTGAGTACCCTTTCCAGTGTCCTCCTCATCCTTGCATGTGCACCTCACATTATGGGCAAAGGGACCTCAAAGGCCTAGTGGCCAGCCCTCCTCCCGCAGCTATGGCACTGGCATGATCCTCAATAGCACTTTCTGCACTTAACACACTGGCCAAGCTATTCGACCATGGGAGGCAGTGCACACAACAACAGGGCACCACACTGGCCAAGCTATTCGACCATGGGAGGCAGTGCACACAACAGGAGGGCACCACACTGGCCAAGCTATTCGACCATGGGAGGCAGTGCACACAACAACAGGGCACCACACTGGCCAAGCTATTCGACCATGGGAGGCAGTGCACACAACAGGGCACCACACTGGCCAAGCTATTCGACCATGGGAGGCAGTGCACACAACAACAGGCCACCACACTGGCCAAGCTATTCCACCATGGGAGGCAGTGCACACAACAACAGGCCACCACAATGTACTGAGAGGCCGTCCTTTCTCTTGCAGACCAAGATGGCCCGGAATTTGAAGAGCCAGAATGTCACCGGGGGAGGCCGTGCCCAGTTCCAGGAGCTCAGTGAGCTGGAGGAGAGCGTGGCTCGACTCATGCGTGGCCGGGTGACTGGCCCTGTTGCCATTGGAGATGCCGACCCTGTGCTGCGACCCAATGGTAAGGACATGACCGTTTGGACCTCTCTCGTTCCCCTAGCGCATCAGATCTACATCCTTTGCCACTGTCCGACCAATGCGCTGAATGCCACCACTCATGCCTCCCTCGCTGACGCCCTGTCCTCACTCTAAAGCTACTCTTGTGCCTTCCTGCTTTCAGCTGGTGAGGAGGAGGTCCTTGAAGCTGAGAGTGCCAGTCCCTCGGAAGAGGAGGACGACGAGGACCAACAGGAAGGCGGCACATCGGGCGAAGCCTCATCCGCGCCAGGGGATGGCAATGGAGGGGAGACGTCTTGCCTGGAGGAGAGCCAGGGGGAAGTGCTGCAGGGGGGTGTAGTTCCTGGGCCCAGTGGCGTCCAGGCACGTGGGAAGGGTCGGGCAGAACGGCGGCCTTCTCCCCAGAGGGGAGAAGTGTTGCAGGGGAGGCCAGTTCCTGGGCCCAGTGGCGTCCAGGCATGTGGGAAGGGTTGGGCAGAATGGCGGCCTTCTCCCCAGAGGGAGAGTCCGGCCTCCAGTCCGGAGACGGTCCTCGCCCAGGAGGTGCGCCTCCTAGATGAAATGTCCGCGGATTCTGAGCGCCGCCACAAGGAGTTCATGGGGGTTGTGGGACAGTTGCCTCAGGCCATTGAGTCCCTGGCTCATAGTGTGGCCGCTTTCGGGGACTCACAGGCCAGGGGTGTCGAACAACTCGCGGCAGCACAGGCCAGGGGTGTCCAGCAACTCGCGGCAGCACAGGACGCGAGTCTCGAGTCCATGAGTGGTGCCGTGCAGACACTCACTGATCTGATGTGGGCACAGACCAGGGCAGTTCGGGCACTCACTTCTGCCACACTCGCTGTGTCGCGGAAGCATCGCCAGGGCACCCGCTGCCCTGCTGCAGCACAGCGGTCTGGCCTCCACCAGATTGCTGCGCTTGCTGCACTGCCAGCCCGGCCGAGTGCCAGTGTCTCTGGCGACCAGCGAGCGCCTGGCATCAGCCAGCTTGCCCCCATTGCTGCAGCCGCCACTGCAACTCCCCCAGCCAAGCTGCGACGAGCTGCTGGAGAGACTGATGCTGCCCAGCCACAGCTGCAGCAGTCAGCAGCCGGCCCCTCCAGGGCCGGTCCTCGTCTAGGCCGACCCCCAAGGGCATCTGCCGTCACGCATTCTGCCCCTCAGGAGCCTTCCCCCAGCCTTGCAACATCCACAGGGCCCAGGTTGAGGCGGAGCAACAGGTCGGGCAGGGGCCGCACAAGGCTGCACAAGGACTCGCCCTCTCGGCACACCCAGTAGAGTGTGGTGGCAACGGTTTTTTTTTTATATGGGGGTGTTTGTGTTGTGGGGGGGGCTTATTTTGGTAAGGCCGAGGATGAAGGCCAATTGGATGGGCAAGTTTTGTTATTCCTCCCCAGGTTGTGGGAGTGAGATATTTTTGTGACTGTTTTTTGGGGGTCTTGTCTGTTTCTCTGTTTCATGTGGGAAGGGCCCCGAGTTTGTTAAATAAAGCTTTTTATTTATTCAGCTTGTCCAGGTGTCATGTTTCCAGTGGTTGTTGCGTTAAGCGGCTGAGGGCTTGCGGAGCGGCTGCATTCAGGTGTGTTCATTGCCACAAGCCATTCCCTGACAGGGGGCCTAGAAGTGTCATTCAATAAGCCGCCGGCGGACGGCCCTTGGACCTTGTGGCTCCCTCCTGGGCTGGTACTCCTCCTCCTCATGGTCCTCCTGAGGTGGTGGTCCAACGTGAGGTGGCAGTGCCTGAGTCCTGCGGATAGCCAGGTTGTGCAGCATGCAGCAAACGACGACGAACTGGGAGACTCTATCCGGCGAATACTGTAGAGATCCGCCGAAGCAATCCAGGCAGCGGAACCGTTGCTTGAGGACGCCAATCGTTTGCTCTATGATGTTCCTTGTGGCTTGATGGCTTTCGTTGTATGCCTCCTCCGCAGGGGTCCTGGGCACGCGGAGCGGGGTCATGAGCCATGTACACAAAGGGTAGCCCTTGTCCCCAATAAGCCATCCCCTTGGTGGAGGCTGTGCCTCGAACATGTCAGCCACAGTAGTCTGGCGCAGGATAAATGCATCGTGGCTGCTTCCTGGAAAGCGGGCATTGACAGCTAGGATGCGCTGCCTGTGGTCACACACCAGCTGTACATTGAGGGAATGGTAGCCCTTCCGGTTGCGGTAATTCTCGGCATTGTCGATAGGTGCCCGCATAGCCACATGCGTGCAGTCAATGGCGCCCTGCACCATGGGGAAGTCCGCGATCCTGCCAAATCCGACTGCACGCTGCTCCTGCCTCTCTAGGGTCATGGGGAAGAAGATGAATTGGTGTCTCCTCGCGAAAAGGGCATCGGTGACCTGCCGGATGCAGCGATGCGTGGCGAACTGGGAGATGTTCGCTATGTCCCCAGCAGCGGCTTGGAAGGAGCCGCTTGCATAAAAGTTCAGAGCCACCGTGACCTTCACTTCCACCGAGAGAGACGTCCTGCACATCAGCTGTGGACGCAGATCTCTGTGAAGCAGCTGGCAGATCTCTGCAACCACCTCCCTTCTGAAGCGCAGCCTCTTAACACAATGCGCGGCAGTCATGGTGAGATAGGACACCTGCTGCCGGTATTCCCTGAGTGGGTAAGGCCTACGTTGCCGACGCCTGATGGCCCCTCTGCGTCTAGGCATGGCTGGCCCTCTCACACAGCGTCTGCGAGCCCTTCGCACATAATGCTGGAACTGAGGGTTGGAACCCCATACAGCCCCCATAATAAACTTGCAAACAGTTAAATCACAATGATTCAAATTTCCAAGCTCTGGCCAGAAGCCAAAAATACCTCTCCTATGTTGTCCCAAATCAGTAAGCTCTGTTCCTTGGTCTCTGTCCAGAAATCCAAAGCACTGAAGTCATTGCAGCAAAATGGCTGGCCTTTATAGTTCAGTCTAAGTGCCCTTTAATTAGCGCTCCCCGAGGCCCACAGGGCCTCTGTTGCGTTCCACTTCACAGTTCTTAACAGCGCCACGCCCACATTGGCCGGGCGCCACTGAATTTCCGGTTTGGGGCGCACAAACAGCGTTGCACGACGAAATGACGTCATAAGCTGCGCGCGCAGCTGAGCGGGCGCAAACACTTTGCGCTGGCGCTAAATGTCAACTGAAGTTGGGCGTAGGCGCAGATCGTTCTGCGCCCGGGCGCTAAGTGCCTAGCACTGCAAATCTACCCCTCTTATGGCGTTAGCGGCTGGCGAACGCAACTGAATTTCTAGGCCAATGACTACAAATCCAGCAGGAAGAAAGGGGAAGGGTTCACTCAGATAAAGAAGCAGCAGAAATGTTACAAGGGTACTCAGAAGGTCAAAGAGAAACAAGGGTGGGGAGAGAAAGTAAAGCAGCAGAGGCTAAACACAACAGTTAAAAAAAAATATCAATACTAATATAGTAAGAGGGCAGTCAGAGAACTGACAAAAACCCTAAAAGATGCAAATTGGCCTGAAACTGAAGAAAAAAAAACACAAAATAGTAAATAGTTATCTAAGTATTCACAAGAGAAGGCATTAACAGCATGCCCTCCCCCAAACAGATAACCTAATTAAAATCAGACTTCAATGCAAGCTAAACAGGCTAAAAGGGCGCAAAACAAATCCCTAGGGATTGATATTTATTGAACACTAATGTGAGGCACATGGGAGGAGATCTGTAAGGCACTGATCATCATTAAGAAAAAGCAACTTGACACTGGAGAGGCAGTAGTAGATTGACAAGCTAACATGGTGTCCATATTCAAAAAAGGAGACAAAACAGACAAACAATTGGTCTTGCTTTCATTCTGTGTGAAATAATGAAATCAGTTATCAGGAGCAAACTCGAGGAGTATCTCTAACAAAAAACATAGTAAACAGGAGTCAACAGGGATTCAGAAGAGAAAGATCCTGCCTGATCTTTGATTAACTTTCTTGACAACTTAAGTGGACTGTGTGACAACCTAAGCTAGACTTTCAAAAGATGTTTGACAAAGTTCCACAAAAAAGGCTATTAGTTAAATGTAGAGCATTAGGGATTCAGGGTAAACTCTAGCAATGGATACAAAAGAAAAAGTGGTCATTAGAGGAGTCACGGTAGGATGAGGGAGGGGGAAATACGGAGTAGGGCACCAAGGTGCAGTGTGGTGGCCACTACTGTTTCTCATTTTAAATAAATGGCTATTCAGAAACAATGCAAAGTGGTCAAGTTTGCAGATGATTCCAAACTAGGATGGGCAGTAGAATTGGATGATTGAGGTAGCTCCGAAATTATAGAATTAATTCGATAAAATATCTAAGTAGGTAGAGAAATGGTATTTGAAATTTAATGCAGTGTAAAGCACTGCACATAGGAAGAAAAAGGGATATATATTCCATGAATGGTGTTGAATTAGTTATGGAAATAGTTGAAAGAGTCCTAGGAGTCTTAGTGGACTCAACGCTCAACATGACCAACTAAGAGAGAGCAGCAATCAACAACGACAATAGAATGTTTAACTACATAGACAAAACAGTAGAACACAAGTCACAGGAAATCGTAACTAAACTGCAGAGTGCTCTGGTCAGAATACACCTCACCATCGGAGACAAAAGGAGAGAGTCAAGAACTGGAGAGAGTGCAGTGAAGAACCACATGACTGATTTCTTGTCAAAGATCGGAGTTATGAGGAAAGGCTAGAGGGTTAGGTTTTTCACCCTGGAAATGAGGCATCTGATAATCTTAGAGGTATAAAAGATAGTTAAGGAAATGGAAAAGGTACACACAGAACGTTACTTCAAATAGTGAGAATAGGACAAGTAGACATAGATTCAAACTAGTAAAAAGGTAAATTTAATTGATGTCATGAATTAAGTCACAAAGAATAAACTCCTCGGAAGAGTAGTGAAGGCAAATACTGAAATCTTAAACAATTGGATATTAAAATGGTGGGCCTTTAGGATTTTTCTCGATGCATGAAAGATTGGCTGAATGGCCTTCCTTATTCATCTTATGATTACCAATTTGAGCAATTTTGATCTGCAAATCCAGCCTTGAGATACTTGGCTGAAGTTCGAGAGTACCTACTTTTAGAACATTGGTCTGGATGAAATTTAATTCAAATCCCAGGGATAAAAGCTTGTGAGCTAACATGCTCCGCCACTGCACTTACCTTTATATCGTATATTCGGATAAAGTAAGACCTTTGTGGATTGTCTTTGATAAGGCAGGCGACTCCACAGCATTTTTTTGTCCAATGAGAACTGCGCTCTGCTGCAAACACTTGAACAACAGCTGACGATAATGTCTGGAATATAAAATAAAAAATGTAAAGTCAGTGTTTAGCAAGGTAGGCAAATGCTTATAAAAATATGAAAGAAACTGTAGCTTATTAAGGGTGGCAGACTGAGTTAGACAACATTACATTGAGGTTTAGAACTGTCTGAACGCCATGGATAAATTGTAACCCTTAATGTACAACTTTTCAGCAAAAATAGTACATCTTTTTCTTGCCAATTCTCTCCCTGGTCCTCCTCTCCGGTATCTTTCTAAGTGACCATTATTCATGTGTGAACCTCGACTGTGTGTTCAGAGTGGTCAACTATAGGCTGCATCACAGCTCCATCCGTTCCTATCCTCATCTGACCTCCAGACACTTCACTTCCAGCAAGGATTGCTTGATAGAGACACACGTGGGAACCCTGATCAATTTTCTCCTCCCTAACTCAAGGGTACGGAGCCTAACTACCCCAGCTGAGATCTGCTAACTCAGTACAGATGGTGCAATGAGACTGGAACTTTCCGGATCCATATGGCTCAGCTCCGCTCCTCGCTGGAGAGAAAAAAATACAACTTGTTGACTCAATGGGCAATCTCATTTGGAAGGATTAAGAATTGCTTACGATTGCTTGGCAACTAATATTGAAAGATATTAGGGTCAATTTTGAGAGCTCATTAAAGTGTACCTCACAGAACCATTGTAAACATTTAGCAAATATTTTCAACACATACAGTCACAATATTGCAGTTGTAAAACAAACATTAGTTACAAATAACATCTGACTAGCTTAAAACCACAAGCAATACTGCATATTAAAATTAACCAGCCTCATCTTTACCTTTTAAATTGAACTACATTCCAACAAAAATACTCCAGTAATTTTATAAAATCAGAATCTCTAGGCATTTTATTTTATTTTATAGGACTGCCTCAATCACATCTTGCCTATCTTGTCCCATCGCAAGTTAACCCAGCTTTCTAGCTAAATTGAACAAAGTGCTTACCTCTAAATACATTGCTGCCTATGGTAATATCAAAAGAGAGTCAGGAACAATAATTCTAATTTAATTCATATTTATATTTGATTTATTGACACTAGACAATGTATTAATAGCTTGTTTTGAGACTTTTTCCATCCCTACAAAGCTTACTTGCTAATCTTTAGCTAGAAAAGGATCACATAAGCCACATGAACCTCTCCCCAATCAGTCCTACATACTATTCTGACTTCCCAAATCCGTGCCCATCTTTCCCACAACTCCATATATGAATTTTTCACCAATCTGGCTTATGCAACAACACTGAAACAGCCCTAATCAAAGTCACAAACAATATACTCCACGACAGTGACCCTGGTGCACTATCCCTCCTCATCCTTCTCGATCTGTCTGCAGCCTTTGACATGGTTGACCACACCATCCTCTATCACCTCTTCTGTTGTTCAGCTGAGTGGGACTGTCCTTGCCTGGTTCCACTCTTACCCATCCAGTCATAGCCAGAGAATCTCCTCCAATGGCTTCCCTTCCTGTCCCTGCATTATTACCTCTAGAGTCTCCCCCAAGGATCTATCCTTGGCCCACTCCTATTTCTCATATACATTCTGCTCCTCGGCTATATCATCCAAAGACACAATGGTAAGTTCCACATGTACGCTAAAGAATCCCAGCTCTACCTCACAACCACCTCGCTCAACCCCTCCACGACCTCGATGTTGTCAGACTGCTTGTCCGACATCCAGTCCTGGATGACCTGAAATTTCCTTTAATTAAACACTGGGAAGACCGAAGCCATTGTCTTTGACCTGAAACTGAGCTTCCAACTCCATAAAAAAATGCCTACTTCCACCTTTTCGTATCACCTGTCTCCGTCCCTGCCTCAGCTTATCTGCTGCTGAAATCCTCATCCATGCTTTTTCTTTTAAACCTCCAGACTCAACTATACCAATGCCCTTCTAGGTGGCCTCCCATCTTCTACCCTCCATAAACTGAAGTTCATCCAAACACGCACCAAGCCTCGTTCACCCATCATCCTTGTGCTTGCTGAACTGCAATGGTTCCTGATCCACCAACTCCTCCAATTTAAAATTTTCAACCACATGTTTAAATCCCTTCATAGCTTTGCCCTTCCTGATCTCTAAGCTTCTCAAGCCCTACAGCTCTCCAAAAATTCTGCATTCCTCCAACTCTGGCCTCTGTGCATCAACCACTTCCTACACCCCACCATTGGTAGGCGTATCTTCAGCCATCTAGGCCCCAAGCTCTGGAATTTACTCCTCAAACCTCCACCTCTCTATCCTCCTTTAAGACGCTCCTTAAAGCCTACTTCTTTGACCAAGCTTTTGGTCAGCGCTCCCAACGTCTCCTAAACAGGGCGACAAATAATCAGGAGGGGAATTCACACAATAAAGTGAACATCTAGTTAAAAGTTACTTCATGAATTTAGCTACTTCATGAATTGCAGAGAGATATAAAATTGGGTTAAAAAAAAATATTTTTGATTCAGGAGCCAAATGCTTTACAAGATCAGCCATGATCGCATTGAATGGCAGAGCAGGCTCAAGGGGCCGAATGGCCTACTCCTGCTCCTATCTTCTATGTAAGATAGCACAGTTACAAGGCAGGGACACAATCCTTCCCAGAAAATAGTACATGAAAGGGAAGCAATGGTATGTGATCCTATTACAAAGCTGGACTTTTTCCATAACTTGGTAACACACAATTCAGAATCTTTTGCAGAGGACAGTGTCAGTCTCAACTGCTGAAGTTTCATTTGACAAATTATTTTTAAACTGAAACAAACAGGACAAAAAAGAAATGACAGTAGAACCTTGGATTACACTAGAAATTTAACTAATAAAGCTGACGCTGTGTTAACAATTACTCCATTTCAGAACTTTAAGTGATCAATATAATAAAACATGAGCCCAGGATAGTTTTCCTTAAAATATTAATTTTGCATCTGTCTGCTGATAGCCAAGCCTGACAGTGAAACGATGAAACTCTGCTGTATAAAGTGTTCCCATATTTTTGAACAGTTCAGGGAGTGAAGCTAACATTTTTACAGAAACAAGGTGTATTAAGTTACTTCATCTCAGCAAAACAGTAATGGCCTTTCTGCTTGATCTTTACTAAGTTGGACATTTGTGACTACCAAGAACAGCTGACATTTCTCAGGAAAAAAACCCCCAACCCTGACCACTTCCTACAGACAAGATTGCTGATCAGTGAAGGAATGGGAGATGCACATTACTGAAGTCTGACTTGTGTGCACTGGCCCATCGCCCAGAATCAGCCAGAAGTGCTGAGAAAGGACGAATGCCAGCAAGACTTCCGCACTGTTGCTTCTGCCTGAGTCACCACAGGAAAACCATTACTTACATATACTAAAACTTTCACAAAGTGCTCCAGTAAGACTTTCGAAGAAACGTTAGGTCATTTAAGCACACAGTTAAAACATTACGAACCCAGCCCTGTTGAAACCTACTTAACATAACTATCAACTTCCCACAGGCAGATTTAAGTGCACACTAGTAGCTCAGTAGTTTGTAGCGAGTAAAAAGTCATCCTGGAATGTTGCATGATCTCAGTAATGAGATCTGAAACATTCTCAATATCAGGTTTAATTATATTAATATATAAACCACTAAAACCTTTCAATGATTTATATCAATACATAATTGATGGCATCTACATATAACTCAAAAGTAAACAAAAATCTGAAGACAGTTGAAAATGGTCATTTAATCTAGTTTACATACTTTAACTTTTACTGAAACAATACTACCACCAAGTAGCATTTTATATAGAAAAACATTTTAAGAAAGAACTTGCCCTCAGAACGCCCCAAAGTACTTCACAGATGAAGAATAGCTTTTTTTTTTTTTATAACGTGTAGTCACTATTATGGAGGCAAATACGAAAGCCAATTTGTGTACAGGAAGGTCCAACAAACAAATAATCAAATTGTTTTGGTAGTATTAGTTGCAGGAGGAATAGTGACCAGGATGCAAAGAATGCCCAGGTCATCTTCAAAAAGTGCAAAAGCATCTTGTATGCCCAACAGAGGCAGAGAGCATCAAGTTAACATCTCATTGGAAAGATAGCACCTCTAAAAAATGCAGCTCTCCGTACTGCAGGGAGGTGTCAGCGAAGATTTTGCACTCAAGTCCTGGAGTAGGACTTGAATCTACAAATTTTGACTCAGAGAAACAGAGTTGTACCAATTATACCAAGCTGACATCTTATTTTTCTGAATGGGAAGTGTACAGATTCAATTAATTTAACAAATAGTGACCTGCATTTTAAGAATTAATAACTAATGAACTATGGGCTCTATCAGACCTAATTCAATACATACCATAGCTGGAAAATTTCTCAGAGCTGCTCCACCATAGTTGCTTTGCCAGAAGTGCTGTGGGAACCCTTTCTACACATGAATCCATAACTCCAGCAGAGAAGCAGAGCACATCTTCTATGAACCAAAACCTACGACCCACTTTATACAAGGCTTGAGTGGGATAATGCAACCATGTCAAAAATGTACTCTACGTTTGCATGGAATTTTTAAAACTTGTATAGTCTTAATAGTTATTACAGGTTAATGCTGGTTTTCTGTGAGCTAGGTCTACATTGCAAAGCAAATGCACATCACATTATAGCAGACAAAGATCAATTAATATGCTTCAGGGCATGGTCTCCGTGAAAAGGTGCTCTCAGATGTTAATGGAGGACAAGTAGAGAGACATTTAGTTCGTTATGGTGGATCAAATGTGAAGGCACACATCTTTTCTATCATCAAAGATTAGTGATCTATTAAAGGTTACGGAACTAAGGTGGCTAGATGGAGTTAAGATGCAGATCAGGCATGATCTAATTGAATGGCGGATCAGGCTCGAGGAGCTGAATGGCCTACTCCTGTTCCTATAAGTCATTGAATTGATCCAACCTCCAGCTTTTGCTTGAGTATAACTTCAAAGGTGGTCCTATGCCAAATAGACACACATCAAAGATCAGGGTACAGTAGCATAGTGGTTATGTTACTGGACTAGTAATCCAGAGGCCTGGACTAATGAGCTGAAATCCCACCACGGCAGCTGGGCAATTTAAATTCAGTTAATTAAATAAATCTGGAATAGTATCTGTAATAGTGACCATGATACTACCAGATTGTCGTAAAAACCCATCTTGTTCATTGTTGTCCCTTACCTGGTCTAGCCTACATGTGACTCCAGACTCTTAGCCGCCCTCAAAAATGGCCTAGCAAGCCACTCAGTTGTACCAAACCACTACAACAAAGTCACTGTGGGAGTACCTTCACCACACGGATTGCAGCGGTTCAAGGCTCACCACCACCTTCTCAAGGGCAATTAGGGATGGGGCAATAAATGCTGGCCTTGCCAGAGACGCCCTGCACCCGTGAATGAATAAATTTTTTAAAATATCAGGTCCCAGCCTGGTGTAGTGAGTTTGACTGTCAGCTGTGGCCAAGACTCATTGATTGACTCAGACGACTTGGTGGCCAGAGGTCTCTAACAACAAAATAACGTTGTGAAATCTACAGTCGGCATTTGAGTCTGCACACAACAGCCTGAGGGTTCAGTGTTTTTAGCTTCGTACTGATTAGCAACGGGGCAATCAGACTGTGCCATACTTCAGTACAAGCTGTCGTCTTACATTTTGAAGTCTATACATAAAGAGGAAGTGAGTGGAGTCTTTATTACTTTGTGTGTTGAGAAGACAAGATAAATATATGCCCTACTGTTTTATACCATTTATACTATCCCGTTAACTTTTTTTCTCAGTCTGGTGAGAATGCATATTCAGTCCGCTTTTGAAGAGAGAAGAATTACGTGGTGACACTCGACACTTTGTAGTAGCTGGTACTTTCTCTAGGTCTTGTGAACACATCAGCCTTGTCTTTTTCACTCATGAGGATGGGGATGTTCATGATATATTGCTAATGGCACCTACAATTCTACAGGATGTGAAAGTGGTGTCAACACTCTCCACATCTGTGACTTGGCAAAAAGTAGAAATGTGACCAGCTGGAGAGAGGATAAGATGCAAGATAAGCAAAACTCATGGTTCATGACTGCACAAGGAGATCTGGTAGAATAATGGTCTCAGATATAATTATAATCAGCTTCCACAAGCCATTAGTAATGGGAATTTAGCCACTCCGTTTTTGATTAATTGTAGCTTTTAGAAACTGATTCTATGTTTCTTTCCCTCCAGTTGAATCTGTAAATTAAGTGACAAACATCAATTCAATATGACTTATGGGAACAGGAGCGGGCCAGTCAGCTCCTCGAGCCTGTTCCGCCATTCAATTAGATCATGCCTGATCTGCATCTCAACTCCATCTACCCACCTTAGTTCCGTAACCCTTAATACCCTTGTCTAACAAAAATCTATCAATCTCAGTTTTGAAATTTTCAATTGACTCAACCTCTAGCTTTTTTGGGGAGAGTTCCAGATTTGAGATTTTTTTTTTGGACTCAGACTGTAATTTGAGGGAGGTCATCAGAAGTTACTTGACAAAAGTGAAAGCAGGTTTGTCTTGTTTCAGCTTTGTAAAGAAGTCCTTTAACTGAGTCACTAATCATGGAGTTCAAAAATAACTAACTAGTCAGAATCTTGTCCCAAGTTTAACTTACAAATGTTGTCAGTAGTCTGCAAGGCTGGAGGGGGGGGGGGGGGGGAAGAAACGGAAAGAGAAGCTGCTTTTCAACAAGACAACTAATATGTTCAGTTGTGTATGAGCGGCAGTTATTTACAAATATGGTCGACAGTTATTCAAATCCAGGAAATCTTGGTGGTCCAGGTAGACTATCCTTTATCCGAAAACCTCGGGACCAGCCGTGTTTCGGTTTTCGGAAAATTTTGGATTTCAGAAGGTATTTTATAAGACTGGGAAATTTGTCGGGCGGGGGGTCGGGGGCAGGGGTCGTGCGCACGACTTATGCTGAACGAAAAAACTTTCGGTTTTCAGAGGATTTCGGTTTTCGGAAGTGCGGATAAAGGATACACTATCCCTTATCTGAAAGGGTGGGGGTCGGGAGAAAAGAATATCGGACAGGCCGCTGCAGCTATCGGACAGGCCACTGTATTGTTGGGTTCACTCTCCCGGTATACCTCCTTCACACTGCCCGGCTCGGCCTGCAATCTCCTACCCAGGAGGGAACTCAGTGACCCTCTGCCCTGCTCAGCGTAAGTCGTGCGCCACTCTGGTCATGTCGTGCGCACGACTTACACTGAACGAAAAAGCTTTCGGTTTTTAGAGGGTTTCGGTTTTCGGATAAAGGATAGTCTACCTGTATATTCAAGAAGCTGCAGCTATTTGAATCCAAGAGTATTAGTTTGGGGCTTTCAAGTTATGTCAGACTAGTACAGCTCCCACAGTAACAATACAAAAGAAACCTTGCTTATATTAAAATATTATTGTAACATCATGGGGCTTTTACTGATTTGTCCTGGACGGAATTTTTGGTTTAATTTATACTGGATTATATTATGGATACAATATCACATTCATCTTACAAGGGATTCACTCCCAGAGATACAAACCATTTAGAATTAAGTGAGTTCTCAGAGAGAACAGCCATCAAACTGCATATTACTGTGGCTTTGACAACAGGGTAACAGTAACATCGTGGTTATGTCACTGGACTAGTAATCCAGAGGCCTGGAGTAATGATCCGGAGACCCGAGTTCAAATCCCACCACGGCAGCTGGGGAATTTAAATTCAATTAATTAAATAAATCTGGAATAAAAAGTAATGCTGACCATGAAACCCATTTGGGCAACAAATGCTGGTCTTGCCAGCAACACCCACATCCAATGAATTTTTTAAAAAAGTGTCATTGGCAACATCTCATTAGTTTCTTAGTTATTGACTAACTTTCCTCATGTATCTCTAAACTCACATCTCAAAGCTCTCTAGAAGCCTGACCATGTTTAAGCACCACACCATAAGAAACTCTTCAACACTATTCAATTGCCCAGTGAATATCCTCTTTGTTCTATTAATGCTACGTTTCCCCATTGTAATATTAGCTCTCACCTCCTTTGCACATCTGCCATCCCAAGTCATTATACTTCCCTAAAATACTCACTTTCACTTGCACTCCTACAAACCGTCATAACTTTGGTCTTACCCACATTGATCTTCACTCCTGAATCCATTGCTGTAGCAGTCAGGCAACCAACAACATTGTACTTTCCACCAAAGCCTGATTAGCAAATGTAAACACGAACACACACACACGAACACACACACACGAACGCACACGCACGAACGCGCACACGCACATCCACTGATGCTGCTTATTCGGTTTTTACTGTGCTGTTTTATGGTGTCAGTCATGGCTCAGTTGGTAGTGCTCTCGCCTCAGTCAGAAGGTTATGGGTTCAAGTCCCACTTGAGACTTGAGCACAAAAATCTAGGCTGATGCTACAGTGCAGTACAGGGAGTGCTGCACTGTCTGAGGTGCCGTCTTTCGGATGAGATGTTAAACTGAAGCCCCGCCTGTCCTCGCTCAGGTGGACGTAAAAGATCCCATGGCACTATTTAAAGAGCAGGGGAGCTAGCCCCAGTGTCCTGGTCAATATTTATCCTCAATCAATATCACAAAAACAGATTATTTGGTTATCACAATGCTGTTTGTGGGACCTTGCTGTGCGTAAATTGCCTGTCGCGTTTCCTACATTACAACAGTGACTACACTTCAAAAGTACTTAATTGGCTGTAAAGCGTTTTGGGACATCCTGAGGTCATGAAAGGTGCTATATAAATGCAAGTCCTTTTTTGTTTTAAATGGCTGGAACTCTACTCAAATTTTAATTCCTGGGCTCCTCTGTCACCACAACGGCACTACTCTGTTGGACTACACTGCAAGACTCCGTTGCTGTGACACTGCTGAGCCACTCAGTTGCTTCAAGTTTTAAGGTAACCTGTTCCCCATTGCCTGCGGTTACCTGCTGAGATCAGGACTGGCTTCTCAGCTTCTCTCACTGTTGTGTCGGGTCCAGGACAGAAATCCACTCCCTCCTGGGCCAATTCCATTTCTCCTCTGGCTTCTGGGCTTTACTGTGACCTCCACCATCACTTTCTACAAAGACAGTATTCTCTGGTCTGCCTCTATGCAAGTACCTGGTCTGCTCCTGCATCCTCAGTTTTTTGCTCCGCTGCTGGGAATTTTTCACTCTATGCTGTTCCTGTGGGCTCCTGTTCTTCACAAAAGGAAGATGGTTGTGGTTGTCGGAGGCCAATCATCACAGCCTCAGGATATAACCAGAGGAGTTCCTCAGGGAAATCAGCCCAACCATCTTCAGCTACTTCATCAATGACCTTCCCTACATCATAAGGTCATGGAGTGATGCTGAAGAAGCATATATCAGCCTGTAACATCTGGGTTTGGGCTGACAAGTGTCAGGTAACATTCGCATCACACAAATGCTAGGTAATGATCATTTCAAACAAGAGGAAGTCCAGCTATCCCCATGACCTTTAGTGGCACCACAATTGTCAAGTCTTGTTAAACTTTTGTGATCACTGTATTCTAGTTGTGGAGACAAGGTAAAAAAGGATTCATGATGACTGTGCAACTGACACTGAAAATTACCAGAAGTTTTTTTCAACCAAAGACGGAGGTTTAGCCCATTTTCAGCATTCTATTGGTACAATATGTGTTCATTCCAAATGTTTTAAGTGTTAATGTAAAATTGCACAAGCAAAACCTACAGTAAAGCAGATAGGACATAATATTCTGGGCATAATGGAGTGAAGTACACCAATACTGCATTGCTTGGTATTCTATGAATCATAATTAAGATTTTTGCCATTGTTTTTCAATACTGCTTCCCCGTGCAATGAGCTCTTCTGTAGCCAGCTATTTGAAATAGTATTTGAATAATAAATGCAGCCGGGATACTCCTGCAAACCAAAAGTATCACTCGTTCGGTGCTTTGGTCTTGGATGACAGTCAGGCAGCTTTATCATCAGAATCTCACATCTAGAACTTTGTATTCATCATAAGCTCTTCCTAAATATTTTGGAATATAGATACTATGTTTAAATAAATGGATGCTATTGAATTATAATAATTAAAACTTTTGCTCCAAGTGCAGTGGGGGACACATCTATCACCATCTTAAAATGTTAACTAACAGACCAGAAGTGCGAGTTTCCCTACAGAAACAGTGGCCCAGAGATTGATGCTCAACTTCCTTTTCCATAACCACAGAGTACATTTCTGAATGTGCTAGGTCACAATTACACCATGTTTCTACAAAATGCACAGAACACATCAAATCATTTCAAAACTATATATCTGTGGTCAGGAAAGCAGGAACTGAAACACCACATGCTAAGTCAATTGCTAACCACATGAAAAGATGCCTCTTCTGATCAGACAGGAGGTGCGAAATCTTGAAAAAACTGTTAATAACAATTAATGCGTGCAAAGTTTATAAACAGTAATGAAATGGTTATTATGCACTGATGCATCAACTATAAAAGAAATTACAAAATGGTTAAATTGCTAATAGTCTGCTCTTAACTTGATGTTGCTTAACTGAAATTGCTTAATTGAAATCTGCTTATTCATAGAAATTATTCAAAAAAGATAGCTCCTTCAATTTATTCAGATTATTACTGGATAATTCAGGATTTTTTCGAACAAAATAACTGAAACAACAGGAATAGACTTTATTTAAAAACAATTTCCCAAAAGTCCCTACTAAACTTTAAAGAAATTGAGCCAATTTATGTTTAAATTCAAAGAAAAAGTATGCGCAGATGCAACCTCGCATAGAACACTCAGCACAGAATGGGATGTTTGAATTCTGACTGATTGCTAAAATTTGTACTAATCAGAGCTGTTGCTATGCACCAGAAGCAGCTTGGATTGTCCAACTTTCACTTCTAAAAATCAACGGGAATTCAAATATCACGCGCTGCAGTGACTTGACATGTTCAGTCGAGTTTACTGGCACTCCCAGCTTCTTCCCTAGTTTGTCTAATTCGTTCATTAAGTTGTCCAATTTTTTTCTTCCAATGTGCAAGACCATAAACAATTTTTATCAATTATTGGGCCGGATTTTGCAATCAGCAGTAAACGAACAGCGCTACCAAAGACTTTGTGGAGTTTTCCACTGGAACTTGCTGTAATTGGAAAGCCATTTCGGTACAGCGCCCTCTACAGGGGATCTGCAATCTGTGTGAACAGGGCAAGCAACTTTCCTTAACCAGATGGAGGAATTGTTACTGAGCAGCAGAGTCTGAACCGGGAAGTGCAACTTAAAATATTTAATTCAATGTTAAATCATGTACAGAAAGCAAAATACAGAGGGAAAGAAAGATGGAATTAACAGAGAAAAACAAGAAAAAATTAAACAAAAATGTATTTAATTTTTTTTAAATCTCCAATAAAAATTAAAATTTGAAGGAATGAGACTCCACACTTGCAAAAGTTAATTTTCAGTGCTACAGAGGTTATCACACCATTAAAAATGACAAGTCCTAATTTTTTCTGGCGAGTTTAGTATATATCACGAAAGTACAGCAACTTCACAATGTTCCACGTGTTTCAATGCAAAGTCTCTAGACGATATAACGTTATAGCGAAGCTTCTGGAGGAGCAGGGCAACTTGGACAGCAACTTCCTGATTTCTGCTTTTAACTGCATGTGCGGACACCGGAAGTTGCTGCCCGATTTACACTTTAATAATGGTGAACGCTGATAGCCTCAGTTATTTTTACCGCAAAATCCAGGCTATTTTCTAGAACATTCCGTAACGCCTTGACCACTTCACAAGACTCAACTGCTCCCACTAGTTCAGCAACATCAAAAATCTGACCAACTTGCCTTCTTTCCAAAGATATTAATCTATGTAGATCAGAAGCAGTAGAGCAGCAGCAATCCCTGGGGCACTCCACTCAAGGCATCTTCTCAGCCAGAAATCAAGGGGATAATTTTAACTTAACACGCCAAGTGGGAAACCCACCGGATCAGAGGGAACGGCAGTTTTACACTCCACCCAATATTACTCCATTGACTTCAATGGCGAGTAAAATCGGGCGGAGTGTAAATCCAGCGTTGCACCCGATCTCGTTGGTTTGTCGACAGGTGGATTAGGTTAAAATTGCCTGCCGCATCTTTAGCACCCACTGCTTCCTCTCTTTCAGCCAATTCCTTTCTTCACAACCAAATTTTATCTAGGGTACTCAATGTTTTAAGCTTGTGTAGCAGCCTGCTCTGTGTAATTTTATCAAAAGGCTTTCCAGAAGTCTGCATCATAAGACTTCCTAATATTCACTTTGGATTGTCACTTCCTGGAGGAAAACAAGGCGGTTGATCAGCCAGGATCAAGTTAGCTGCCACTCACTAGGTTATGTTCATATCGGTACTCTTGAATTATATGTAATGATTCCATTATTGTGTCAGTTACTAATGAACGACTAATGATTCTGTCATTACTTGAGCTTATTTAATTACCCTTCTTGAAAACAGGCATCATTTTGGCTTTTTCCAATGCAAAATTCAATGGCTGTCAGCATTTTGTATATTTTGTCCCCGATCTCACTTCGCATTCTTGGATGTATAGCACCCAACTCTAGGGATTTACTAGTTCTGAGCGCTTGAAACATGCTTAGCATGTACAAGCAAGTAATGTTAAAGTCATTGGGGAAAAAATTGAGTCGCGCCCCCTTTGGGGCGCTAACTTCAGCGGGACGTTACTTTTAGCCTCCCGAAAAAAGTGTCCCCGCGGCCAAAATTCATCGGTAGCGCCCCTAGAGGGAAGCAGGGTGCTACTGGAAGCGCCCCGCCTCCCTCTTGGGGCGCTGCGAGTGAAACTCGCGGCGCTACGTGTCGCAGCGCATGCGTCGCACCGCAGTACTGCAGGCCTTCCTCCTTTTCTTAAAGGGGAGGGGCCTTGCGCAGCACAACCCGGGGCCCAGCTGGGCCACCAGGGATCGGAGTGCTGGCAAAAGAGCTCAGTACGCAAGAGAAGTGTCGGGCTCACGGAGCGCAGTGGGGGCTTCAGAGGAGGCCAGGGACGGCAGAGGGGGCAGTTGCTGGCAGGCAGCCAGCAACAAAAATGGCCGCCCGGCACCTTCCCTTTAATTAGTGCCATCCTGGCCGCAGGTAGCCCCCCCCTGACTTTGTCGGACATAGCGTCCGGCGGTAAATCAGGGGGCTCTAACGAAGATCGCAGCTGGGGCGCCGCGCACGGCGATGACGGTATCGCCGGCAGCGCAGCGGGGCGTTAACGGTTACCACTGCCGCTGAATTTTGTGGACGGCGTTGGCGGCGCCTGGGCGCTAGTTGCTTTGCGCCCCGTTAACGCCCTCTTAGGGCACCAACAGGAGGTGCAAAGCAACCGAATTTTTAGGCCATTAAGTTTAGTTGCAGAGCCTCCTATGGTGAATACACGTTACTAATGCTTCTGCAGTGAATACTTTCAAGAAAAAGACTTGCATTTATATAGCGCCTTTCACGACCACCGGACGTCTCAAAGCGCTTTACAGCCAATGGAGTACTTTTGAAGTGGAGTCACTGTTGTAATGTGGGAAACGCAGCAGCTAATTTGCGCACAGCAAGGTTCCACAAACAGCAATGCGATAACGGCATTCTTATGTTGGCTGAGGGATAAACATTGGCCAGGACACCGGGGTTAACTCCCCTGCTCTTCTTCAAAAATAGAGCCAGGGGATCTTTTACGTCCACCTGAGAGAGCAGACAGAGCCTCGGTTTAACGTCTCATCCGAAAGACGGCACCTCCGACAGTGCAGTGCCGCACTGGAGTGTCAGCCTAGCTTTTTTTTTTAATGTGTTCAAGTCCCTGGAGTGGGACTTGAACCCACAACCTTCTGACTCAGAGGCGAGAGTGCTACCAGCTAACACTGTGAACATCAAGTATGTTAGCTATTTTTAGTTCATCTTCAGATTTAACCCTATTTTCATCCTAAAGACATCTCAATTCTTCTTTGGTCACCCATTGCAGTTATACTGTTAGAATATCTTACTGTTGTGTTCAGCTTCTATAGCTATGTTCATTTCTAGTTCCCCTCTTTAAAAAAATGTTTTTGGAGGTTCCTGTATTCTTCCCAATGGTTTCCCTTGCCTTTATCTTTGAAGGGAATCCACCAGAGGCCAATCCTGTAATCTGGAACTCTCTTCCAGAATCACTTTGCATTGCTACCCATTGAAATAAAGAATAGATTTGCCTTCCAAAGCTAGGCTTTATTAACTTTAAAATCTGCAGCACATCTTTCCACATCCAGTCCCAACCAAAGCTGGAAAAGAACTGAATTTAAGGTGGCCACCACACATCATGTGACATCAACTACCAATGAGATTACAACATATATCCCAAGGCAGTTAACAAACAACCAATCACAATACTTTTACTAAACAAGGAATAATCACCACATTCACCCCTCCTTTTAAAATATACTCCAACCTAAATAACCTTTACAATTTATAATTAATTATTTACAACTAAAACTATGCACAAGAGTAAAACTGTTTACATGACACAATACTAAGTGAACAACAACAAATAATAACATTGCACATAAGTATTAAGTATCTCTCAACAAAACAATATAATATATTTCAACAATTTTAAAACATTAATATCAATTTAAAAGTCCATTTTCAATCGGTCGACCGGATATCTTGTTCGCGTCGACCTTCTTAACCTTGGTGAAATTCCTTGCCCTCCCACACCAGAAGGCACAGAAGTATCTTCAGCAGGAAGGCTATCCATATCCCGATTTTCAACGGTTTCCGGATTAGAAATCCCATCAGAAGGTAAACTGGGACGGTCATAACCATCCATCAAGGGCTGACTAATAGAAGTATAATTATCTGCAATCGGATTGGAGACATTCGTAGTATCTGTAACAGCATCCACATTATCTAAATCATGACTATTGTTAATATCCTCAGAAGAGGGCTGGCCACCACAAGGAGCCAAGTCTTTAATTGAAACGGTACTTTCTTTCCCATCTTGGAATCGAATATGAGCATATTGGGAATTTGCCTCCAACAGCTCCACCTCCTCCACTAAAGGATCATATTTTGACAATCTAACATGGCGTCGAAGCAGCACAGGTCCCTGCATAGTAAGCCATGAAGGTACCGAATATCCCGTAGTAGATCTCCGCGGATAGTTAAAGAGCCTTTCATGGGGGGTCACATTAGTAGCCGTTGAAAGCAATGATCTAATGGAATGCAGGGCATCAGGCAGTACCATTTCCCACTGTGTATTCTTAAGGTTCCGGGATGTCAAAGCCAACATAACTGCCTTCCAGATCACCCCATTGTATCGTTGTCCATTACCCTGGGGATTATACGGGGTAGTTCTACTAGTAGAAATTCCCCGACTCTGAAGGTATTCCTTCAACTGGGAAGACATAAAAGAACTTCCCTGATCCGAATGGATATACGCAGGCATCCCAAAGATGACAAAAAGTTGAGTCAGACATTTGATAACTGTAGCAGCTGACACATCTGCGCAAGGAAAAGCAAAAGGGAACCTTGAAAACTCATCCACAACAGTAAATATATATCGGTTTTGAGTAGTTGAAGAGGCCCCTTAAAATCGACGCTCAAACGTTCAAAAGGAGAAGTAACCTTTATAAGATGAGCTCGTTGAGGCTTAAAGAAATTCGGTTTACACCGAGCGCAGATAGAACATGATGAAGTCATCTGCTTGACGTCTTCAACTGAAAAGGGCAAATTCTTACTGCGTACGAAGTGTATCATCCTCGTAACCCCAGGATGACATAAGGCATTGTGAAGATTAATAAGCGTATCTCCGTGAATCACAGAACAATAAGCCCTCGACAGTGCATCAGCAGCAACATTATCCTTCCCCGGACGATAAACTATGTCAAAATGGTAACATGCCAACTCAATCCTCCACCTCATTATTTTATCATTTTTGATCTTTCCAAAATGTTTAACATCAAACATAAAGGACACAGATTTTTGATCAGTTACCAACGTGAAATGTCGCCCCGATAAATAATGTCTCCATTTACGCAATGCTTCTACTATTGCGTATGCCTCTTTCTCTATTGAAGAATGTCTTTTTTCACTATTGTTCAAAGTACATGAGAAAAAGGCCACAGGTCTTCCATTTTGGTTCAGAGTAGCCCCAATTGCAAAATCAAAAGCATCCGTCTCACTCACAAAAGGAACCTGCTCATCAATAGAATGCACAATTGCTCCTAAAATATCCTTTTTAAAATTCTCAAAACATGTCCTGGCCTCCCATGATAGAGGATATGTCGTAACCCGAATAAGAGGCCGGATCTTCCGTGAAAAATTTGCAATCCAATTAGAATAATAAGAAAACAGTCCAACAACTCGTTGCAAAGCCTTAGAATTAGTAGGACAAGGTAAATCAATCAATGGTTGCAGACGTTCTGGATCTGGTTTAATCTTGTTTCCCGAGATAATATACCCCAATAGATTTACCTCAGTAGTCGAAAAGATACATTTCTCTTTATTAAAAGTTAAACCAACTTTTTCCGCAGCTTGAAGGAATCTTTTTAAATTAGAATCATGCTCCACCCTTGATTTGCCACACACTGTGATGTCATCTAAATATGAAAAGGTGTCAGAGAGTTATCACTTATAAAAGCATCCATTGCCCGTTGAAAACAAGCAACACCATTAGTAACACCAAATGGTATTCGGCAAAACTGATACAGCTTTCCACCAGCCTCAAAGGCCGTATATGGTTGATCCTTCTTAACAATAGGAATCTGATGATAAGCACTCTTTAGGTCAATAGTGCTAAAAACCTTATACTGAGATACTTTATTGATAAGCTCATCAATCTTAGGCAAAGGGTACACATCTAATTGAGTATACCTATTAATAGTTTGGGAATAGTCTATCACCATTCGTTTCTTGTGTCTCTCGTTAGTCGTGACAACTATCTGTGCTCGCCAAGGCGAACAACTAGGTTCAATGATTCCTTCCAATAAGAGACGTTGAACTTCAGAATTAATAAATTCTCTATCCTGACTACTATATCTTCTTGACTTGGTAGCAATTGGCTTACAATCCGGCATCAAATTGGAAAAAAAGTGATAATGGAGAAATGGATAAAGAGGTTAATCCACAAATAGATAAAGGTGGCTTAGTCCCTCCAAATGAAAGACTAAGAGACTCGTGTAACTGAAGCACATCATGTCCAATCAAAATATCCACACAGAGATTAGGCAAAACAGATAGGCGTATATCAGTATACGTATTACCTAGAAGAATCATTTTCACAAAGCAACAACCAGCTATTTGTGAAGTAAGGGTTGTCTGAGCCATACACACCTGATACGTAACAGGCGAAATTTTCAAATGCTTCTCCTTCGCAAACTGAAGACTTATAAAACTCTCAGTACTGCCCGTATCTATAAGGGCCTTCACTTCCAACCCATTAACTTGAGCCGTAACTATAGCTTTGTTTAGGCCATGAGCAAATGCAGCAGAAATTGATGCAATAAACGCCCTATCTAAAGGCTGAATAGTCACAGAGGAGGAGGTGGTAGAGGAGGAGGTAATTGAACCTGATGATTTGCACACGCGTGCATAATGACCTCTCTTGCCACATTTACTACACACAGCCTCCCGAGCAGGACACTTCAGACGAGGGTGCCGGATATTCCCACAAAAATAACACTTCTGAATCCTAGAGGCAACAGCCGCCGAAGTAGAAACTGTTTCAGAATCTAGTAAACCACTCCCATTAAGTCCACATAATTCCTTTTCATCCGAAACTGCCGAAACCATAGTCGCAGGCCGATTAAAAAGAGCATAAGAATCCGAACTTCTCTGAGCCACATCCAATGTAGAAGCTTGCTCAAAAGCACTTTTAAGATCCAAAGTCTTATTTTCTAACAACCGCTGACGAATTGATCTGGACAGTAATCCATTAATAAAAGCATCCCGTACCGATTCTTCCTTATATTCTTCAGCCGTCACGGCCTTATAATTACAGTTAACACTAAGGCACCGAAGTGCTTGTAAATAAGTATCCAAAGATTCTCCCACCTGCTGCCTACGGGCAGATAGAAGATGACGTGCAAATACCTCATTCTTTGGTTTAACAAAAATCTTTTCCAATGTAGAAATAGCCACTTCATAAGTTTTACAGTCCAAAATATATTTATATACATCCGGAGCAATGTAATTGATCAGCATATTCAGCTTATTTAGAGACTCTTGATCCAACACGCCCAAAAAGTTTTTAAATGTACAATACCAATGTTTCCATTTATCATCCACTCCAGCAGAATTGGGGTCAGCCTTGAATCGTTCTGGTTGAAGATATCGCTCCATTCTAACATAAAAAGTTAATAAATTGAAATAAAGAATAGATTTGCCTTCCAAAGCTAGGCTTTATTAACTTTAAAATCTGCAGCACATCTTTCCACATCCAGTCCCAACCAAAGCTGGAAAAGAACTAAATTTAAGGTGGCCACCACACATCATGTGACATCAACTACCAATGAGATTACAACATATATCCCAAGGCAGTTAACAAACAACCAATCACAATACTTTTACTAAACAAGGAATAATCACCACACCCATCCCCCTGACTTTCAAAGCCATCCAAAAACAGAGCTCTTTTGCTGTGCCTTCAGTCTTCCTCCCTACCAACAGTCCTTTATTTATTACTCAGCATCCATCTCTCCCTCTTGTAAAACATGTAAATGTTTTTACTCGAGTACTATATAAATGTTCGATATTTTGCAGACATGGATTGTTATAAGAAAACTTGTTGTCCATGTAATTTCCATAGGGGTTGAAAGGTCCAGTGGAAGTGTGGGGAAAGAGGGCGAGAAACACATGAAAATATTAGCCCAATTACTTTCAAATATGATAGATCTAACAACGGTCTACTTAAACAAACTGGTACAACACGAACACAATAAAACTCCAGTTATGAGTGGGCTATGTACTTTATCCCCACAAGTCTAATGTCAAACTGGTTCCCATGCAGTACTGCTTACAGTGAATTCAAGCTAACAAATACATTACTTATCAGGTATACACTAAAATTAATGGAAAATGAAATGCTAAATCATTCTTATATGCACATTTTTATGCGTAGCTTGCACCAATTTGAATTTAGAAATGTGCTTAAAGTAGAATTTTGCATTGATGAAACCTTTAAGCTATAAATGCATGCCGTATGAGGGATATTACAGCACATCTGTTGCCGTCACTTAATTTTAAAATTGAAGTTTCTCAGTTACAGGAGTTCTACTGCAATGAAAAGTAACAAAACAAAGTGTGAGCAAACTTTAAAAAAAAATCTCAATCTCTACAAAAAAAATACAACCTGACCTCTCCCAACATTACTATTTTGAAATTGCCATTTCATAAATATCTAGGCCTTCATAGATTTAATGTAACATCAGTCAACTGAGTGTACTAGTTGTGTATCAATTATTTAATTGTGATTCAACTGTTGCAAATGATTTATCGTTTAGGAAATATTGCATTGACTTAGTAAATTTTTCTTGTCAATTTCTTAATACCTTACTCTAAATTTATTTCAAGCAAATAAAAGTGGACTGCCGTACATAAATAAACTCTACATCAGGACATTCTATTTTGCAATACCAAAGTTATATTCAAATGTCTTTTTTTGCCAACTAAGAGCATACTTCATATATATGACGGTATGGCTGGCACGACATCACCAAATGCTGCATCACACAAGTCCTTGGCAGCTGATTCAGCCATTCTATGGCTGAGTATTGACATAACATCGGAGAAGGATGTAGCAGAATTTGTTAATACAATTTTCAAGGGATGTGGAGGATGGTAGGCAAAACAGAAGCATTGCAGCAGTATTAGCACTCATCTAGAAAGAAGCAAAACATGAGTGGGTAGCAGAATTAGTTGAGTCAGCCATTATGAATATAGCCGGTCAAGAGACAGACACAGAGAAGCAAGATAAGTGACTGATTAAGACAAAATACTGCAGAAAACCTTGATTGGCTGCTAATCTGTTCTGGGGAAGAAAGAGAAAAACCAGAAAAGTAAAATAGATTAGAAGCTAGATATGAAGAAAATAAAAGTGGGTTTAACAAGATAGGATGATTGACATTTGTACCATGGGTGTGCCAATACAGTTTCAATTGTGATGCAACGCCATGTGATACATTTTACATCACACTGGAATACAATAATTAGATTTGATCTAAAAGTCAGAGTCCTTATGTATTATATAATTAAAAATGTTGTATGGCCTCCAGGATTCCATTTCAAAATGCATTAAAAATTCCAATGTCAGACTTTTCTCTACGGAATAAAAATTATAATACTGCCAGCATATATTTGCAGTAATAGTTAGATCTGTAGGTGGGGATGAAATGATCGATTTCTATTTTATACATGTCACGCTAACATTAGGTAAAGCAGCCGTTGATGATAAAAGCAATTTTTGTGAATGTTAGCTAGCTGAGCAACATGTTGCTTTCCCACTCGAGCCCAAAGCCTCGGCGGGCATCCTGGTACAGTTAAAGGTGTGGCTCACCCCCTCTCATCGAAGCCTGATCCCCCCTCAACCGTCCAAACTGCAACTTTAGTGACAGAGAATGCATACTTTTTTTAAAGTTTCCCTCCCCTCAAGCTGCCATTACTAGCTGAACGATTCTCGCTTGTAGCAAATCTTAACTGGAATGAACAAACCTCAAGTCACTGTGGGGGGGGGGCGATCAAAGGGAAGGGTGCACAAAAGGTCAGAGTTGAAGAAGCAAGTGTGCAGGAGGGGATACAATGTTGGAGGGGGTTGCAGAGATGGTCAGGGGCCAAGGACCCTGGAGGGATTTGAAGACAAAGACAAAGGTTTTTAATTCAATGTGTTGGAAGATTGGGAGGATGCAAGTGATAGGTGAGTAGGACTTACTGCAGGATAGGTTTTGGACAAGTTGAACTTTATGGAGAGTTAAAGGAAGGGGAGTCAGCTAGGGAAGCATTGGAGTAATTGAACAGGTCAGGCAGCACCTGTGGAAAGAACATAGAAACATAGAAGCAGGAGTAGGCCATTCGGCCCCTCAAGCCTGCTCCGCCATTCAATGAGATCATGGCTGATCATCCAAACTCCGTACCCTGTCCCTGCCTTCTCCCCAATAGAAACATGAACATGAATGAACACCATAGAACAGAACGTTTTGGGCGAAAACCCTTAAAGGGAGAGAGATGGGGAGAGGGATTTAGGGAGGGAATTCCACTGCGGAGTAATCCTCAGTCCAACCATTTCCAGCTGCTTCAATGACTTTCCCTGGTTAGAAGGTCAGGCATGGAGCAGTTCGCTGAGGATTCCAGTGTTCAGCTCGATTCACAATTCTTCCAGAAACCCATCCCAGCCCACAACAAAACCTGCCCAACAGGCTTGGGCTGACAACAGCAGGTAACAGTCGCACCAAGTAGTTGAGCAATGACCATCTTAAATAAGAGAAAGACCAGAAGTATCCCCATGACCTTCAATGGCCCCGTCATCTCAGCGTCCCCACTATCAACACCTTGGGGGTCACCACTTAACTGGACCAGCTATGTCAACACTGTGCCAGCAAGAGCAGGGCAGAGGCTGGTTACTGAGAAGTGGCTCACCACTTGATCTTTCAAAGTTTATCCACAGGTTCGCAGCGTGATGAAATATTCACCACCATGTGGATAGCTGCAGCAGTAACAGTCATTGAATCATAGAAATTTACAGCACAGGAGGCCATTCGGCCCATCTTGTCCGTGCCGGCCGACAAAGAGCTATCCACCCTAATCCCACTTTCCAGCACTTGGTCCGTAGCCTTGTAGGTTATGGCACTTCAAGTGCCTATCCAAGTACTTTTTAAATGTGGCGAGTTCCAGACCCCCATCACCCTCTGGGCGAAAAAATTTCTCCTCAAATCCCCTCTAAACCTCCGACCAATTACTTTAAATCTATGCCCCTATTGGCCCTTCTGCGAAGGGAAATAGATCCTTCCAATCCACTATCTAGGCCCCTCAAACTTTATACACCTCAATTAGGTCTCCCCTCATCCTCCTCTGTTCCAAAGAAAACAACTTCAGCCTATCCAATCTTTCCTCATAGCTAAAATTCCCCAGCCCAGGCAACATCCTCAAATCTCCTCTGCACCCCCTCTAATGCAATCACATCCTTCCTGTAACGTGGTGACCAGAACAGCATGCAGTATTCTAGCTACGGCCTAAGTAGTATTTTATACAGTTCAAGCTGTTCTATTCTATGCCTCGGCTAATAAGGACAGGTATCCCATATGCCTTCTTAACCACCTTAACTACCTGTCCTGCTACCTTCAGGGATCTGTGGACATGCACGAAGGTCCCTTCTGCACTTCTCAGTGTCCTACCATTTATAGTTTATTCCCTTGCCTTGTTAGCCCTTCCCAAATGCATTACCTCACACTTCTCCAGATTGAATTCCATTTGCCACTGTTCTGCTCACCTGACCAGTCCACTGATATCTTCCTGCAGTCTGCAACTTTCTTCTTTATCAACTCCACGGCCAATTTTTGTATCATCTGCAAACTTCTTAATCATACCCCCTACATTCAAGTCCAAATAATTGATATATACCACAAAAAGCAAAGGACCCAGTGCTGAGCCCTGCGGAACCCCACTGGAAACAGCCTTCCAGTCACAAAAACACCCTTCGACTATTGCCCTTTGTTTCCTGCCTCGGAGCCAATTTTGGATCCAACTTGCCACTTTGCCTTGGATCCCATCGGCTTTTACTTTCGTGACCAGTCTGTCATGCAGGACCTGATCAAAAGCCTTGCTAAAATCCATATAGACTACATCAAACACACTAACCTCATCGACCCGCCTTGTTACCTCCTCAAAAAATTCAATCAAGTTAATCAGATACGACCTTCCCTTAACAAATCCTTGCTGACTGTCCCGGATTAATCTGTGTCTTTCTAAAATGAAGATTTATCCTGTCCCTCAAGAATTTTTCCCAATAATTTTCCCACCACCGAGGTTAGGCTGACTGGCCTGTCATTATTCTGTCTATCCTTTTCTCCCTTTTTAAACAACGGTACCACGTTAGCAGTCCCCCAATCCTCTGGCACCACACCTGTAGCCGGAGAGGATGGGAAAATGATGGTCGGAGGAGCCTCTGCTATTTCCTCTCTTACTTCTCTTAACAGTCTGGGATACTTTTCATCCGGGCCTGGGGATTTATCCACTTTCAAAGATGCAAAACCCCATAATACTTCCTCTTTCACTATTTCATCTAATATTTCACACTCCTCCTCCCGGATTGCAATGTCCGCATCGTCCCCCTCTTTTGTAAAAACAGACGCAAAGTATTCATTAAGAACCATACCCATGTCTTCCGCTTCCACACACAGGTTACCTTGATGGTCCCTAATAGGCCCTATTCTTACTTTAGTTATCCTCTTGCTCTTAATGTATTTATAAAACATCTTTGGGTTTTCCTTGATGTTACTTGCCAATATTTTTTCATGCCCTCTCTTTGCTTTCCTAATTTCCTTTTTAATTTCACCCCTGCACTTTCTATACTCCTCTAGGCTTTCTGCAGCATTGAGTCCTTGGTATTTGTCATAAGCTTCCCTTTTTTTCTTTATCCTACTCTGCCCTTGACATCCAGGGAGCTCTAGATTTATTAGTCCCACCCTTTTTCTTTTCAGTCAAAGCTCAACGCCATCCAATTTTTGGGGGATTGGTGCCCTTGCCACTGGGCTCACTGTCCACCCCTGTGCACAGTGACTGCAGGATACACTGCTGCAACTCATCATGATTACTTTGACAGCACCTCCCTCCCCTGCAAACTCTACCATGGAGAAGGACAAGAGTAGCAATGTTGTGTGACCACAATCACCACCGAGTTTTCCTCCAGGTCATACACCATCCTGACTTGGATATAGATCACCATTCCTTCATTGTTGCTGGGTCAAAATTCAGGAATTTCCTCCCTAACAGTATTGTGGGAGGTTTAAGAGGGCTGCCCACTACCACCACCTCAGAGCAACCAGGGATGTTTAATAAATGTAGCCTGATCAGTGTTCCCAACATCCCATGATAAAATAAATGCAGTCTTAAACATTAACCTGTCTTTAGCCTCGGTACAGATGCTGACTAACTTGCTGTGCATTTCCAGCATTTTCTGTTTTTGTTTCATTGGCTCCGTGTGTCCAGCACTTATAATCAACACTTTGAACTTCCTCCATGGCCTCACCTTAACCTACCTTAGCAATCTCCTCCAGCAGTACAGGTCAGTATGCACCCGCTGTTCCTGTAATATCAAGCAACTCCTTGCAATTGGGTACTCTTTCCTCCCTAAATTACTTCACTTCTACCCATTTCCCTTCAAATCCCATCTCAACTCTGGCTTCATCCTTCTAGCTAAGCATTACGGTACTGGTAGGTCTGCAAAGTCTCTCCCACCACTCACTTCCTTTTCTCTTTCCTTCAACTCCCCCGCCCCCAACCACCATCACCAGCACATATCTCCTTCTCCCCCAACACCCTTTTTCACCACTGTCTATCTGCCTCTCTACTTCTCACTGTCAGCAGCTCTCCTCTTTCACATCCGAGAAAGTCTACAGGTGAGCTATGAAGCACACAAGGTAAGCAGCAGGGTAGTACTTAATTGGTAGGGCAAGCTGGGAACCACTCAGAGCAAGTGGGCAAATAAGTTGACAATCTGAGGAACAATCTGGACAGGTGGACAAGATAGCATAGGAGGTGAGCAAAGAACCTCCGATGTCAGGCAGGCTGACTGAGAAGATACACAAAGTTTCACAGCACTCAAGAGGGTGTTCAAAGAGTGGAAGGATTCAGGAGGTTAAGGTCTGTTGGCAGTCAGGGAGGGAGTTGGGAGAATGGAGAGGAGAAATGGGAGTGTGTGCTGGGAACTGAGGGCATGGAAGTAGTGAGGGATGGGTGCACTGAAGGAATATTGGATCATGGGAGAACTGGGCAAATTGAGACAAGGTACACTGTGTGGTAGGGTTGGGTTGGGTGGGAAAAGGTGTGATTCAGAACAAGTTAATTTCATGAACACATGCAAATCTGGACATGCAACACATTCATGTGTACACTCAATACATGGTTTCCCAAAAACCTAGAATAGGCTATGCTCTTACTGTGTGGAAGATCCAGAAATAACATTACTTATGTGCATAAATAACAGAAAATGCTGGAAACACTCAGGTCAGGCTGCATCGTGGAGAGAGAAAAAACAGTTGACCCTTAGTCAGACCTGCTGAGTGTTTCCAGCATTTTCTTCTGTTATTTCAGATTTTCAGCATATGCAGTATTTTGCTATTGTGTTACTTATGGGCATATTGTCCATGCTTTGCAACTCTCTGCATCTCAAGGCATTTATTTAAGTTACATATATTAATGAAGAAGCAAACCATGCACATTTAAAAACCTTCACTTTATTATAATAAAATACTTGCATTTTAAGCTGACAAACCGATGCTTATTAATGCACTCAAAAACCATGGTAACACAAACTAAATGGTTTACCATGTACTGAAAGAAACGACTCTAATCTTGGGGATATTACTCCTTGCTTTGCAGTATATTGTAAGGGGCAATCTATAGGATCGACTTCCCGTTGACACAAATACGACACTGGTGTTTAACAGGTAAAAAGGACACTGTAGAGACCAACTTGATGCGAATCCCCTTGAAACAGGACGTCCAGTAAAGCCTGGCCAATATGGTATGCAGTAACTAGTTTATAGTTACTGAGATTTCATTTTATACTGAAACGGCACCTCCTTGATATTCGGTAAACAAATCCGCATGTCAAACAATATCAAAAGCCACGATAAGCCAACAGGAAACCCGCAAATGTGTATCAGTAACCTTGCGAGGATTTCAGTAAAGCATAAATCGTGCGGGAAATTTAACTACGTTCGCTTGAACTGTAAAAAGGCATTTTTTTTTTTTTAAAAAGCACGTTGCAAAGTTAAATCTCCAGCTGACAAATACAAGATGGGGAAACTTTGCTGAAAAAGGTGCTCATTTTGCGGGTTCTTTTAACGTAGCTCCTCGTTGCGCAGTACAATAATTAAAGCAGGAGTTGCCTGCTCTTTAAATCGATCACGGGAATTCACCGAGCTGTTCCCAGGAGGCGGGTTTGCGGGATTAACACAACTGACTACACGTGAACTGTCTTCCTCCCCCTGACGTGCCGGCAGGAGTTTGTTGTGAAAGGCCCCGGGCTGGCTCGCTCCCTCCCCCTGATTCCCGCAGGATAACAACACAACTGCGCGCAGGGCCCGACACCGGGAATTGAAAGCTCGTTTGCCTGCTGCTCCTCCGCGCGGTTTGCTCAGGCCCGAGCTGAGCTCGGTGGGTTACAAGGGCACAATACAGCCTGCAGGTAGCCCACAGACCGGGCCGCACTCCCAGTGGAGGGCAGGTACGGTTCCCATCTCATTCCCTCCCCTGCGAGTACCGCGGGGGAACTCACCAGGCACTTTCTCCCCAGGCAGCTGAAGAGGCACTCGTTCTCCTGCGGGGTGAGCAACATCGAGCCGATGTTATTGACCCGCGGTCGGTTGCTGCTCTGCTGGTTGGAAATCATTCCTCACACACTCGACGCTCTTGTTACACAAGCGCTCGGCGGCCCGGCTCCTCTCTCCCTCTCTCTCTGCTGCCCTTTCAGCTGCTGCCCGACACCATGGCCGACGGGGCGCGATGCCAGTGCGTGTCGGTTGCCAAGACTCCGATCAGCGCCTGCTCATTCTCCCTATCCAACCGCCGCACTTCCAGCCTTCAAACTTGTTCCTCAACTTTCTGCCCAACGGAAACCCAACATGGCGCCCGGCGCACGCCAACCCGGGGAAGGGAGGG